>NW_021604618.1:20804380-20856812 GCF_004785775.1 Grammomys surdaster
TCTCTCTCTCTCTCTCTCTCTCTCTCTCTCTCTCTCTCTCTCTCTCTTTCTCTCTCTCTCTCTCTCTTTCCTCAGCCATTGCCTATTGGCTCTTTATTGATCTATCAAAAAACAGTTGGGGACAGGGACCTTCAGCATTTGGACAGTCAAATTCCGGATTTGGGGGCATTAGAACCAATTCCCAACAGATGATACTTTGGTGACGTTCAGTGTAGAGTGAGAATGTGGTTCGTACATACAGATCTGGCTCCAAGTGACCTAAGGCTGTGCTTCCTAGGAATCTGGAGAAACTAGGGAGCTGCCTAGCAAAGAGCAGTGAGGCTCAGTAACTTAGCTTAGCAGTGTGTAGAAATATCATTTTAAAGCTCAAAGTTGGCAGTTCAGGATGAATGCTCTCAGACCTGGCTTCGGGGTGAGACAGTGCTCACATCTTAAACATGGAATTATCTAATGTTAGGGCTTTTTTCTCTCTGCCTCAATATTTTTTTCAAAACATTTATTCTATGCCCTGTGAATACTGAGAAGCCAGAAAATCTACATGGCATAATTTGCACGGTGGAAAATAAAAGGGAATTCTAATGGACACCATTAGATCTCTCTATGTGCATCACCTACATACACAGAGGCACAAACACACAGCAAGCCCATGCTTGAGAAAGACTCTTGTTCTCAGAGCCACAGGAGTATATGCCATATGGTATAAGCCTTTATACCATATAAAAAACCAAAGAAGAGTTGTTATTACATTTAGCATCTTCTAAGTGGAACAGTAAGGATGCTGAGCTCTTACAAGGAGGAGAAGCAGGATTCCTGTGATGTTATCATTGAGCTCCTCCTGAGAGCTGGTGGCACAGACTTGAATTGTTAGAATAGTGTGCAAGGCTCGTGAAAGAGGCAAAACAGGTAGATGTTGGTGAGATTGGAGTGAGTGGACAAGTCCAAGAGTGTGGTAGGCAGAAGTAGTGCAAAGAAAGAACGGGGGAGGAACGAAAGTGGGGGCTGAGCAGAGCACGGGGAAAGGTAACTTGAGTCTCTGGGGAGCTGGGGCGCAGAGTCTGGGAGTTGCCCCTGCTCAGGACCACCAGTGGAGAGGTCAGAGGTCACAGGACATTCCAGAGACCAGACATCTAGGACCAGAAAGTCCATGGGTAAAGACTCATCCCGTTGTCATCACAACACTTGGCCTTTAAAGTCAGGGAAACAAAGTGCTGAACTCTGTGTGGGAAGCAGTTGTTGGATTCTTCATTGTCTTCCAACAGGGAATGATTCACCGGGATTTGAAGCCTGTCAACATTTTTTTGGATTCTGATGACCATGTGAAAATAGGTGATTTTGGTTTAGCAACAGACCATCTGGCCTTCACTGTGAGTATTTTTTTAAATCAGGCTATGCCTGTAAATGACCTGGGTGCCTTAATAATCCTGGAAATATAGAGATGGGATAGTGATCTCCTGTGCCCTGCCATATCTCTCTCCTCCTTGAGGTCAGTCTGAAGGGACAGGCTGCAAGTGTGAAGTGTAGAGGCTGACGTGTAGAGAGGAAGTCTTTGGAAAGTTGGGCAGACTTAGTGCCAGGGCTCTATTTAATTATCATAAGCTAGCTTTTAGGTCCCATGCTCTGTCATAAGTGCAGCCCATTCCCAGGCTGGTCAGAGAAAGAACATGGACTTCAGATGATGACCAGGACAACCGTCAGGGCTAATTTAGCAGATGAAGCTAGGAGCAGAGAGTGAGTAGGCAGAAAAGAGTTGGAAGTGAAGGTGGGTACCTGTCATCCCAGCACTTAGAAGGCAGAGGCAGGAGGACCACCACATGTTCAAGACAAGCTTAGGTTGCATAGCAAGTTCTAGGCCAGCCAGGGCTATGACTATGGAGTGAGACCCTAACACCCACCACAGCAAAGAGATGGAAGAGGAGCAATAGGGACTGGGTCCTGAGCAGAACCGATAGTGTACTGAAAAGTGCTGAAACCAAGCACAGGTGACATAGTGAGATGTTGCCCCAACTAAAGAACCCAGCGAGGTGTTGGGAAGTAGAGGAGAGGCTCTATTTTCCCACCAGTCTGCACACAGAGCCTCATCACTGCCCTGTGTGCTTGCCTTGTCAGAACTCATGCCTCATCTATAAAATGTGTGGATTCTAGGACCTGCTTCAGAGACTTAGCAGCAAAGGAGAACCAAAGGCGAGTGACAGCGCCTGGAGCATGTCCTCATGCTCTGGATGTCTCAGTTACTTTTCTGCTCGTGTGATGATACACTGTGACCCAGGAAACTTACAGAGAGCTTACTTGGTTTACAGTTTCAGAGGGCAAGAGTCCATGCTGGCAGAGCTGGGGTAGATGACAGCTGGAACAAGCAGGAAACAGGGCACACCCTCTAAGCCTGCCCCAGTTGCATACTTCCTCTGGCAAGGCCACATCTCCTAGGCTTCCCCCAAATAGCCTCCAACTAGAAACTGGTATTCAAATGCCAAGACTTATGAGGGATATCTCATCAAACCACCGATTAGTTTAGGGTGTGACCGTTAGAGGTGTGGGAAAGAGGGCGAAACTTCAGTGTGTGCTTCAGCAAGGGACAATGGGACAAGTTAGTGACCAGCCTTTAGGGGAAAAATTAGCAAAACTGAGGTGAAAGCAGCTGTAGCACTAGGAAAGGTAGAGCAATGGTTTGTTACTATATTTACTTCTCTTGTGCTTTCTGATAGACAGATTCTGTTCCTGGAGTTTGTAGAATGAACGTAAGTTGGTTTCTGTAAGAGTCTGGGTATTTCTGTCCTGAAGAGAGCTGTCCAGTGAATTCATCTTCCTCTTGCTTTCACTGGGTTTCCTTTGAGCCTTGAATGAATGGGTTAACTAAATATAAAACATAAGTAAATGTGTTAAGTCAAAAATACATGGTCATAATTATTCTGAGGTCCCTGTTAGCTTTTCAGTCTTCATTTAGAAACAGATGAGCCATTGCCATGGATCGCTCTAAGTTTTTAATCTATACTTGCTTGTGTTTTAGGCTGAAGGTAAACAGGACGACCAGGCAGGTGATCATGTGATTAAGTCAGACCCTTCAGGTAAAACCTTTATTTCATCCATGTGTTTAAAAGGAGACCATAAAACTTCTCAACCTGAGATCTGCCTTTTACTTACAAAGACTTTATTCCGAAACCAATTGAAATTATTCTTTAAATGATTTTTATAGAAGTTTAAGGGTTTTTTAAATTATTCTTAAACATAAGTGCTATCATTAGTAGAACAATGGTAATGGTGGTCTCCTGAGGGCCTAAGGCTATGCTTTGACCAACTCCGATTGGTCCTGTAAGGTTACCTCAAGAGCTGGCCTTTCTGGGGTCTTATCTAGTCCTAGCCTTCCTATGTAAGCAGAGACCTTTGTGTGAGGCAGTGTGGACAGTCTAGGGCATAGATCAATCATCTGTGCAGTGTTCACTTTCCTCCTGGGGGTGGGGGTGGGGTACTGCAGATAACAGATCCAACCCAACATCACTTTAAAGAAGCTCTTTTGTTCTGGGTCAATGAGATGGCTCAGCAGGTAAAGTTGCTTTGCCACCGAGCCTGATGATCTGAGTTCAGCCTCTCGAGTTGTCCCACAAGTTGTCCTCTGAGCCTCACATACATGCCACAGCGTACACACACAAATAAATATAACTAGGGGTTAGGAGGAAACCCTTTGGTTTTCAATTTACTTTATCTGGAACTAGGGTTGTAGCTCAGTGCCACTCACCCGGCATGCACAAGGCCCTGGGTCCGTACTGAGCACTGTGAAACAGCAGCAACAGGAACAACTTAGTCCGAGGCTAGAATGCTCTCCTTCTTTCCTCCATAGGCCATTTGACTGGCATGGTTGGCACTGCTCTGTATGTAAGCCCTGAGGTCCAAGGAAGCACCAAGTCTGCATACAACCAGGTACAGTGTCAGTGTGTGTGTGTGTGTGTGTGTGTGTGTGTGTGTGTGTGTTCAGGGTGGGGTGCTGTCTCACAGTAAGTTACACATACGACCATCAAGACTGTAACATGTAGGGTTGAGTGACCAGCTGCAGTAGGAACAGTCATTCTAGGCAGAGCATGCAGCCCTGCCCAAGGGCAGCAACTGAAACTGGCACTGTTGCTGCAAAGTTGTCAGTTCCTCTATCCATTAGGATATGTGAGCTAACCTCTGTGCTGTTCCCCTCCCCAGGTCAGGTACATAGGGAGCAAGGCAGCCACTGGAGTAACAGCTGTGTTGGCAGCCCTCAGGGAGCTGACCCAGTGATGGTGGAACCCATGATGAGCAAGGAAGCAATAAGAGAAATGTCCTAAATTAGGATGAGGCCTGTGGAGAACGGAGTCGAGTAGCAAGTAGTGGGGCCTGGCAGGCATTCAGAATTGTTTTCTTTATCTCTTGGTATCCAACTCCAAGGGCTTTGCACATTCTAGGCAGGTGCTCCACCATCAAACCACATCCTGGAACTCTTCCAAGGATGCCATTTAGAATAACGGATGGACAAAGATAAGTGAGGGCTAGGGATGTGGCTCAGTGGATAGAGCACTCACCTGGTATGTGACAGGCTTGGTCCTATCAGTAGCACTGACAAGCCATGGGTAGAGCATGCCAGGGAGGGGAAAGGACTGAAGCAGTGGAATAGCAAGAAAGGGTCTAGCTAAGGTGAATGCATCCTGTACAGCAGGGTAGCTACGGTTTATAATACTGTACAATAGTTTTAAACATTGTAAGAGACTAGATCTCAAAAGTTCATACCAGAGAGAGGGAGAGAAGGGAAGGAGGGAGGGAAGGAGGGGATAGGAATGGTAACAATGTAAATAGATAGACATGTTAGCTTGACTGTTAACAGTCATTTCTGGGTGAAAATTTTGGATGATTTGCTTTTAAAATTATAGGTCTAGAAACTTGTTTCAGAACAGATCATCAAATTTCTCAACTAAACCTCCAAGCTCCTGGAAATGCCACTTTATATCAGAACTCTCTAAAGGCAATTAATGTTTTCCCCACAGAAAGTGGATCTCTTCAGCCTGGGAATTATCTTCTTTGAGATGTCCTATCACCCGATGGTGACTGCCTCAGAAAGAATTTTCGTTCTCAACCAACTTCGAGATGTGGGTGTCAGATATGTTTGATGAATAAATTTCCAGTATCCTCAGTCTCATGTGGAGATCAGAACTCAAAGCGGGACTTTTTCCTGGTATTTATGAAATAGAAGAGGTTATCAATTGTTGATTTTAAAAAATGATCTTAGCCGATAGCCCAGGCTAGCCTGAAACATGAGATTCCCCCTGTCTTATCCTTCTGAATGGCAGGATTGCAGATGTATGGCACCAAGCCTGGCTGCCTCCTCTAATTTTAATGACTCTCATTAGCTGATTCATGGTAAGATAATCAGTTCTGTCGCTTTAAGTGAAATGTCTTTGGGACAAGGAGTTTTGTGACATAGCAGTGTTGGTAACTAAAGGTTGTCAGACTATGTTGTTCTGTGTCATAGTAAGAGAAAACATATCCCTGTCACCGCGCCCAATGATAAGGAATAGTGTTGTTTGAGGCGAGCCAGCCTAGGCTACATGACATTCCAGACCTTGTCTTCTTACCACCTCTGAAACATAAAGGTTTATATTGAGTGGATCTGGTTTTGAAATGCCTAAAGCAAATCTGAATGACCAGCAGTTAAAATGGATCTGAAGTCTGGAGACAGGCCTCTGTGGTAGAGTTTGCTGAACCTGGCATGCATGTGGCTCGGCAGTCACTTGAGTTGTTTCCCCCAGTGAACTTCTCACTCATGTTCTTGAGATAAACCCTTGCCTCAGTTGCTGTTTGTGCACATAGAGGTGTTACAGGGTGCCCAGACAAGGATGCCCATTACAATGGGGCATTAAGAAAGTGGAAAGTAAAGTCTAGACAACTTGTACTGTTATTCATGAGCCAGCAGTCTGAAGAGCCTTTCTCATCCTTAAGGAGCAAAGGCAAGCATAAGTATTTGTTATGTTAAATCACACATAGCAAGCCAGGCATGGTGGGGCACACCTACAGTCCCAGCGTGTAAGCAAGAAGGAGCATGAGCTCATGGCCAGCTGGACTATGCATCAGCAAGACCCTGTCCACACGGCACACTGATAGACAGCAAGCAGACAGTCTGTGCACACACTGAGGCTGTTCCTGTGACAGCAAGCAGACAGTCTGTGCACACACTGAGGCTGTTCCTGTGACAGCAAGCAGACAGTGAGTCAGCAGTGCACACACTGAGGCTGTTCCTGTGACAGCAAGCAGGCAGTGAGTCAGTGCACACACTGACACACTGAGGATGTTCCTGGGATACTTTGGGGAGCAGTTGAAGTACTTTTAACAGCAGTGTGTGGGTAGCAGTTGGTGAGGCATGGATGAACCGAGGATGATTCTGCCATTCATCTTAGCTGGGATGGGCCTAAATGAGGATGTCCTTGAGGAAGTTCCTTTCTGTAATCTGAAATTGTGTTTTCCTATCAGGAATATATAAACTATCAGTTAATCTTGTAGCTGAGGTCCTGCTTCTCAGGAAAGCCGGGACTTGGAGACATGAGTGGGGTTTGGATTTGGTGCTAACTGAATTTGCCTGTTCTTTTTGGCTTGTTTGTTTCTAAGTCAGGCCTCACACAGCCTGGGCTGGCCGCTGACTTGGCTGGCCCTCCCACCTCCACCTCCACCTCCACCTCCCATCCCCTCTTAGGTTGATGATTTCATGGAATCTTGCCCTTTTTCACCTTGTGGTTCACTAAACTGCTTTGTGTTTCTATGAAACCCTTACATTTAATTTAATCCTTATGCTGACTTTTATTGACAATTACAGTCATGGCAAAAGTCTCTTATTTAAATTATCTTTTATTTAAACTTAAAGAAGGTGATTTGCATAGCCTAGGCCTTCATTTGGGTGATGTCCACATTAATCGACTGTGTGCACCGAAGAGTGAGCACAGGGCGTGGAGAAGGTGTCGTGTTAGCAAATTTTAATTTGCTCTTTGGTTATCTTACTGTGCTGAGTAAAAGCTTTGCCTCTGGCAGTCTGCCAAACGCTTGCTGATTTGAATATAATACTCTTTTAGCCCACATCGCCCAAGTTTCCAGACGACTTCGATGATGGAGAACATACAAAGCAGGTAATTTGCTGAGGCTTTAATTGCTGCATCTTCAGTCTTGGGTTTTAATTACTGTTTCTCTTGGTTTTCAATTAGTAATCTTCTGCCACTCATTCTCTTGTGTTCAAGGAACACCATGGGGAAAATATCAAAAGACGAGCTCTTAAGATGTTACTAGGCTTGAAATGCACTATAAAAAGGCCAAGGCCTGACAGCAAATTAACCCACTTCAGAGCTCTTTTGTGTGCTCAATTGTGCCTTCAAGTGTTACTTGGACCACTGGCTTAGCTGGGAGGAAATGCTTTTACAGCAAGTTGCTTTAGATAAAACTTAGGACCTACAGACAAAAAAATTACAATCTCCGTTTTGTGGTTGAAGTAATTCAGGTTGTCCAGAAAGGACTACACTCTCCGGGTGGTTTGCTGTTACAAGGTTTTGGAATTAACTTGGTTTTATGGTACTGGTGAATCACACCTAGGTCCTCCACGTGCTAAGCCAGTGCTCCACCACTGACTATCTCCGAAGTAGCTGTTACAGTATTTCAAAGCAAGAGCATTTCTCACATACACCGTAACTATCAGTGTGTGTGTGTGTGTGTGTGTGTGTGTGTGTGTGTGTGTGTGTGCGCGCGTCTCATTTTAAGCTAACACTGGCACCCAGATAATATAAGCGTTCCTAAGTGAGCTGTGTGCCATCTCTGGTATTCCTTTCTTCTTTCTTATAGTTGTTTGCTGTGGTGAAACCTTCACGTGTTAATACTCGTGTCATAGGGAAATTTCCTCCTTACATTGACTTTTATTGACAGTGATAGTCAGGGCAAAATCTCTTATTTAAACTATGATCGTTGAGAACAGGCACATAAACAGTGCATGTCAACATTTGCAACTTCTTATTGGCTGTGTGTCTGCATGGCCATGCCACTGTATATCTGTAAGAGTTAGGGACTAATAGTATTTTTTTTATTTCTGTTCTCATAAGCTTCTATACTTCAATGGTATTTAGCATGACACTACTTAAGGCTAGCAGGGCTCATTTGGCCACCTCTAATTAGTGAGGAACTATTAGAAAACAGGCTGGTACCTGTTCTATTTATCTTGTTAGCTGCTGTTTTCCATTTGAATTCGTCATTGACTGTGTTTTTGAGTAACTATAAATGCTCACTTCATAGATATGGTCTCTCTACACTGTGTAGACCAGGCTGGCCTTAAACTCGAACACCCACCTGCCTCTGCTTCCACCACACCCACCAGAAGGGTATTTTAAACATACATTAGAGATGTTTAATAAAATCCATCTAAAAATTGAACATTTCTGTTCTCAAATATTCTGCCAACTTTTTTTTTAATAAATTCTTGTTCTAAACTACAGAATTAAGAATCATGAAAGGACAGGTGTGATGACACGTGTCTTTAATCCCAGCATTCAGGAGGTAGAGGCAGACGGTTCTGTTGGAGTTCAAAGCATGATCTATGTATAGCAAGTTCCAGGCCAAGTGGGCTGTATACTTGTATAGTGAGTAGACTAAGAAGAAAGAGAGTCATCAGGGAAACTTTTAAAGGCTTGTGCTGCTTCTGAGGGCTCTCTACTATGGAGGTATGACAAACAGTGTAAAGCAAGAGAGTTCCAGGGAATAGAATGATCAGTAAAGAGCGCAGATGGAGGGAGAGCGAGGACCAATGTTGTGTGGTAGAGGTGCTGCTGTGTGCTTATGTCAGAACTAACATTAGGCATAGGCTCTTTGGTGTTTTCTAGATATCTCTTTTTTTATACAGTCATTTGTAGTTATAAGACTAAGCATAGCTTCTGTGTGCTTTGCTAAGTTAAGGATGTTTTTGATTGTTGGTGACAAGAGATATAAAAGGAGCCTCTCCCTTTCAAGAAATACTCAGTTACGTTTATGCACAAGTCTGTGGTCATGAGGCACTAATGGCATAATCAGAGATCTCAGAAGTGCCAACTAAGCATAAAAAGTACCCCAAGTGACCACCCATCGGGAGATCCCTGAGTTTCACCTGCTGTCTCCTTACCAGCTGTGTGCCTGTCACATTGCAGAAGTCTGTCATCTCCTGGCTGTTGAACCATGATCCAGCTAAACGGCCCACAGCCATGGAACTGCTCAAGAGTGAACTGCTCCCCCCGCCACAGATGGAGGAGTCAGAGCTACATGAAGTGCTGCACCACACGCTGGCCAACATAGACGGGAAGGCCTACCGCACCATGATGAGCCAGATCTTCAGCCAGCACATCTCCCCCGCCATAGACTATACCTACGACAGTGACATCCTGAAGGTAGGCTAGTCGGACATGACATGCGTTTCTCTAAATGTTTTTTTAATTTACTCTTTGATAGTTTTTATTTATGTCTATGATATGATCAAACTCATCCTCTGCCCTTTCCTGTCTTCCTCCTCCCAATAGCATGTATGTAAGGGGTGGAGCATGCACGTGTCATGGTACACATATTGCAGTCAGAGGACAACTTGTAAGATTTAGTTCTTTCCTCCCACCATGTGTGTCACATGGATTGAACCCAAACTGCCAGGCTAGGCAGCAAGTGCCTCTACCTGCTAGGCCATCCCATGTTTGTATCTCTTTGTTTTGTTGGGGTTTTACTTTGTGATATACTGGGTTTAACCAGCTATTCCTGCACTGTGAGTTCTTGGCTTAAGTTCCCAAAAGCAGATGCAATAAACATGACTGTGCATAGCTCGGAGGAGAGCCATGCTGCTAATCACTTACTTGATTCTTGATCCTTCCACTCTCTGTCCACCCAAGAGACTGAGAGACAGAGCCCATCTCAGATGTCCAACCTGGGACACCCAAGCAGTCAGATCTGTATGAGGAGACAAGAGTCACTCCCAACACTGGCAGCTGGCCTAGGCAGCTCAGAAACACGGTGCCTGCCTCCTCAGCAGCTCCGCTGCCTTCAGCTGGGAAGCATCTCAAGAGTCTAAAAGCTTCCAGGTGGTTTCTGAAGAGTAGTCAAGATGCCAATCTCAGGAGCCTTTATTATTTCATTTCTAAAAGTAAAAATAAAAAAACAAACAAAAACACAGAAGCACCTAAAATAATTTAGAGGAATGTTTAAAAAGTTGAATGAGTAGGTAATAGACTGGCTATCCTTGCCGTCTGTTTCTATATAGCTAAGCTGTGGTATAATTTTAGAAGATAGAATTTAGAGGAAACTATACATTTTAAGTGTATATGATCATTCACACCTGTGGCCCTGCGGAGACTGAAGAGGATTATGACTGGGCTAGCCTGGGCAACACAGTGAAATCCTGTCTCAGAGCAGAGTTTGACTGTCTAGTAATAATCAGATCCCTTTGTAAGACAACAGGTAACTTTATTTTATCTTTTTGCTTAGTTTTTTATTTCTAAAATTACTGTAATAAAATGGAATGAAAAGGAAATACCTTAAGCAAATATACATGTCTGTCCTCTAAATATGTTCAAAGAGACAGTTGCTCGAGACCTCTGCTGTGATCCTGGGACTGAGCTGTGCAGCACCAAACACAAACCGCAGACGAACATTTTAGAGAATCTCTTGGGTTAGGCTTTGCTGATGACATTTAATTGGTCTCATTTCAGGGCAACTTCTTGATTCGCACAGCCAAGATCCAGCAGCTTGTATGTGAAACCATCATCCGCGTCTTTAAAAGGCATGGTATGTCCTTCTCTGAAAACTACTCCTCGGACAGTTTTCTAAAAATCATTAGAAAGTAAAGTGCCTGCACACAAGCATAAGAACTGAGTTCAGTCCTCAGCACCCACCACAAACCCAGACATGTCAGCACACCTCTGTAGCCCCAGCACTGGGGCCACGAGCCCAGAGACAGGAAGATCCCCCAAGCTCCGTGGGCAGACAGCCTACTCAGTAAGCTTAGACTCAGTGAAAGCAATTGAGAAAGACACCTGACATCAACCTGTAGCAGAAGTGCATGCATACATGTACAAACCCATGCACATGTGTATATACCAACACAACATATACCACATGGGTATACACACAAAGGAAAGAAAGGAAATTCAGGTATGGCTGTACAAGGCTGTAATCTCAGCACCCAGGAGGCTAAGCAAGAAGTTTGAAGCTAGCCAAGGCAATAAAGTGAGACCCAGTCTCAATGAAAGAAAAAAATTACTATTAGTGAATTTTGCTATGACTGTATATTAAAATCCATTTATAAGCAGTTGGCATGTAAAATTTGCTAAATTTTAAAGCCCAGCTTCTTGAGGAGAAACTGTTTGATTATTCCTACCTTGCTACTAAAATACAGTTGGCTCATGGAGTCCAAAATCTGACTAAATCGACAGACTTAGCCCAGCTCAGCTCTCCATGTATCCATCTGGAACATTATTAACCAATATTGGGGCCAGGCGGTGGTGGCGCACGCCTTTAATCCCAGCACTTGGGAGGCAGAGGCAGGCAGACTTCTGAGTTCGAGGCCAGCCTGGTCTACAGAGTGAGTTCCAGGACAGCCAGGGCTACACAGAGAAACCCTGTCTCGGAGAAAAAAAAAAAAAAACAATATTGGGAACACTGGTGCTGGCTCTCAGTGTTCCAGGGGCAGCTCACTCACCTGTGTGCTTGTATGCGATTTGGATTAGAACTGGAGGCTCAGCAGCTCTCTCTGTATTTTGGTGTAGGAGCTGTCCAGCTGTGCACCCCGCTGCTGCTTCCCCGAAACAGACAAATATATGAGCACAACGAAGCCGCTTTGTTCATGGATCACAGCGGCATGCTGGTGATGCTTCCTTTCGACCTGCGGGTGAGCTGGGGTGCTGCTCTGTTAAAGAATCTCCCCTCCCAGACACCATCACTACAGGCTTACGCTGGGGAGACAGTTAGGAAAAGACTACGCAGAGTAAAAGCAGTATTAGAGTTCAGTAAATGTCTGAGACTGTACTGCAGGTGCTAAGGTCCACAGAGCAACCTTACAGCAAGTTAACCTCAAACAGATGAATGTAGTTTACTTGCCAGCTAGCTCGTCAGTAAAATCCCAGTGTTACTATCTAGAGCAATTAATGCTTGCAACAGATAATTGGGTGTGCTGAGTTTTGTCCATGTTCTCTTTCCTATGATCCCCAAAGCTCTCTAAGCCAGCAACAACTTTAGTCTTTCACTCCTACGGCCTTGACTGCTAGCAAACCCATCCATAACTGCACTCAAGACCTAAGGAAAACATGCAGTGAGTATGAGAGTCAGGGTTCTGTCCCTAATGCACAGAAGAAGGCACTTACAAATAAACTCGAGGAGAGAGTGTGTACTTAGCATGTGCAATGCCCTGGATTCAATCCTCCACACCAACAAACATCAATCAAGAAAATGGCCAACCTCTGTAGGTTGAAAAGTAGCCAGCACACACAAGTCTTTCTACCCACCGAGCCATCTCCCTAACCCATAAACTACATCTTAAAAATCACAACTAACCAAAACCTATGCAGATTTCAAATAAGCAGGATAAAATATGACCATGTTTTCAACAAAATAGGAAGATTTTTCTCAGACCTCAGAAATGCAGTAGCCAGAGTCTACAGTAGAGCCTACAGCGGCTGAAGCACACAAGAGCATCCCGAGTGTGAATGCTCTTAGGGTACAGTCACATGTCGCTTAATGGCTAGGGTATATTTTTAAAGAATGCATGGACAGGCTATTTCACGGTTGTGCTGTCATCATAGAGTGTGCTGGCTGGAAGATCGCTAGGCAGCAGTCTTCCGGAGCTGCTGGTCACACTTTTAAGTGGGTGCCTGACCTTAAAGTGATGTGTGGGTTCTAGTCCAGCAAAGCTGTTTTAAAAACTAAAAGAATGTAGTAGTTGGCACCTTGTGACACAGGTCTTTCAAACTTTCTTCTTTCAGGTCCCTTTTGCAAGATATGTGGCAAGAAATAACATACTGAATCTAAAACGGTAAAATGCATTATGTTCCCCTGTGTTCAGTAGATGTAGGAATGAAATCAGAGAAGGATGGGTTGAGGAGTGTGATTTTTTTTCTCTTGAAACTTTCACTCAGGAAAGAATTCTGGGGTTGAAGTATTGAGCAGCACGCATCAGGGAGCCCCACCCCAGGGCTCCTTTGTCCTCAGATGACTAGAATGTCCTAAGACATCTTTAGAAGAAATGAAGCATCGGGTCACCTGCCATTTATTCTGAGCTTTCCACATGACCCCAGGCAACATAATTAATGTTTTCAAACTTACTTGGAGAGGCTGTTCTTAATCTCAAATGGCCACTTTTAAGGTTTAATTGGAGGGACAAATGGCCAGTGGTCTCTGTGAAAACACCTTCTGCCGGAAACTAAATGGAAGCTGCTGGTAAAGAATGAGGTGACCCAGCAAGGACCGCCAATGCTGAGACCCTGACACTCGGCAGCAAGGATGGGTCCTGTGCACATTCAGATACTGCAGGGGTCATACTCTGAGATCTTCATCAGTTAGAACCAATATGCTGTCAGTGGGCCACACCATGTCACAACTCTCTCTCTGGGTGCTGTAAGGCCGCAGTTCCCAGTCATTCCTAAAGCATGGACAGTTCTGTGTAGAAAGCCATCACTTAATGTAAATTTGGTGTAACTTCTTTTCTCTTTCAGACATATGCAGAAATAATAATAGTAATAATAACAGTACAAGGCTAGGACCTGGGGTATAGATTATGAGGCAAAACCGGTCAGGTTCAAATCTGACTTTGAACTGTTGAGCACAACACAGATTTTTTTTTTTTAAATCTTCATTTTTTTTCCTTTGTGTGGCAATTCCTCATACATATTTGTTTCCATTAAGCACCAATCTAAGAAAGCTGGTTTCTCCCTCCAGATACTGCATAGAGCGAGTGTTCAGACCTCGGAAGTTAGACCGGTTTCATCCCAAAGAACTTCTGGAATGCGCATTCGATATCATCACTTCTACCACCAACAGCTCTCTGCCCACTGCCGAAACCATCTACACCATCTACGAAATCATCCAGGAGTTTCCTGCGCTTCAGGTTCCGTTCTGCTCTGTCGTGTGCCGTGTTACCCCATCCTGCTCGCCTGTGCAGTGGGGCCCATACCCACTGCTGCCGCTTGCTGAGTGCTGGAGCAGATCACGGCTTTTCTGAAGCAACTGCAGAGAGTTTGAGAGTGACACTTTGAGCTTCATCTTGGGCTTGAGCTTCTACCCTGACAGAATTGGTTTGTTGAGGGTGGGGTGTGTTATTTCTCTACCCATGCTTACAACATTCACAAATGAGGCTGTTTCCTATGATGCCCTTGGCACACTCTTACCCTGGTGAGAGCCCTCGGAGGTCTCCTTCATCTCATCTGTCAACTCCCCAGTGTCCCTTTCGACCAGGTCTCACTCTCCGTCTCTGAAGGACACTGCTTGCTGCCCTCTTCACAGGCCTGCCATCTCCCAGTGTTGGTCATGGATGTTCACTTGTCTAGAAAGTCTTCTCACATCCAGCCACGGGTCAGACCTTCTCCCAGGAAGCCTCTCAGAGGTGGCTGGCTGGTCACATTTCAGTCTCGACCCTCCCAGCTCCTGATGTGAGGCATCCATGTGATCACTTACATTTTTTTTTCGCCAAGCACAGTGTGCTCATTCAAAGTTGCACCCCTGGACCACTTCCCCTTATCCAACTGTCCCAGCATACCCGTGAATACTTGGTAACTCACTGCTGTGGCCAAAAGGAAGGATGGCCCTAAACTACCCTCTGCTTGCAAGTCAGCTACCACTGATCTGACTCCTTGTTTCTTCATCTGTGTGCACTCCTTTAGGCTCTTTAACTTAGCTGAAGATCAACCCGTGTATTTTTATGCATATTATAAAAGTGTTACATTCTTCAACTGTAACACTGAAGATAAAGGATATGAAAGATAAGCCAGATGGTAGTGGCAATTGCCTTTAATCCCAGTACTCAGAAGCCAGAAGCAGGTGGATTTCTGTGAATTCGAGGCCAGCCTGGTCTACAAATCAAGCTCCAGAACAGTCAGGGTTACACAGAGAAACCCTATCTGGATGGATGGATGGATGGATGGATGGATGGATGGATGGATGGATGGATGGATTGGTGGATGGCCCGGCCCGTGGGTGGGGGGGTGGGTGGATGGATAAAAAAGAAGGAAAAATAAACCAGGAGAGAGGATGCTATACTTTAGCTCCTCTGTGGTGACAGGAAAATAAATTAATTACCAGATTTCATTTGGCCACATACCTGTATTGCTTTTATAATGAAAATAATAGTATTTTTCTCTATATTCTAGGAAAGAAATTATAGCATTTACTTGAACCATACAATGCTCCTGAAGGCAATACTCCTACACTGTGGGATCCCAGAGGATAAACTCAGTCAAGTCTACGTTATTCTGTATGATGCTGTGGTGAGCGTTTAATTACTTTAACTGGATGTTGAGGGATGATAATACTAGCCCATGATTATTCTCTGACTCAGGCAACCATAAAACTTCATGGAGAATTTCTTCTCCTTTCGTCTCTGCTCTAATGTGACAGAAGCAACTGTGGTTAAGGTTTAATTTTATTGTTTCTAATTATGTGACCATGGGGGAGGTGACCGTGTGGACAATCTCTGATTGATGTAGAATGAATTATAATATTCATTATTGTTATTTTTTCAATACGCGGAAGCCTTGGCTAGTTTTTCATTCATCTGGCAGATTGGCTTCAAGGGTTCTGA
Source organism: Grammomys surdaster (assembly GCF_004785775.1). Lineage (NCBI taxonomy): Eukaryota > Metazoa > Chordata > Mammalia > Rodentia > Muridae > Grammomys > Grammomys surdaster. The sequence goes on from NW_021604618.1 coordinate 20,820,153, forward strand.
CTTTACTGGGAATTGTAGGGATTTGTTTCTTCTTCACAAAGTGCTGCTGCTGTTGGGCCCTGCTGGGTACAGCAGAAGGCAGATGTGCACTGGCAGAATGCAGGGACTGGAGGAAAGGTTGAAGTTCATTCTCATTGCTTTTGTTTCCAGGAAGTCTTGTGGGTTTTGAGACAGGGTCTTACTGTGTTGATCGGGCTGGCCTTGAATTCACGGAGGCCTGCCTCGGCCTCCCAAGAACTAGGCATCACTCATGTTCCCTTTCTCTTCTCCATCAGACAGAGAAGCTGACTAGGAGAGAAGTGGAAGCTAAATTTTGTAACCTGTCCTTGTCTTCTAATAATGTAAGTACCTTCTAATGGTGTGCTTGCCACTATCTCTACCATCTTATGATGTCAGAAAATGTTGCCAGGTTTCTGTAGCAGTGAGGTAACAAGCAACACACATCTGCTGCTTACAGACACAGCTTTCCCCTTGAGCATTGGTGCCATGGCAACCGCTAGGATTAGAAGAAAGAAACTGATGCTATGATCAGAGAGTGTCCTTCTATGTGTCCTCCACATGCGGACTGTGTCCTGCTCTTCCTTGACTACTAGGTTCTTTCTTTCACATCCCTTATAAAGCCTGTGCTTGATACAGCCTCCTGCTGAGTAGGCCCAACACAAGGCTGCCCTCAGAACCAGTCACGTGGGAGCAGGGCACAGATTTCCGCAAGTCCTTCTAAATAACCTAAGCTCTCCCAGGGCCTCCTACTCTCCAGGATGGAATTGTGGTTCTTACCTCCCTGGGAAATTTCCTACCTCTAAAATCTTCTGTTTGACCCAGTCAGTGTTTAAGAATGGTAAACAGCTCAGCTGTATTCTCTCTACTGATGTCATTTAATCCGTATCTTTGGCACAATGGCCCACATTTAACAGAATGGCTGAACAGCAGAAGAAAACAGAATTTTGTGTATTTCCTCCATATTTGTATAAGGAAGGGTTTGGTTTTAGTTTTCTTTTGCAGTGTTAAAAATTCAACCTAGAGTCTCTCGCATGCTAGGCAATTACATTCTTCCGCTAAACCCAACCCCAAGAGAAAAAAACGTTTTGTGTTTAAAACTTTTCCAGAAGCAACTGGGCATGGTGATGCCTGCTTTTAATCCTAGCACTTAGGAAGCAGAGACCTTAGTCTGAGGCCAGCCTGGTCTACAGTGGGCAGAAACAGGTGGGTCTCTGAGTTCAAAGCTAGCCTGGCCTACAGAGTGAGTCCTAGGACACCCAGAACTACACAGAGAAATCCTATCTTGAAAAACAAAATAAATAAATAAATGAATAAATAACTTTCCCAGAAGCTTTACAGCCCTTGATCTAAAACTTCATTACATGATCCTGTGGTGATAACAAAATGCACAGGTTCAACAGACTAAAGCATGATTGTGGATAGAGCAAGTAGAGTCGCTTGCTCTCTGAAGCTCCTGTGTGGCTGGCACAGTGCCTGGACATAGAAGAATAAAAGAGGATCTTCACATACATCTGCCCTCAACTCTTTGAAACAACTTTCACAGGGCTCGCATAGACCATGGTTGAAAGAAACACCCACATTCATTTAGGGAAGATGTTCTGCTTGTCATTCTGTTGTGAGATGAACACCATAACCACAAGCAGCTTGGAGACGAAAGGGTTGACTTGGCTTACACTTCCATGAAGTCAGGGCAAGAACTTGAAGCAAGAACTAAAACAGAGACCATGGCGGAACCCTTGATCCCCATGGCTTGATCCCCATGGCTTCTTAGCCTGAGAGAGGCAATGCCTTGATTGAGGTTCCCTTGCCCTGGTGACTAGTTTGTGACAAGTTGACAAAAACTAAGCAGCATAGAAGGTAAATGAGATAGATGCACAAGACTCGGAGTTTAGAAATTGAGCCACATTAAACCCTAAATATGTATTACTGGAGGAGATATGAGTGTCCTAATAGCTTAAGGTTCCGGCATAAAGAACAATGTTTGTATACCCTAAATCTGCCTGCCCAGAGCAAACTCTCATGTGCAAAATTAGTCCCTAGAATAAAGAATGCTAAGAATCTGGTTGAAATCATCCAGATCAGGGACTCTATACCCAGAAGGTTCTTTGAACCAATGCCATATTTGAAAACCTCACAGACTTCATACACTGCTGCTAAGATGTCAGCTTTTCTTTGTGATGCTGAGAAAGAAGTGTATTTGACTAGTTTTAGAAGGAAAAAAAATAGGATCTAATAGCGATATTTGATACTTGGTTATTTTAAAATGCTGCTCCGAGTATATTAAGGAAGTGGAGATGAGCTGCAGGAAGAAGGTTCTGGTGTCCAGCCCCATCTTAGTTCACAGTGACATCTTGAAACCCAAGAGTCACTGAGACTCCTCCAGTCACCTGGGTACAAAAGTTCCCCACTGCTCCTGCCAAGCGTTAACAGGGTAACTTCATGGAAATGACATTGAAAAAAAAAAACTTTTCTCTTATTTTAAACTGACTAACCTCCTTATTTACTTTATACTAGGAATCAAACCCAGAGTTCCAAGTACCTGCCACAGAGCTACACTGCCAGCCCTAGGAAGGAAAAATTAAGTCAAAAATCAAAAACATGATTTTGTATTTAAACCTTTTTATTTTTAATTTAAAAGATCATAAAAAAAAACCACTTTGCTGTACACAATGGCACACACCTTTAATCCCAGCACTCGTGTGACAGAGTCAAAAGTCAAACAGATCTCTGTGTGTGAGGCCAGGTCTACATAAAGAGTTCCCAGGCTACACACAGTGAAACTCTCTCAAAAATAAAGAATACAATTAAAAGGGAGAGAAACTAACTCTTTGGGATTTAAAGTACAAATGACTTATGGTTAACTGATTGCATTAAGCTGAGAGAGACATCTGTCAGCTCCTGGGTTTTGTGTACCAACCTACAAATTTTTTGTGCAGTTTTGTGTACAGTGTGGCATAGCTAGAATTTTGGTCTGATCTCCAGCCCAGCTCCTGGTAGTTTTTTCTGGGGCACTATGTCCATAGTTACTCCCTCTTCCTCCTGCTGCATGCTGGGGACTGGGGTCAGCCGAGTTTATAATCCCCAGCACTGCTCTTCTGAGGAGCAGACATGGCAGACAGTGTGCATCTAGCACGCAGTGTGAGCTGAGGGAATAGGCGCTCCAGAGGTGCAGGAGGAGGCAGCCCCAGGGCGCCTTATGGAGCTCACTCAGGCAAGGGGAAAGAAGAGTTTCTGGCTAATTCTGTGAATATCTGAACAAGTCTGGCATGGCCTGCCCCTCTCGTTTGTCCACCTGCGGTAATGAAAATGAGGATGTGGCCGAGCGGTGGTGGCGCACGCCTTTAATCCCAGCACTTGGGAGGCAGAGGCAGACGGATTTCTGAGTTCGAGACCAGCCTGGTCTACAGAGTGAGTTCCAGGACAGCCAGGACTACACAGAGAAACCCTGTCTCGAAAAACCAAAAAAAAAAAAAAAAAGAAGAAGAAGAAGAAAATGAGGGTGTGGATGGTTTACAGCAGGGACGATGCTCGGCAGAGGCTCTGCCAGGGTCCAGTCCACATCTCTGCCAGTACTCACCGCCAAGTACATGGCTGTCTGTCTCAAACATTCTGTAGCTGCTTCAGACTGGAATTGGGGAGAAAAGGATACTCTGTAGGACTGTAGCAAAGGCTAGGATTACCTGTGACCACCAGTGCCCGCTCTTGGGGCTGCACCGCCCCCGCAGCGTATGGAAGCGCTGTGCATGCTGTCCCTGTCCAGAGTAGCAGCTAACTGTGCTTCCTTTGCTTTCCAGCTGTGTCGACTCTACAAGTTCATCGAGCAGAAAGGGGATTTGCAAGACCTAATGCCAACAATAAACTCACTAATAAAACAGAAAACAGGTGTTGCTCAGCTGGTGAAGTATAGCTTAAAAGATCTAGAGGAAGTTGTCGGGCTGCTGAAGAAACTTGGCGTGAAGTTACAGGTTTGACGGCTGTTCTGTGCTGGCAGTGGGCCTGTGGTGATAACAGCGCCCCCACAGGATGGGTTTTATTTCCCTAATGCTAGTGGTGTATTTTCCCAAAGCTCAGGATTTCTTTGCAAGCATCACTGTTTCTGTCACACACACACCCACTCTGTGGTGCGTGCCTCAGAGAGGGGGTTACTGTCAGAGAGCTTGGCTGGCTCCAGTAAACAGCTCTTGCCCAATCTTACTGAAGGTTTTTGTCTATGCAGAACAGTCGAAACAGAGTTGTAGTCCACATTCCACAGCTGAGGCTGCTGACCGGTGTGTGGCCGTTCCCTCCACAGGTCTCCATCAACCTGGGCTTAGTTTACAAGGTGCAGCAGCACACTGGTGTCATCTTCCAGTTCCTGGCATTCAGCAAACGCAGACAGAGGGTTGTGCCTGAGATCCTTGCCGCTGGTGGCAGATACGACCAGCTGGTAAGGGCAAGCCTTGTGTGTGTGTTGACTTGCCTTGGCTTACTGCTAGATCCTCTAGTTCCTCAACTCATTCCACCCCCTGTCCCCCACCCCCACTGTGTAACCTAGTAAATCCTATGTAGCATTCATCTAGGAATATATCTTCTTGCCTGTGATCCCAAGTGCTGAGATTACAGGCATGTACCACGACAGACTTGTGAGGCTTGCTTTTTTTTTTCTTTTTTTTTTTTTTTTTACTGTTGCTTTCCCCAGAATATATTTCTTTCCTGTTTCATAACCTGGCTTCTGATCTATCTACAGATTCCCAAGTTCAGAGGCCCACAGGCTGTGGGGCCAGTCCCTACTGCTGTTGGTGTCAGCATAGCCATAGACAAGATATTCGCTGCTGTCCTCAACATGGAAGAACCTGTAAGTCCTGATGCTTGCCAGCACGCTTTGAGGCATCCCCATTCCTCGGTATTATGCTTACCTTGGAGCACAGCCTGCCCAGTTATACGTGCTCACACACCAAGGGAGGAACAACACAGCAGCAGCCACCAGCGGACACAGTTCCCTTTATGACACTCCCACCCACCTGGAGACAATGGCAGAACCACAGGTTGAGAGCTCTGTTCCCAAGTCTGCTCCTCCACTTCCAGGGCCAGTTGGAAGCCCCATTTCTTAGAGCAGATCACAGAACTCAGAGAAACCCTGTCAACCTGGCTTAATATGATAGACATTAAAGTGAAGAGGTACGTAGCTTAGGAGCTTTAGGAATGGACCAGGCCTCGTGTGGTGCACCATCCGCCAGAAGCCTCCTTCCAAAGCACTTTGAACCGTGCCCTTTGCTGTTTGGTGGATGCTTCATTATATAGCAGGATTGACAAAGTCATCAGTGTTCTGCTTAGCCTCTTCCCCTCCCAGAATTGGGGCTGTGTCTGAAAGCCCCAACCCTTTAGCCTGCCTTAGACTGCCCAAAGGCCAGGTCCCCCTACCCCTACCCCGGGCTCAGTTATCTCATTAACATAGAAAAACCATCACTTTGAAGATTCTAGGATTTTAGTAATCAGGAAAAAAGAGCGCACAGCTACTTTGGAGACGTGTAGCTGCAATCCTCTCTTCCTTGCTTCTCAGCCATTGCCCTCTGCTCTTTGGCTGCTGCTGATTCAGGCACCTCTTCTACTTACTCTTCATATCCACAATACACTATATAAAGATAAAATATTCTGCTTGTTAACATACTTGTCAATTCGCTTGCTCAAAAACCCAGCTAGTCTGCAAAGCTAAAAAAAAAAAAAAAAAAGCTTTTCCCATTTCAGGCAAGATTTGTTTTCCCTGGGTGAGGGGGCGGGAGCGGAAATGTATCTTCCCAGTGGCACAGGACAGCTGAAATTATGTCTGTGAAGATCTTTTTAAACTGTGTCTTGTTTTCACAATGTTATTTTCACCCAAAGCCAACTATGCACTGGGTGACTGTTCACAATTTCAAGGGTACTCATCAGCCCTGGGGTGCTGCTCCCACCCTCGAAGCTGCAATGTTCCACACACACACACCCCAACCCCCTCCCCCATGTAACTCTGTTTCTTATCAGGTTACAGTGAGCTCCTGTGACCTCCTGGTTGTCAGTGTTGGCCAGATGTCCATGTCCAGGGCCATCAACCTAACCCAGAAACTCTGGACGGCGGGCATCACTGCAGAAATCATGTATGACTGGTCACAGGTATGGGACAGAAAGCTGTGAATGAAGTGCAGATAGTTACAGGATCAGGATAGATCAGCCTTTCACAGGTAGGGCCACCAGAGGCCACCTGAAGCCATAGGGCCCAAACAAAATCCTAAACTTATTTAAAACACTGAGATTTCTGTTGTTTTTGCTTACTTTTTATAACTCAATGGTGAGTCTCTTCAAGGGTGAGCTTTATAGATGGTAATGCTACTGTGTAGGGGTCTTGATTGGGTTCATTTTCTCTGGCAGGAAAAATCTCAAACACAGCAGATAGCAACAGGGAAAATGTCAGACACAGCAAGGCACATAAGGCACATAGAGAGATAGCCCCTTATCAGAGTGGAAGCAGGCCAGAGCCTCAAGTCTGGACTTCTGGAGGATGGAGTTTTAATAGCCTTTGAGTGCTCTTTGTCCTCTAGTTTAGGGTTGGCCAGTTTAATCAAAGACAGGGAAGCTGATTGGTTCTAAGCATTGGGTAATTGTGTACTGGTCTGGCCTTGAACTCCTTAGACCAGTTTATTGGCAGTGGTGCCCGACTGGTAGAAGCCTGCCAAGCCTTTAGGTCTTTGTCTCAGGCGAGGAGTGTGAGAAAGAAGCTGGAAGTTTGCTGTCTTTACTATCTGTTTTCCCTCTGCCATATCTAACTGCCTCTTGGGATCTGTGTAACTCCACTACCATGTAGGAACGTCAGAAGGCTGGACAGAGGGGCTAGAGGGGTGCCTCAGTGCTAAAGTGCCCTTGCTGTTCTTCCAGGGGACCCAAATTCTGTTCCCAGTCTCTGTGTCAGGTAGCTTACATCAGCAAGTAACTCCAGCTCCAGGGATCCAAACCCTTCTAGCCTTGAAGGTACATATATACATGTAGGTATGCACAGAAAGAGACATACACACATACATATAAAAATGTAAAAACATTTTTTAAAAATTGGATTTGCCTGCTAGTCTACACCAAAGACTATCAAATGGAGCTTATCTCTGGGGGTTACCTCTTGCATTAGCATCTGATGGCTACTACCACAGATGACCACAAGCCCATCTGTTTTAAGTTCCTGGAAGTCAGACGTCTGGGTCAAGATGATTGGCAGAGCTTGTCCCTCCATAGGCCTGAGGGGTGGGCCTGTTCCTTGCTTTTCCTAGAGCCCTCCTGCATTGACTCGGCCCTTCCTCCCTTTACACTCAGTAGGGTGGAATCTTCTTCCCTGAGGCTTCCTCCTCTTTGTCCTCAGTGAGACTTCTGTCCTTACCTTCTCTATCTCTGGCTACCTCACCCCTGTGATGGCCCAGGGCCATCACTGACAGGTTCCAGGGACTGAGATGAGGACATGCTGTGGCCAGCTTACCACACTGAGGGCACTCTGAGCTTGGTGTGTCTGTAGATTTCTGTAAGCCATCAACCTTCCTCCCACGTGCAGACCTGATCTCTGCTCCTCTAGCTGTGGAGGTGAGGAAAGTGGTACCCTGAACACCTGCCTGCCCTTCAGAATTGGAGTTGGGAGCTTTAGATACCCAATGTCTGCATTAACTGGTCCTGGAGGGGTGCTTGTAGATCATCCATACAATCCAGGGCTCTGCAATGCTCAGGAACACACAGCCAACTCTGCTGCCGTGAGCTTTCTGCAGCTGCTGTGTGTGTATTCATATAAAAACTGTTGTTGAGTTTTTAATCACGTAACTGAAAAAGTATCAATTTGCTTGCTTCTTCTGTTGTTAAAGAAGCATTCTGTTGTTCAGTTTCTGTTTTGTGAGACAGGGTCTCACTGTGTAGCCTGTCCTCCTGCTTCAGCCTCCTCCTGGGTGCTGGGATTATAGGCAAGAACCAGAGAACCCAGCTTAATTCTGCTTTCTGCCATCTGCTATTTTCTGATTCCTTTGCTTTCCTAAAATGCTGTGTGTGCATGTGTGTGTGTGTGTGTGTGTGTGTGTGGTGGTGTGTGTGTTTTATAGGACTTGGCACATTTTGTTAAGTCTTGAAGCCATTGAAAACCTCTTCCTGTCACGACTGCACTACTTGTTCACCGTCCTTCAAAACAATCATGCAAGTAGAGAAGGCACAAGAGAACTGCTTCCTGGAATTCTGTGCTCCTCTCAATAGCATTCATATCCCCTGAAGTCAGCGCATTTAGTAACTCACCTTGGGAATACAATTAGCAGCAGTTTTTTCATTGTCCTTAATGACTTGAAGGGGCCCAGGCATATTGTGTCCATTCGTCTCCCTGTTTGTTTCAGTCTCAGGAAGAGTTGCAAGAGTACTGCAGACATCATGAAATCACCTATGTGGCCCTGGTCTCCGATAAAGAAGGAAGCCATGTCAAGGTAAAGAGGGAGGGGAGGGCTGGAGATGTAGCTCAGTGGTTGAGCTTACCTAGCATGGGTGAGACCCCCAATTCAACCCGTTAAAACTACACTCCCACACACACAAGCACACGAGCACACACACACACATGCACACAACACCACGGGAAATTAACTAGCATTTTCCACAAACTGTTGAACTGTTGCCTGTGGAGCCTCTAGTGTGCTTCAGCATGCTCGCTCTCTCTCTCTCTCTCTCTCTCTCTCTCTCTCTCTCTCTCTCTCTCTCTCGCTCTCTCGCTCTCTCGCTCTCTCGCTCTCTCGCTCTCTCTTGCTCTCTCGCTCTTTGGCTCTAAACTCTATCATGACTGATCGTCTTCCTAGAGAAAATAAAATTTTTTTTAGATCTCCCTTTTTTATTTTTTAGTATTATATGTATCGGTGTTCTGCCTCCATCTGTCTGTGCACCATGTGTGTGCAGTGCCCACAGAGGCCAGAAGATGGGATCTGACGCCCTCTTCTAGAACTGCAGTTACAGATGGCAGTAAGCTGTCACATGGGGATGAAATCCAGGTCCTGTAAGATCAGCCGGTACTCTTAGCCACTGAGCCATCTCCCAGTCCCGAGCTCTTTTCTTAGGAGAGCTGTACCTGCCAACAGCTTGTCTTCTGGAGTCTTCCTAAACAATTTCACTCTGTTGTACCTAGCTAAAACTGTACATAAACCTACCACCTCATGACCTTTTCAAATATTGTTTTGAAAGGAAAAAATTGGCCTTTATCCTTTTCTCCTTATTTTTTCTTATAATGTTGTCAGGATGCGTTGGCCCTGTGTTTTAAGAGTTTGTATGCAGTAAGAATTGCACCTCAAATGTGTGCATATGATCACCATAAAACCACACAGGCAAGAGAGAGGGCTTAGTGGGTAAGAGCACATACTGCCCTTTCAGAGATAGAGTTTGATTCTTCCCAGCACTCACATCAGGACTCAACTCCCTGTGACGTCAGCTCCAGAAGAACCCAACCCCTCCAGCCTCTTCAGGCATCTGCAGTCACGTGCTCATATCTGTAGACACATAGACACATAATTAAAAAATAAAACAAGCACACAAGGCCCACACAGGCCTACATACCCAGCTGTTCAACAGCCTTTTTCAGGATGAACAGGGAACTTTGTCTTTCCTAACACAGTTTCCTCTGGCTGTCTTAGGTATTCCTTGGTTATTTGTTCCACTGTCTCTAAGCTTTGGAAGGATGTCCCCTCTTTCATTCTTTTTGTTTTTTTCTTTTCTTTTCTTTTCCTTTTTTTTTTCTTTTCTTGGTTTTTCTAGACAGGGTTTCTCTGTGTAGCCCTGGCTGTCCTGAAACTCACTCTGTAGACCAGGCTGGCCTCAAACTCAGAAATCCACCTGCCTCTGCCTCCCAAGTGCTGGGATTAAACGTGTGCACCACCACTGCCTGGCCCCCCTTTCATTCCTGATATTAGTAATTTGTGTCTTCCCTTTTTATTCTTTTTAACATAGCATATTTAATTTCAAGATCATTTTATTATTAACATACAAATGATGGGATTTCCTGGTTTTGTTTGCTTTGTTGATTGGTTGTTTTAATGGTTTTATTCATTTTTATTTTATGTACATTGGTGTTTTGTTTTGCTATGTGTCTGTATGGGATCCTCTGGAACTGGAGTTCCAAACAGCTAAGAGCTGCCATGTGGGTGCTGAGAATGGAACCCAGGTCCTCTTAATGCTCTTAATACTGAGCCATCTCTCCAGCCCCTCAGAGTGGCATCTCCATGCAGACATACATGCCATTGCACTTGGCTTCATTCTTGGCCCTCCCACCTGGCTCTCCTTACCTCTCTGCTGTCTTCTTTCTGCTCTCCTTCCTGCCTCCAAATACTCCTTGCTTTTGCTTTCATGTAACTTGGATTCCATTATCTTTTCCCACAGCCCCAGATATCTCTCTTCCCTTGTGATCCCTTTTCTAATTATGAGCATGAGTACACAAATGCATGCACACACATCTGGATTCCACACATAAGAACAGAACAGATATATAGCATTTGTCTTTCTGTGTCTGGCTCATTTTGCTTAACATCGTAATCTCCAGTTGTATCCATTTTCTTGCAAATGTCATGATTTCATTTTTCATTACAGCTGAAAAAATGACATTGTGTATATGTACCACATTTTCTTTATCCATTCAACTGCTGCTGATGAAATGGATCTCAGCTGGTTCTTTATCTTAGCTGTTGTGCTTAGGGCAGTAATAAACATGGATGCGCAAATATAATTGATGGGGGACATAAAACCTGTGTGCATTATAAGCTAAAAACTGCTGATCAGTGTCCTGTAGAGAACATTCTAAGCCTTGAAGGGGATAGCAGGTAGTGGGAGGGCATCTTCAGGTGCTAGAGGGGTTTCTAGACTCAGACAGGCAGGCTATAGATGTGTGCTGAAGAGCCTTTTAAGAAGAGGGCATAACAAAGGCCATGGAGAGGGTTTTAGTAGTAGGCTCTCTCAAAGACAGGTTCAGGTCCTTGGAAAACATTCTGATTCTATCCTGATGGTGTGACTTTTCTCAGAGAGTTATACAGAAGCACCCATACACCCCAGAGAGGACAAAATAGACCAAACACACTTTTATCCAAGTCCCACTTGGTGGAGCAATGAGTTTATTGGGATTTCTTACAGGAGCATGGGTAACTCAAAAGCAGCTTCATTGAAAGAAAAGCCCACCCCAGCATGGGTAATAACTCATGACAGCTGTATCTCTGGAGTCCCAATCCCAGTCTACCTTCTATATACTCTGGCAACCAAGATCATGGCCAGGTGGGACAGATCACATGTGGGTGAGCTTAAGGATGGAAATCTGATGACTCTTTCTGCTTCATTCTGAGGAAACATGAATAGATTCAATCCTGTAATCCCCCAACCTGTGAGCATCTTAAGTAGCTAGCAGCTGCTCTGACATGCCCAAGGATGGCATGGCAATGTGCCTGGACAGTGTATCTTGAATGAAGGCTACTTAACTTAGCAGGCAGGAGTAGCCATCGCTAGATCAAGGAGTTTTGAGTATCGTTTAGCAGCCAGTGGGGTGCCAGTTAAAGTCTGGACAAAGAGTACATCAGAATTTAGTTTGAAAAAAGTTTACCTGCAGGGTTGTTATTGTGGAGTGGAGAATCTGCAAACAACATGACAGCATCAGGCTACCCCAGAGCACAGCTGGGTGCTGGCCACGAGAGTGAGAGTGACAGGGCAGACCCCATGAAAGTGGGTTTGTCAGGTAGGTAGTGCTGATGTCTGAAAACCCTTGATGATTGACTGGAAGCTTAAGAGAGGATAATGTAGTAATGTGAGAGCCTTTTCTTGTTGTTTAATTCTGTCATCCCTATTCCTGAACGGACCGTGTATCTCAACAGTACTTTCAGTGTTTGGAGCTTTGGTTCATCATTGCTGTATCCTTGACCTTGACCTTGTAATAGTGTAAGTCAAGCTGTGGGAGCACACTCCGCAACTGTGACATCTAAAAGCATCTGAGAGCCTGAGCGTCGAGGCGCTTACCACCAAGCCTAATGACCTACGTCCACGCCCAGGACTCCCATAGTAACACAGTAAAAGGAGAGACTCCACTCCTGCAAGTGATCCTCTGATCTCACACACCATGGCATGCATGCATGTGCCCATATACATACATATACACAAAATACACAATACATATACAAAATAAATACAATAACATTTTTGAAGTGCAACTTTAAAAAACAAAAAACTGCTAGAAGTCTTCCAGAAAGCAGAATTACCCCCAGTTAAGACCCATTGACTCCAAACTGTTGACCCAGTTGCTTCACTGGGGCACACTGAGCTACCATTCTGGCTTCAGAAACCTCCACATAATTATTTCATTCTTTCCAAGGTCAAGTCCTTTGAGAAGGAGAGGCAAACAGAAAAACGTGTGTTGGAATCAGATCTTGTGGATCATGTCATGCAGAAACTAAGGACCAAAGTTGGTGACGAAAGGAATTTCAGGTGAATTTATAAAGAAAACAAAGTAATTTAGCTGACAATTTGTGAAGCCAAAAATTGGGCAGCCCCACCTCCTTATGTTCTGGTAAGGCCCCTTTGTGTGCCATAACATGACAGAGAAGAAGGAAAGTAAACAAACAGCCATAGGCAGAAGAAACAAATACATGGGAAGACCTGGATTTGTGAGAACTAACTCCATAAAACCATGATTAATCTGTTCCAGTGTACTGCAGTTGAGGTACAAATGGTGGCACATGTCTGTGATCTCACCACTTAGGGGACTGAGATTGGAAAATCACAAGTTCAAGGGCAAGCCAGCCAGCACTACACAGCCACACCCTAATGCCCATCTCAAAATTTTCAAAATCTATTAGAAATTAACACTTAAAACATTTAAAAATTACTTATCTATTTTTGGTGAAAGTAATAACTATGTCATTTTAACCTAGATGATAATATATCTTAGTAGAAAAAAAACTTTATTTAAAAAATAAGGGGGCTGGAGAGATAGCTCAGTGGTAAAGAGCACTGACTGCTCTTCCAGGGGTCCTGAGTTCAATCCCCAGCAACCACATGGTGCCTCACAACCATCTATAATGGGATCTGATGCCCTCTTCTATTGTGTCTGAAGATAGTGACAATGTACTCATATACATAAAATAAATAGTTCTTTTAAAACAATAATAATAATTTCAGTTTCAAAAGTGGTTTGTTTTCAAAAGTCTCCAAGGTATTACATTTTGTTTATATCTCTGCAGAGCTTCCATGGGATGGATTGTATAATCCTACTTTCTTAAGGCAAAATATGCAATTTACATATAGGAAACATCTGGAGGACTGTACAAGATGTTTGACTATAGTTACTTCTGGGGGATTGTATAAAAGGGCAGTGGGATTAGAAAAGATCTTACATCTTTGCAACTCTTACATACATGCTCCTTTCAAAACAAACAGATCTATGTATTATAATCTTGACAAATACCTAGAGTCCCAGCATTTGGTAGGTCAGGAGTTCAAGGTCAGCCTCTGCTACATAGTAAATTCAAGTCCAGCCTGAGATCCATGAGGCACTGTCTCAAAAACAACCAAAAGACAGAAAGAAAATACTTAAATTTAAGGGGATGTCAATAATTCTCAGCTAGTAGCAATCTTGTTCCCACAGGGGCATGTGATAGTGTTGCAGAGACGTTGTTGTCACAGTGGGGCATTACAGGTGTAGTAAAGACCTGAGTGCTGCTGGGCATAGTGACAGGGACAGACTGATGGATGGACCTCCAGCAAAGAATATCTGACACCAAGTACCATGAGTGCCAGGACTGAGGCATCTCAGCTTATAGAAAACAAGCCTTGCTTTGCCACCTGTACCCTAAGTCACCCCCCAGCCCCCAACACACACTTTCCATGACCACTTTTTTCAAGGAATGTGCTATTTTTGAAGTCACCAGCTTGTTAGAAGCAGAGAGTCAAGTCAAAAATGAAAGGGAGGGGCACTCCTGTGTCTCTTAAAGGTTATAAATTAATGTGCAGCGTTTCAAAGAACGTCTGTGTACAGCTTTTGAAATATCTGTACTTACCAAACATCTCCTGTGGTGGTCGCCAAGGCTCCTGGCTAAGTGCAGGTGGAGCCTGCTACTGCTGTTTCTTTGTATTATAAGGGAGCAAAAGGAACACCTACTACATTTCATTAAATTAGCTGCCTCTGTGGAGCCTGGATTTCAGACCCAGTTGAGTGAATCAGGATGTCGTCTTAGTCTTTTAACATGAATCATGTCCTTAATTTCTTTTACTTGCTCATGACAAAAAGCATCACTAATCATTTTGTTTTGTTTTTTTCCCTCCAATTAATAACTAAGAGAACCGTGTTTTTATATTCCATAGGAAAGGTGGCATGCTCTGAGGGCACCCTTCCTTATCTGAGTTGCTTTTTGCCTTATTGAGTTTCCTAATTGTCTGTTTGCTTGTTTTTAGAGATGCTTCTGATAATCTTGCCGTACAAACTCTGAAGGGGTCATTTTCTAATGCTTCAGGTATAATTACTAATTGAAATCCTAGCCTTAAGAATGCTATGTTGTCTGCACTGAGTCTTAGGGCTAAGGGTGATGCCTTCTCACACTGAAAATACCTTTTAAAGGAAGGTGTCAGCAAAGCTGTATCACCTGAGGTGTGTACCAACATCACCAACATCCTAGAAGCGAGCGCTGAGGTAGCTTGGGCTCAGGCCACTCTAACCCTCGTCTGTCTCAGCGCTGTATTCACAGTGCTGTATTCACACGTGACTTAAACTTCGTTTGACTCAGGTCACTATATACATGCAATGTGGATATTTCCCTCATACAACGGACTAGAGAAAAGTATCTCAGGCCAAATATAGTGGTACATACCTGTAATCCTAACACTCGGGAGACTAAGGCAGAAAGACGCAGTTTGAAGCCAGCCTGGTCTATAAATATATATAACTAGACTCCATCTCAAAGAGACAAATGAAGGCCCAGACATGCTCTATCCCTTAGAGTCACAACCAGATGTACACTAATAAACAGCTCTTTATGGTGTGTTCTAGAAACTGGGCCCGGGTAAAGACTTTAACATGAACTCTCTGTCTCAGGTTTGTTTGAAATCCATGGAACAACAGTAGTCCCCACCGTGAGTGTTCTATCACCAGAAAAGCTGTCAGCCAGCACCAGGCGGCGACATGAGATTCAGGTATATTACACCCACCTTTCCTTGGCTTTTTTTTTTCTTTTTTGCTTGCATGCTTGCTTTTATTTTATGTGTATGGGTGTTTTGCCTGAATGTATGTCTGTGCACCATATATCTTAGAGGCCTGAAGAGGACATCAGATCCCCAGAACTAGAGTTGCAGATGATTTTGACTATGCAGGTGCTGGGAACTGAACCTGGATCCACTAAGCCATTTCTCCAGCCGCTTGTCCTTGGCTTTAAATATAAAGATTTTTTCCCTTTTGCTAACCTGGTGGCTTCTGAAGGTCTTGTCAACAGAACTTCTCTGGTGCCATAATTCAGCCCATCTGTCCTCCAGAGATGTTAGTAAGCAGCAGCTGCCAACAGATGATCCATTTAATCTGCTCCCCGTGGCGGTCGGAAGTGGCTTGTTCCTCTTCTACATAGGAGCATTTTAGACCAGTCACAAGAGTGGTTCTCATGGTTTCAGTGTCTGCTGTATGCCTATGCTAAGGCCATGTGTGTAACCTTAGAAGCACGTGCATTTTGCAGTTAAAAGAACAAAAGAAGTAACAGAATGTGTTGAGTGTGGTACAAGTGTGCCATGATACTACTGGGAGAAGATGTTAAGAGCATTTGATTTGTTGCTGTTGTGTTTTTTGTTTTGTTTCCTTTGCTTTTTCAAGATAGGGTTTCTCTGTGTAGTCCTGGCTGTCCTGGGCTCTATAGTCACTCTGTAGACCAGGTTGGCCTTGAACTCAAAGAGATTCACCTGCTTCTGCCTCCCAACTGCTAGGATTAAAGGCCTGTGCCACCACAGCCCAACTATGAAGAACATTTGTAAACCAGGTGTGGTGGTATACACCTGTAATCTCAGTTGCTTGGAAACATCTAAAGTTTGAGACCAACCTGGGCAACATAACAAGACCCAAAGTCAGTTTTTCCCTCCTCCAAGCTATATCAAGAGCCAAGCTTTATGTTCTGCTGGGAGCCCTTTCTAAGCCCTGGCTTTGTCACGCTGTTGTTTTCTGGAATGAGAAATAACATGGCTCAGTTTAACATGCTCTGAACTCCATTTTCTTATTAGGTACAAACCCGACTTCAGACCACCCTCGCCAATTTACATCAGAAAAGCAGTGAAATTGAAATTTTGGCTGTAAGTCACATGTTCTTTAACAGTTTGAAGATAGCATCCGTCTGCATTGTTTAGTGTGGCCTCAGAATTCAGGGCTATGTTTGCTGTCAGCTGTAGCTGGTATCAGACCCGGCTGTTCATATGAATTACAGCCTATCTACAGCTAGCAAAAGCTGGGGAGAAAAGATGGCCATTTGTGTGTTTCTCTTCTTTCTCTTCTTTTTTCCCCCTAAGGCCACACTCATGTCGAGGCCTTACTATGCACACATGGCAGCATTGCACCTTTGGGGTGTGGATGTGATCTGAAATCCAGCCCCTAGTGCTTGTTAGCTCACACAGTCCAATTAAAGTCTGCTTTAGGGGTGGGAAGATAACCACATGGTTAAAACACTTGCCATGTGTGAAGACTAAAGTTCTGGTCCCCAGAACCCACATAAATGCCTATGATTCCAACCACAGCTGGTGAAGGAAGACACCAGCAAGTTGGCTCACAAATAGCTAGCTCTGGGTTTCACTGAGACTCTGCCTGCCTCAAAGAATAAGATGGAAGAGCAGCTAAGAATATTTCCAATATTCTTCACACACATGCACACACGTGTGCCCAGAAAAAAAAAATTTCAAAGCAGCCCTATTCTTATCCATGCAGTGACACCATAGCCCCAGCCAGGGTGTGCTGCCTAGACTTCTTAGAAAATGATATGCTTTCTATGTGTTAACAGGTGGATCTACCCAAGGAAACAATCTTACAGTTTCTATCATTAGAGGTAAGCAATGGCAACTGTCCTGCACTGTGACTTTAACAGTCTTGTCAAAACTGGTAAAAGATCTTAAACTTCCTTAGTAATTATGTTTGGCAGCATCAGGAATTTAGCTAGTAACTGGTCCTTCTGTTAACATGTGTTATGGGCATTCCTAAATCAGAATCACACACCCAACAAAGGCTCAAGCCAGGACTTGAGCCTAGCAGATGGCATCATCTAGTGTCTTACCCATAGTACCATGTGTTTCCCAAGCAAATCTTTATCCCAGTTAGGGAAGCACAACTACACAGACAATCATATTGTAAAAGAACCAAAAGATTTGTTTACAGTTTGTTTATACTTTTATACACTTTTTTTTTCAGTTTTTAAAAATTTCAAGTTTTCCATGGTAGTAAGATAATCATAGCTACAGGCGATTTTTATATTTTTGTGAGGCAGGATGTTACCAGGTAGCCTGTCCTAGTTTGTTTTCTATAGCTGTGACCAAAAACAACTAGGAAGAAAAGGTTATCACCTCTTACAGGCTAGAATCCCTTACTGAGGGAAGCCAAGGTAGAACTCCAAGGCAGGAAGGAACCTCAGAGGAATGTTGCTACTGATGACTTCATGACTGGTAGGCTTGCTTTATAGACCAGGCCTGCCTGACCAGGATAACACCACCCACAGTAAGCTAGGCCCTCCCACATGAATCCCTAATCAAGAAAAATGCCCTAGGGGCAAACTACTGGAACCAGTTCTTCTTTTAATGGTCCCTCTTTATAGCCTAGTTTGTGTTGTTAACAAAACTAACCAGAATATAGCCCAAGCTTGGCTTGAACTGCAATAATCCTCCTGCCTAGACTTCTAGGAACGGAGATGACAGATGACAGACTACAGGTAATTTTCAAAGCATTTCATATCAAATAACCTTTTTGTCTGTCCATACTGTTTAGTCATAGATTAAAAATAAACATTTTTTATTAAGATTGGAATTGGAAGCAGAAGGGTCCTCAGTTCAGGGCCAGACACTGGTACAGACTAAGACCCTGTCTCCTCATTACCTGTTGATCAAACAAACAAGCACACAGCACTCTATGGCAGTTTGCTGACTTTTGATGCAGTCCAGTGACATGAAGGTCAACAATGTCCACCATGCACAGGAACTATCCAAGGAAAGCAATCTAAAGTCGCATTTGCACACCTGGGCTGTGGCAAGGCCAAGCAGGCTCTAACTAGATACCTGTAGTCTTAAAAGAAAATTGATACTTCAAAGAAAGAACCACCACAGACTCCCCATCACCAACTCTTCTGACCCATGAAAGGCCAGGCAGTAACCCTGCTGTAACAGGCAGTAACCCTGCTGCTCCACTTGGTCACATCTGGTCTGATCTGGTCTGGTCTTTCCTAGTGGGATGCTGATGAACAGGCGTTTAACACAACTGTGAAGCAGCTGCTGTCACGCCTGCCAAAGCAAAGATACCTCAAACTTGTCTGTGATGAAATTTATAACATCAAAGTTGAAAAGAAGTAAGTAAGCAGGTTTCCGTGTGGTTAAAATTTAGGGAAGGGTCTGAGTAGGTGTCAAGGATTAACAGTCAACGAGTCCTAGACTGTGAATCACAGTGAGGATCTTGTCAGTAACAAACACTGTGAGCCTGAGTGTAGCCACGAGGGCATTATGTGTGTGACATGTGGAGACATGGGGCTCATGCCTCTTTCCTCTTCACCATTTCTTTTTGAGACAGGGTCTCTCTCTGAACCTGAAGCTCCTCAATGAGCTAGGCTGACGGGCATCACTGAGCTTCAGGAGCACACACACCTCCACCCTGTCCAAGGCTACACTTTGAGGCACCACTCTGCCCAGCTTTTTAACACTGGTCTAGGGATCCAAACTCAGTGCCTGCTTGGCATGCACTTTACCAACTGAGCCATCTCCCAAGCCTCAGAAAACATTTACACAACTAAGCCAGGGATGATGGCACACAACTCTAATCCTAGCACTTGGGATATAGAGACAGATCAGGAATCCAAGATCATCCTCAGCCTTATAAGCAAGTTTGAAGGCAGTCTGGGTTATATGAAACCCAGTCACTAAAAAGCAAATGACATTAAAAAACAAAGAACATGAGTGCCTTTGCTGTAGATGTCAATCATTTATGTCACTGTTTACCTTAAAGAGTATCAAGGAAGTTGGTGGTGAATGGCAGTTTCTTCATCAGAACTTAACTGCAAACTGTCCGTCACAGCTCCAGGAACGTTTATGCACTCTTTCTAGTGATCAATCTCCCATCATACTTTTAATTAAAACAAAGCTATTAAACTATTTTATCCCACTAAGTCTGTCATCCGTGTGCATGACCTTTTCTTTTGCAGGGTGTCGGTGTTGTTCCTGTACAGTTACAGAGATGACTACTACAGAATCCTATTTTGACCCTCAAGAACTGTTGCTGTATTGTTCAAATGGACAGAGACTTGTACTGGAATAGTGGAATGTTGTGCATTCAATTCATTTTAACTTTAAATTCTAATATGCTGTTCTACAAAGCTGAGCTTTGTTGGGTTTTCACGTGTTATAAATGTACCTTTTTGATATAATAAATGTTTTCATATATATCTGCTGTTTTCCAGTTGCAGTTCTGCCAATACTAGAGGTTATATGGAGCTGGAGAAGAAAACAGACTTGTTCTTCCTTTGATCCTAAACACTAAGCACATACAAATATCCCAACATTTACATCCTCCTAGTAAAGAGGCAGGTATCAAAAATCATCTGTGATCTGTTCTGCCTCTGTAGCTGGGTGGGAGGACAGAACAGAGTCTCCCTATGCATCCCAGGCTGGCCTCAAACTCATAATCAGCCTGCCTCTAGACCACTGAGATTACAGGGTTATGCCACCACGCCAGGCAGAATCTTTATTGTTGATGATTCTCTAATATTTATCCTAATGTCATTAAGCAATGATAATTAATGATAAATAATGTCCTGTTTGGCTGTGAGAACTCAGACTGGCTAAAGGAATAAAGGTCCAGGGAGACGGCTCAGCAGTACGGCTCAGCAGTAAAGATGCTTGCTGTCAAGTCCAGTAACTTGAGTTCAATCCCAGACACGTGTGGTACAAGAGAACCAATCATACAAGTTGTTGCTGTGGCACAGAGCAAATGTGCAACAGATGCACAAAATAACTAAATGGAATTTTTTTATTTTAAATTATACAACCAAGAAAAACAACCCACCTGTAGGATAACACAACTTTTAATAAAACTATTACAGTAATCTCAAAGACAAGGCAAAAATCACTGAGTAACTGTATCATCTAGAGTTAATAGTTATTGTCAGAAATAGGGTAGGGAAAGAAGCGGCTAGCATGGAGATTAATGATGCATAGCTCCTCAGAGATGACTAGAGGCCTTACGGCTGGAATCTAAGAATATCCAGCCATTCAGTGCAAATCTAAAACTGGCTTCTTACCACAACTAGCCTATAAACATCCCAACCCTTCTCTCTTAAAGAATTCTTCCATGAAAACAGTTACAGACAGAGGTGTGAAAGCAGCAAACAGAGGAAAACTGCACTTGTGCGGCTGATGGGTAGCAGTCAGGCCTGTCACTGTGCTGGTTTGCTCTTCTTACTCTTGTTCTTCTTGTCTCTCTTCTTCAGCCCATCCATGTTGGCTCTCAGTAGATTTGAATAGGCCTGAAAGCCAAAACATGGCCTTAGCAAGAAAAGGTACAAACTGGGGACACAGGTGACTTTCCACACGGACTCGGAGTAGCTGGCATGAGACTGATGTGCAAAAGTCTCCACTCCTCCTGCAGCTCCTGAGACATAGTCCACAGGGAGCTGCAGGCTTTGTACTCTCTTCAAGCAAAAAGGGAAACCTACAGGCAACTTCCTACTCAATATCACAGAACATGTCTAAAGTTTAAGAAAGAACTGGTTTTAAAAACTGAAAGGAATCAAGGCCAGCCTGGTCTACAGAGTGAGTTCCAGGACAGCCAGGGCTACACAGAAACCCTGTCTCGAAAAACCAAAAAGAAAAGAAAAAAAAAAAAAAAAAGCCGGGCGGTGGTGGCACACGCCTTTAATCCCAGCACTTGGGAGGCAGAGGCAGGCGGATTTCTGAGTTCGAGAGTTCAAACCTAGCCTGGTCTACAGAGTGAGTTCCAGGACAGCCAGGACTATACAGAGAAACCCTGTCTTGAAAAACCAAAACCAAAAAAAAAAAAACAGAAAAAAAGAGGAAGGCAGGCAGGAAGGAAAAAAAAAAAAACACTGCTAACAATATTCATAAAATAAAAGCACAGGCAAGTGGTGAAGTCAGGTTCCCACGCTGAGCAGCACGCTCACCTCAAGGAGGAATGGAGAACATGAGGAAATAGAACTTACCATCTGAAACTTATTCACTTCTTTGGAACTCACCTGCAAAGGGAAAAAGATCACCTCTTTTTATAGATATAGACACCACCTATTCATCCAAGAAAAGTCTCAAAATGTTCATCAAGACAACTCCTAGGCCAGGCATGGTGGCACACAAACACCTTCAGACCTCAGCACTCTGGAGACAGAAGCAGACAGGTCTCTGTGAGTTCTAAGCCAACCTGGTCTACATATCGAGTTGCAGGACTGCACAGAGACCCTGTTTGAAAAAGAAAAAAGATAACTACCTAATCTTTAAATACTGATTCCCAAGGTCAGAGGTTCCAATGTACTCACAGCTGTCCTTCCACCCTACCCTGTTCTCAAGAACAAGCGGAGCAGCTCTGTGCCACCTAACACATGACATCTGCAGTAGGATGGGAAGGCAGAAGTGGGCTCCCACCCAACTATTCACCTCTCTAAAATCCTATTATCACACAAGCCCACTCTGATAATCCCAATCCCAGCAATAGTAAGCCAGAGGTGGGAAGATCTTATGGTAACACAGTCTTAAATTTTAAGGTTAAAAAAAAATCCTTATACAGATGCCCCTGAGTTTTTCTCTTTGGATTCTGAGAGATATTAGAGGACCTATCAAAAGTGTTCATTTTCTTATGCAAAATACATTAAAACTACTCCCTCAGCTGACCTGGAGTCCCAGCAATCAGAAGGCTTGGCCTGGACAATAAGTTCCAGGCCAGTCTGGGCTGAATAAGCAAGGGCCTGGTTCAAAAAAACAACTTTGTCTTCCATTGATTCAGACAGATATAAGCACAGTTCAAACTGCCATAAAAGACATAATACCTAGGGAAAATACTCAGTTTCCCATCTGTGACTGCCAACCTTAACAGCAATGTAACCTTGCTTTACTTTAAATCTTCTCAACCTATCAACTACTGTCTGCAGTCTCCTGAGTATCCTGTACCACTGTGGTTACAGGCTCCCTACAGAATTAAGAAGCCTTCACTTTGAATCTGGGGACTCTACTGTTTGGCACATCCACCCTTTCATAAAAAGACCATGGTTCCTGACTATATCCATCCTCTGTAGTACCAAGCCTAATCTGTAGCTACGTGTTTGTTAAGTGAAACACAAGAACATAGGGGAAAATCGGGTTAAAAATAATCATCTAATTCCCAGAAATTGTACACTGAAGGACCAGCACAAAAAGAAAAGAGTTAATCATCCTTCAAGGCAACTACTAGGAGAATGGACTCTTACACTCATTTCCACAGAAATTCCAGCAGAACAAGCATTTGGCCTCTACATTCTGTTTTAACAGTTTATTGTTGATAATCTGTCCTACAAAAATGATAACTGGGAAGGTGGTACACACCTAGGATTCCACCACTTTGGAGATAGAGGCAACAGTGTCAGAAGTTCAAGGCCATGTGGGCTACATAATGAACCTAAGTTACATGAGTCCTCATCTCAAACAGCCCCCCACCACCACCAAAAAGAAGCAAAAACAGATCCTGATCCCAAAACAGCCTGGGAGGGACAGGCCAAAATGAAAGGGAAAGGGGACCTAATCCAGACATGGCCTTCCTCAGTCAGTGTTTTACAGTCCAAGGGGGCCAGGGGCGAGGCTCAAAACCGAGTGATGACTTAGCAGGATGAAGACCCTGGCCCGAATTCTATCTCCAACTTCATGAAAATCACCACTGTCATCTGTCTCAGTTGATAAGACACCCTTGTGGCCCAAGCACAGGCTGGAGCTCCTGCCGTGATCTTCCTAAACCACAAGTTCAAAGCTAGCCTGAGTATACTGCAAGCCACTATTTTAATTTTTTTTAAGCCATTCTATTAGCTAGCACTGAGACAGGTTACTCCTGTACCTTGGCTATTTGAGAGAAAATTGACTTTTGAGTCAGCCAGGCCATCTCAAAAGAAAACAAAGCAGAAAGAAAAGACTCCAGCTCACCACGGTACTAATCTTCCTTTTCCCATCCGTGGCTCTTAACAGACACTTGTTTTCTGCGGGCTCGAGGCCCTCCACAGAACTCTTCCTTGGGATGGGTTTAGTGCGACCATCATCTGTATTTATAAAAGAAAAAAGAAAAAAAAAAAGCACACCCAGGTAAACACCACCACAGGAGTTGTTTCTGGGCCCAAAGTGAAAATCTGAAAATCGTATGGAAGGGTCCACTATCACGCCCATAAATTGACCACACCCGCCATCACTTACTATATGGCCCAAACTAGGAGCAACGACGTGCTCGATAAACACTGGGACACCATGGATTATTCTACTTCACTAATGGAGCAGGGGCTGCGTTGCCTGACAGAATGTGGGCGTCTGTTACACTTAGGACCCCACTGTCACGGTGAGTGGGTCACCGGCGCCGCACCAGCCACACTTCCCAGCACTGCCGCGGCTTGTGAGCCCTGGAGGTGGCCGGTGCGGAGACGCCGGAGGCCGGGCTGCCCCCTCCCAGCCGTTCCCGGCGCGGCCCCGGAGGCTGCTTACACTTCTTCAGGGTGATGAACACGCTGCCCGACGACCGGCACTTCTGGAAGAGCCTGGTCAGCTCCGTCAGGAACTGCAACACAACACGCCCCGTTAGGCAGCCTCCAGTCCTCGCCCCGCCGCGTCACGGCCCTGGCCCGCCCGCAAAGGGAGAAACGCGACCCGAGCTGACCCCACTTGCTCGAGTTCATGTCCCTCCGGAGCCGCCGGTACCTGCTCGCTCTCGAGCAACACCATCCTGGTCTCCGCAGGTTCCGACTCCGTCAGCAGAAGCCTCCAGCGGTTACAACCGGAAGTCCCGCCCAGCTCAAGCGGGACTTCCGTCAACCCCTGCCTCGCTCCGGTTGCATTGCGCCTGCGCGCTTGCCACCCCTGCCCTCTTCTCTCCAGAATGAGGAATGACACTCTAGGTGGTTGGACTGCCTTGTCAAGTTTCACCCTAGGCTGTTGCGGGGAATGAGTGCAAAAGAAAGACTGGATAGAAATATGCAAGTCACCCAAGAGTCCACTGTCCCACTTTCCTCATTTTTAAGGTGAGGATGACAGTACCCCTTTCACAATATGGCTGTGAGGAGCAGATGAATTTATATTGAAATACAGAATACTGTCTGGTAATAGAAGTGCTAGCTAAGCTTTAGCCATTTGTCTTAATCACTGTTCTATTGCTGTGAAGAGACACCATGACCAAGACAACTCATTAATAAAAGCATATATCTGGGAGCTTGCTCACACTTTCAAAGATTAGTGAGTTATAATTGAAGGGCCTCTGGCCAGCTCAGTTGTGGCAAGCATTGTTCTGGCAGGCCTCTGCCTTGCTAAAAACATTCCTAAAGCTAGCCACCAAGGGCTGTTCCCTTATTTGGTCATTTCCTTCTTCTGAGGCTGACTGCCAAAGCCCAGATATCAAAGTATTGAAGTTCAGCAACCAAAAGCCCCCTTTAGCTCACCTAAATAAAATTAAACATCTCATCCTAACACTAAGCTTCCCATTTTACCTTTGTAGTGTCGTTTGCCTATGGACCATGTCTGTTTCCTCTGTATACAGAAGCAGTCCTTTGTTCTATTCCAGATCTCCTGCTCCCCTCCCTTGTTCCCTTCCCCTTCTCTATTCTCTCTCTCTCTCTCTCTCTCTCTCTCTCTCTCTCTCTCTCTCTCTGAGTTGGGTTTTTTTGTTTTGTTTTTTGTTTGTTTTGAAAGGCCCCCGGGAGGCGAGACCCCCAACTCAAACCACAAGAGATCACAGCCACCCAAATGACTCATTAGACACCAATCTTGTTGCAATCAGCAAGAGGTGTATTTCAATCAGCACGCTGAGGCCAAGTCCCGTAACTCACACAGGGATAGAGGAGCTCAACCCCTAGTGAGGGGAGTGTAGGATATTTAAAGGAAAAAAAAACACAAACCAGAAAGGGTGGGGGGTCGAGGGAGAACTCCAGCAGACAATACAACAGAAAGTCCCAACTCATTATTCAGTCTATACAATTCAGCATATGACAGGTGTAACAGGGCTCAAGAAACAGTCACAGCAGGGGGGAACATCCTGTTCATAAGGACTCAATCTTATTCAACCATATCATCTACCATCTATCTTGTAGTCAGCCAGGTTTCTGGAAACAATGCCCCAGAGCTAGCTGACCTGCTCTCCTGGCTCTATTTTACTGCTAGACTGTTAGAAGTGAAATTTCTATTAACCCTTCAGTTTGAGACATGGTTTCTCTGAGTAGCCTTGGCTGTCCTGGAACTCACTCTGTAGCCCAGGCTGACCTCAAACTCACAGAGATCCTCCTGCCTCTGCCTCCTGAGTGCTGAGATTTAAGGCATGTGCCACTATCACCCACAGTCTTTGTCTCTTATTCCCTGTACTTTGTCCCTCTGAGGCAAATAAATCTCTTTTGTTCTGAGACTTGGTCTTGGGGGTCCTGGGTTGATACTTTGACTGTGTGCAGGCAGACATGTAATGGAGAACTAGCTGAGAGTTCTGTATCCTGATGCATAGGCAGAGAGAGGCATTAGCTTTTGAAACCTCAAAGCCCATCTCCAGTGACACACCTCCTCCAATATGCCAAGTACACCTCTTAATCTTTTTAAATATTGCCACTCCCCGATGACCAGACATTCAATATATGAGCCTATGGGAAAACATCCCATTTCCACGACACCACTGTTATTTCCATTGCATTCCCAAACAATAAATGTTTATTTATGCAGTCCTAGAACCCCTGGCCTTGTGAATGCTAAACAAATAAGTACTTTACCATTGAGCCACATCCCATGTCAAATAATAGAGGTGAACTCCTCTAAGCATATTGGGTGGCCCTAAAGGCCAACACCCAGCTCTAACAAGAATGACAAAAAGTACAGTCCAATTCTGCCTCCAGATTGAGTTAGGAGGCCAGAGTTTTAGGAACTGCTCTGTTGAAAGCCAACTTTAACCCTGGACCTTTATAAGAACAATATTCAACCTAGCGACAGGATTTTGGTGAGTGCTAGTTCGCCTGTGCCAGGAACGATTAGGGTCTAGAGATACAGCAGTGCATAAGACACACTAAGGTAGGGAGAAAACAACAGCCAACACAAGCTGAGCCTCAGATAACCAACCCTGTGAAGACAGCTAAGAAGGGTCGCAGGGCCGGTGAGAGGAACCTCACTTGTCAGGGGAGCTTCCCCTGAAGAAGATGACTGTGAGCAGAAAGACAGAGGAACTAGATATCCAAAATTCTAGAGATAGAGTGTTTCAGACCGAAGCAGTGTCTCAAGCAAAGATCCCAAAGAGGAAACCAGTTGCTCTGTTTTAGGAAGGTCAGATGGTATTGTGTGTGAGCGTGTGTGTGTGTGTGTGTGTGTGTGTGTGTAGTGAAAATATTGTGTTTTTTTTTAAAAAAAATCACAGAAATATTATAAAAATGTGTTTTTGTTTTGACCCCAGATTGTCCACAGCAGTTGACTATGATTTGCCCTGTGCTGTAGCAGTGGCGTGATTCTGCCAGCAGCATATAGTTTCTCTGAGGATGTGACATTTGGAATTCTGGGCACTTTTCAGAGGCTAGATAAATGCTAGAAGGGCTGGGTGGCTGGTTGGTGATTGGATGCCGTTGGCTGTGGTTTGTCAAGTAGTTATGTGCGAACAGACGGAGGAAATAAGATAACCTGAGGAGTTGCCCCAGGAACTCAGCACCATAATCAGCAGGAAGTGGTCTAACAATATTGCCGTCCCCTTTCCCCTCTATCCTTTCTTCTCTCCTACCTAGTGTTAGGGAGTTGAAAGGGTGGAAGAAGAGGGGTACAGAAGGGTGGAAAAAAGGAACTCACAAAGTAGCAAACGCCGGTTACATAAGTTTGTGTGTCTGTGTGTGTGGCAGAGAAAGACAGCTCAGACAAACATTAGTGCCTGGAGGAGTTTCCTGCTTAAGAATATCCATTCAAATAAAGTCCAATCCTTGACTCCACTACAGAAAACAATTTCAGCTCAGTTATCGTGAAGCATTAGCAGAATTTAAAGTAGAGGTTAGAGTATATACATGCTTTAGATCTAATAACTGGGGTTAGAAAGATGGATACTTAAAAGAAGCATACATAGTACACAGCCCCAAGATGTGAGAAAATGTGTGTGTGTGTGTGTGTGTGATTTTGTGATTTTTTAATTATACCACTCAAAATATATAATTTATAGGATTTAAAGATTAACAAAGATTAATAATGTTTTAAAATAAGTTCACTACTAGAGAAGCAGAAACAGATCTCTGAGTTTGAGGTCAGCCTGGTCTACAAGGTGAGTTCCAGAACAACCAGGGCTATGCAAAGAAACCCTGTCTAGAAAAAAAAAAATAGGAATAAGAGGCCAAGGAGCCCCAAAAGTTAAACTCAAGGCCAAAAGCTAAGACTGCAGAGTTTGCTGCTTGAGGATCTGTGTTTGAAGTATCTTTAGAAAGAGAGTTCTTGCTCTGAGGGTAGTGTTGATCTTATCAGTACTGCTGAAGTTTCTCAGCCAGCAGGAAGCACAGGCTAGACTCCTGAAAAGGTGAGATTTTTTTTTTTTTCATTTTTCTAGAGTCCATATTTTTTTTCTTTCTATCCTACTTCAGAGGGAGGGAAAGTATGTGAAAGTGACTGGAAAAGGGGCCAGATCACACAGGGCCATTGTCACAGCCAGCGTGGATGTCCTTCCTGATGATCACACAAGGTCCATAGCCACAGAAGGCTTAGATGTTGTTCCTGATGGAAAGGGGGTATGGTGGGGGGAGGCTGGCTCATCTGTGGAGTGTTTGCCCAGCACTTGTGAGTATCTGGATTCAACATATTTAAAAAATTTAAATCCAGACAGGCATGGTAGTCCATGACTTTAACCTCAGCACTCAGGAGCCAGAGACAGGCAGAAGATCTCTGTGAGTTCAAGGCCAGTCTGATGTGGAAACTTCTGGTTTCTTTGGAAAATCAGTTATATTAAAGAACGTTTCACTGAAGCAGACACGGGTGAGGATGTTTTGCAAGAACAACATGCATGTATTGGTCTACCTTACATTGCGTAGCTAAGCTCCATTTGTCATGACCCCATAGAGGGAAATGCACCAAAAAGCTTCTGGTGGTGTTCTGTAGTTTCTTGCTGCTTCCTCAGACTCCAGCTAATTGGCAGAGTGATGTCAGCTGATACAGACCCACATGGAGTTTTGCTAAGACAGACTGAGGCAAGACCTTTGGAGGACATGTGATGTTTGGAGTATAAACAGGACTCAATGGACAGTGACTAGGGTTGGGTGGGGATGGGGGGTGCCTGCATAGTTAGCTTTGCAACGCTTCTTAGTCTTGCATCTTCAATGATCTTCACTTCACTCAGAGGGCACGGCAGAGAACTTCTCTTGGCCTAATTGCTCCTGCTGGCTCTAATGGTTTTGGCTGAGGCCTGTTTCTGTTAGGTCATGCCACCACTGCTGATTCGAGTTTGATATCCCAACACTACTGAACTGGACTGCTGGTGTATTCATAAAGTATTTGTGAGTGGATCGAGCTATCACTGCTGAAACCTATAAACTGAACTACTGATTTCCTGAAAACACAGATGGGATTTGCTCCAAAGAGTAATTTCTAAACAAGTCCACCTCCTCTGTATCCTAATAACCAGTAAGGGGGGGGGGGCTAGAAGGGACGTTATAGCATTTAGAAACCATTATTAAAAGTAGGGTTTGAGAAAAATCAAAAGTTACACTAGCCTGGTTTAGAGTAAATTCCAGGACAGCCAAAGAAACCATGTCTCAAAAACTGAACAAACAAATCCAGAGAGGAGGTCTTGATAAGAAAGTTGTATACAGACAATGACAATCATATTTATATCTGAAAGATTCCCCCATCTGTGGCATGGAGAACACACTACAGAGAAAGAAGGCAGAACTGAGTTTGTCTACACATGCCTATCATCCCAGAGCTGGGGACACTAATGGAGGAAGGTAGACAGTAAATTCAAGCCCTGCCTGTGCTCCAGAGTGAGTCCTTGGCCAGTTGCCTTATTTACAGTTTCTACTGCTGGGATAAAAACACCATAACCAAAAAAGCAAGTTGGGGAGGAACAGGTTTATTCAGTTTATATGTCCAGAACATAGTTCCACCACTGAAGGAAGTCAGGACAGGGATTTAAACAAGGCTGGAATCTGGAGGTGGGAGCTCCCACAAAAATAAATCTCTTTTAAAAACAATTTAGGAACTTAGTCATGAACCAGGTGTGGTGGCACATGCCACCTATAAGCCCAGAACTTTGGAGATGGAGGTGGGAGGTTGTGGTTTTAGAGCCAGCCTGGGCTAAATAGCAAAACCCTGGCTCAAAAACAAAACAAAAAGAAGAGTGACCACTCCCAACTTGGCAAATTTGTGTCTCGTGTCCACCCACAGTGGGTGGAGACAAATGACGGGAACCCAGATGTGAAGAACTATTTAAGAAAATGAAATGATGACCATGTTTTCTGTTAAAATCATTGTCATATTTTTTTGTTAAAATTATCATCACTAAGGGAACTGGGTAGATGTAACAACTCATTCAGAGGAAAATACCAGACACAGTTATTTATATTCTTTTAAAGATTTACTTATTTTATGTATGTGAGTTCACTGTTGCTTCCTTCAGACCCACTAGAAGCGGGCATTGCATCCCATCACACATGGTTGAGAGCCACCATGCGGTTGCTGGGAACTGAACTCAGGACCTCTGCAAGAGCAGCCAGTGCTCTTAACTGCCGAGCCATCTCTCCAGCCCACGAGACACATTTATAAACCAGGAATTCAGAAATGAGTTTGTAAGAGCAAACAAAGTTGACTCTTGCACAAGAGGGAGCCACAGTTGTCCCTCCTCTCAACAGAGTTTGTCTGTCTAGGCATAAGAATCTTCTGGACTGCCGTGTGTCCGAATGAAACGACAGGCTAGAACCAGCTAGCCCTGAGGGATGCCATGCAAACAGGCGTGCTTTCCCTTTGACAAAGTACACCAGTCCTTGTTTTGCTTTGAATTTAAAAACATTTCCAAAACTATATATATGCATATATGTATACATGTATATATAGGTACACACACACACACAAACACACACACCTTGGGAAATAAGTTGCTTTTTTCTTATAATTCAAGTTTCTTCTCTGAAAAGTGGGACAGTATTGAAGGTACCTTGTGGCTGTCTAAAGGCCTACTGGTCAGCAGACATACAGCCCATCACCAGCAGTTGTCTTCTTTCAGGACTTCTGTCCCACCCAGCAAAGTGTGGTGTGACCATCTCAAGATGCAGGAGGGCATGAAGCTGTCATATAGGGAGACACCACTAGCCAATAACGGCCAAAGGAAGCCACCAAAGAGATCTCAAATCACCAAAATCTGCAGGTTGGCTGGAGCTCAGGGTCTAATTTTGTATTCCTTTGCATGGGTCTTGTTTGTTTGATTGCTTGCATGGTTTTCTGAGGGAAGCAGGAATGGAGACAGGATCTTGAGTAGCTCAAGCCAGTCTGGAACCCCTGAAGTGTGGAGGATAGCCTTGAACTTCTGACTCTCCTGCTTCCACCTCCTGAATACATGCCCAGTCTTATGCAATGCTGGGAATCAAACCTAGCACTCTACTGTCTGAACTTCATTTCTAGCTTCCTTTCCTTAGGTTCTCACTCTCCCCTACCCCCCCCCACTTACCCACCAATTCAGTGTGTGTGTGTGTGTGTGTGTGTGTGTGTGTGTGTGTAAAGTGAGGATTGTTTTTCTTCTTTGAATTTCTTTCACTTTTGCTCCTGTCCATCATTTTGTTTATTCTACCTTTACCTGAATCTATGTGCACCTTAGTTTCCTCAGCTACAAAACGGGGATGCCATGAACCATGGAAGCGCCTGCCTCCCTGGAGAGGAGTCAATGGTCTATCAGACCAGCCACTGTGGTGGCTCCAGTCACCCAGACTGGAGGTGGCTGCTCTGGTTTCCCACCTGTAAAACAGAAGCACAGCGTCTCACAGTGCCTTACAGGGACTGTCCTCTGAGCCACAGGGACTGTTTTCAGTTCAGTCTGAGTAGAACTAGGATTCTGAACTGCCTCACCCAGGCTCAGTGAACTGAATTTGGAGTGAGTTGAAGATGAAGAAGGAAGTACGGAATGACACCGGACTGGGCTGGGCTCAGGGTGACAGAGGAAGTCCCAAGACCTCGAGACCTGAGTCAGTGAGGAAGGCACCCCAGGGAAAGCCAGAGGGAGAAGAGAATACATTCTGGAAGACTGGGTGTTCCTACAAAAAGTAACCACACTGGCACACGCTCTGGCCACATTGCTACTCAAAGCTGCTGATTTCTACTGTCCCATCAGTAAGTGTTGGTTGTGTACATGTGAGAGACTCCCTAACTCTGAGGACTCATTGTCCTCACTGCCTTCTCGACTTCAGAATGAAGTGGTGCATTTTAATCCTGCCCCTAGTACCCTACAGAAACATGTGAACAGCTTCCACTTAGGGTCAGAGTGTCTGGGGCTGTCCTGGTCCCTCATTTTTGTGTGAGGTAAGTTATCTATGTGGGTCTTTTCCTACACCAAAGGGTTGATTTCCAGATGTGAGGAGATAATTCCACAATCCTGTAAGGACTTACACTAATTCCTAAAGTCACTTCCACTTCCGAGAACTGAGAGGGCATGGTATCACATCCCTGTAATCCCAGCACTGCAGAAGCAGAGAAAGAGAGATACAAATTGGAGCCAATTTGATCCAGCTAGTGAGTTCCAGGCCATCCAGAGCTATATAAACAGATGCTTTTGGAAGTACAGTATCTGTCCCCGAAGCCCCTCCGGGGTTTAGGAAATCTCTAGAGCCTCCAGATGCACGCCATTAGCACTGCCTTTCTTCCTCCCTTAGACAAAGCTGAGGGGGAAGTGCCTTGCTTCTCCCAGCTCAGTCTCTCAGGGACCCACCTGCAGTACTGCTCATGGCCAGCAGGGGACGGCATAGCATCAATCGACAAGTGCAGCGGTAGGCGCCCAGGGTCTCCCAAAGCTTGGATGATCATTTACCTTAGACAGACAAGAATATCCGAGATTGTGGGCTCCCTCCTTAAAATATGCTTGGGGAAGGGGCAGGGCTTTCTGTGGAACAAGGAGATTATCGATCACTCATTCACTGAACAGGGACTAAGCAGGCACCTATGGTGTCAAGGACTCATTGTGTGGGTATCCAAAACAGACTTGTCTGTATTAGAGGGTCTAATTTCTTTGAACAACTTAGCACATATTTACTGAAAAGTTACTAAGTATCAGGCTCATATCTAAGCCCTTACCTGTATTCTCTCGAGTCCTCCTCACAGTCCTGAGATTTGAATATTTCGTGCCCACTGTCACTAAAGCACCAAGAAAGAGGTTAAATGACACCAAGAGGATGTAGGGACTGGACCTTTAGGGCCCAGTGTACAATGTCCCTGTGTCAGGAAGAGGATATGGATGGGCCCGGAAAGGAACGCACACCGGGCACTGGACCTTTGAGACATCCACAAAGGTGGCCATAAAGATGACGGAAGGGAGAGAAGGCAGAAAAATGGCCACCTCTGGTACCTCACTCATCTACGCTCTCTCTGGGTCTAGATCCACATTTCAAGGCCCTGTTTTCTCTTCCACTCCGAAAAAATCTTGTCTCCTGAATCATTAAATCCTTAAATTTTAGACTCCACACAGCACTTTCTAGTTATGTTTCCTAGGGAAAGTCACTTTTTAAAGAAGACTTACTGACTTTTTGTGTGAGTGTTTGGCCTGCAGGTAACACACATGCAGCGCCCATGGAGGCCAGAAGAGGGCATCAGATCCCTGGAACTGGAGTCAGATGGTTGTGAGCTGCCGTGTAGACGCTGGGAATAGAATCTGGATCCTCTGGAAAAGCCACAAGTGATCTTAAGCGAAGAATCATCTCTCCAGCTCATGGGAGTCACTCTTATTTCCAAGAATTTCCATCTCAACTGGAAAATGGGAAGGTCTTTCTCACTGGGTTAAGTTAAATAAGACCTGAACAGAGACACCCCACAAATGAGTCCCAGAGAAACTGGATGTCAGTGTTCTCACCCCCTCCTACTCAAACAGTACCCAGAGCACAAATAATCCGTCCTCCAAAGCCCCACCCCCTTACCCTACAGAAACTGTTACCTCACTCTCCTTACCTCTGTGCCTGTTAGTTACCTCACCCTAACATTCATCACATGTCCCGCCTCCCCCCCCCCCCCTCTCTAGCTCATGGAGCTACATTGTAGGAAACAGAGGAAAACCCGAGAGAAATCCTGACTGAATGAGTATTGCTGACATGGAGATAACCACTCAAGGGTTATAGCCTCAGACCCAGGGAAAAATAGCAAAGTCTCCATCTCCTGCCAGGGTGGGGCTCAGGGGGAACTGGGAAAAGCCTTCACTTCTGGTCCACGTGTGGATGTTGTCAGTGTGTACAGAAATGCCCACCTTAGCTTTGTCCCACCAACACCACCATGCTCAGGGTCTAAAGAGTATTTCCCTACAGAGACTATACTTTCCAAATTAGCTAAAGCTTGATCCAGTATACATTAATCCTGCCTCTTTGTTTATCTGTCTGTATTAGCATCATCTCCTTGTTCAACTGTATGCAGTAACTCCACCTTCCTGTTCAAGTCCATATAATAAACCCTGAGATTCCAGAGTGCTGTGGTTTCTCTATCTGAGAGCCCAGGCCACCCAACCTTAGCTTCCTGTATGGTATGTCTGTGTGTCTGTCCTTTCTTCATTCCCTTCCAGTCCACCTCAGGTCAAGTTCCAAGGACTCAACACATGGTTGCCTTGAACATCATTCCCCTGCCTCAGCATTCTGAGTACTGGGATTACAGAAATGCTCTACTGCACCTAGGCCTCCATCTCTGTAGGAAAGGGAGGCAACGTTGGGTGAAGGAGAGATTTTAATGTGGCACTTCAGATGCCAGGGTTTGGAGGAGATACGTAGGATTCCCTGTACCCTACAGACTGTACCCCATAAACAGCTCCTATGTGTCCTTCCCCCAGCCTTGAGCAGGCCTGAAAAATCTTATTTACCAGAGTAGACCAAATAATAGGACCCAGGAGGTGTTACCCACCTTGGCTAAACTACAATCTGTTATAGGAGCTGAGAAGAATAGACTGCCTGCTGAGCTTGCCTTAAGACACCTCCAGCTGTCATTAAGGATGGGTCCCCCTCAGGCAGAAGCAAGAAGGGGTTGGGGGGGGAGCTTTCCCTTTATATTGAGAGCTGAACATTAAACTTCGAGCCTTAATCAAAATACCTTGTCTTGACTTCATCGCTTCTCACCTTTTGTCCTCTTTTCATTCCCAGCCCCCCTTTCAGGTGAACCCGGTTGATTCGTGGCCGCAGGCAGCTACACCCCTGGTCCCGTGTGCCTTGTGCAGAGGTGGACGGGGCAGCATTCATACAGGGTGTACTACACACTATACAAAAGGAAGCTGAGCCAAGCCAGGGATGCCAGGTTGTTATACAAGCAGCCCCACCCAGAATGTCCTGCTACGTGAAGGCCCTTGTTCCCCTCCTGGCCTTTTACTCCCTCCTCTGTTAGTGGGTGGGAGTCAAGGTCCTCTGTTTATGACGATTAGGGGGGTCCCAAGTTTGTTTGTTTTCAAGACAGGGTCTTACTGCATAGCTCTGGCTGTCCTGGAACTCACAAGAGATCCACCTTCCTCTGCCTCCCGAGCGCTGAGATTAAGGGTGTGTACCACCATGTCTAAGCATCCCAAATTTAAACTTTCCAGCTTGGAAGTAAATGGCCAGGGTAATGCAGGGAGGATTCCAGCACAGATCACCTCCCGGGCTAAACCCCAAAGCAAGAAATACTCTTGTGTAATTACTCAACCTCAATTGACAAAGGAGCCACTCCACCGATCTGGGAAGTGAACAGATGCAGGGGAAACAAACACAGAAGCCAACTGCCCGTCTGATGTAGCCTGGTTCTTCTGTCAATGAATCACAAATCAGTTGAGTCACAAGATGGAACCAGAAAGACAAAGGCCCCTGAAGATCTTTCTAGTTATTCTTTTGGGGGTTGGGGACAGAGGTTGGTTGGCTTGGTTTGTGTGTTTTGTTTTGTTTGAGGCAGGGTCTCACTAGGTAGCCCTGGCTGTCTTGGAACTCACTCTGTAGACCAAGGTGGCTTCAGAGAGCTCCTCCTGCCTCTGTCTCCCGAGTGCTGGGATTGAAGACCACCACACCTAGCTTCCTCCTAGTTATTCTTAAGAAAACAGAATGGAGTAAGGAAGGGAAAGTAGACACTGGGAGGCCTGAGCCCCAGGCCCAGAGTAATTCACACTCTGAATCCCTTCCTTCTTAGAGTAGGCAGGAAGGAGGCTTAGGCTCCTTTGCATTATTCAAGGGCAACTCAGGTTGTCTCCTGGCAGGTGGGCTTGTCTGTGAGCCTCAGCCATCACTGGGAAGGTGAAGAGTCAGTCAGCAGGCCTCACACCCCAGGCGCCGGGCCGCAGATTAGAGGCAGCTTCCTGCTTGGCTTTTGTCCAAGGCCATTTCACAATTGGGGGAAGAGTACAGGGCTGAGAGTACCAGGTTACTGCTCTCTCCACCCCCTCTCCAGCCGGTTCAGCGCCCCCCGCGCCCCCCCCCCCCCCCGGGGAGCATGAGCCAGGCCCTGCTGTAGGTTCAGAGTGAAGAGAATTGCAAGAAAGGAGATAGAGGCTGGGAACATTTGCTGACCCTCAGACTGGGATGGAGGGGCCACTGTGCACGCCACCTCTCTCCCTCCTCCCTCACTGACCACCTGCAAACACTTACACACCAGGGATCCTTTTAAGGGTGGAGTGGTCAGCTCAGGTCATTCCCATAGCAACTCTCCTGCTGAGTCAGAAGAGTGCCTGAAAGGCCAGGGGCCACAAGCTCCACAAGAAACAAGGTCATGGTCAGCTTCCCATTAGGACACAAAGCACCGCATGTTCCACAGAAGAACACGGTTCTTCATTTCAACATGCCAGTGTCTGAGGCAAACTGGCTCAGCTGACTAAATTCAGACAGGAACCAAGAGAGAGACACAGAATGTGTGCTCAGGATTCATTGTGCCCTCATTTAGACAGTCAGTTCTGGGCTGGTTTCAGGTGGGATCTGGTTTAAAGTAGGAGGCAGTGGTAAGGGACCCAGAGTCTCCTGTCTGTCAGTCTTGAGGAAGAAACAGAACAAACCTAGGTGAAATGTCAGGCTACAAGACAAGGCAAGGAGAGGAAGGGCCCACACTGACTGCTACGTGGTCAAGGAGAGCCAGTGAGCTGAGAGAGACAGTCTCTGT
>NW_021604618.1:20857212-20869466 GCF_004785775.1 Grammomys surdaster
CAGAACAAACTGTTCTTCAAGAAACTCTGGGGACACAGGGTTCACACCTGCTCCAAGTCCTCATGAGCCTAGCCTGAGAGCCCAGTAGAGCCCAGGTCAGCTCAGCACCTTGTCCTCCACCCATCTCCTCCCACCCCAGACGCAGCTACTGTACACTGGGGCAATGAAGCCCAGAACATTAGCTCTGGAAAAACAGGAAGTGCCTCTTCAGTAACACCTCATCCTGGGACTTTCAATAGTGTCTACAGAGCAGGCCCTGAAGTTCAGGCCTCAGAGACTGCAGTGAAGGTGCTCAGCCGTGAGAAGGAATCGAAACACTGAGTTCCAAGCTCTGCTCTCATTAATCAGCCGGCGATATTGGAGCAGTCACTTCCTGTCTGGCTCCTGTTTCTTCCTCTGCAACAGGAGAGATTGGAATTGATGGATTCTAGGGTCTCTTCCCGTTTTAAATCGTGCAACTTCAACGTTCTAAGGCTCCTTTAGGGTGCTCATAGGGACTGGAGCTAGGACAGCTGAGATGAAAATCAGGATAAGATTCCAGTAAGGTCCGTAGAGAGGAGAAACGGACTCGAGGGGCTAAGAGCCCTGACTACTCTGGGCATTAGGATCCTTAGCTTGCAGAGGACCTGAGTTCAGTTCCCAGCACCCACATTAGGTGAGTCACAACCATCAGTAGCTCCAGCTCCAGGGAATCTGACACCTTATCCTGAACCCCATGGACACCTGCAGTCACATGCACATAACCACACACACAAACACATACATGTACACATAATTTAGCATATTAAAAAAAATAATTAAGAAACTCAATTCAGATCTTCATATCTTCACTTAAAGAATGTCAGGGGAGTTGGCAATACTTGTAATCTCAGCTCTCAGAATACTAAGGCGGGAAGATTGCTGTGAGTCTGAGGCTGCTCTGGGCTGCACAGTGAATACCAGGACAGCCTATGCTATAGTGTGAGATCTTGTCTCCAAAATAAACAAAGATATAAAGAAGCCAAGCATGACGATGTACATCTATAATTATGAGGGCGTACCACTCTTGGGGTTAGGGGCCCTTACTTCTCTTGTAGACAGTACATATATAATGCCAGCACTCTGGAGGCCAGAAGCAGGAAGATCAGGAATTTAAGGCCAGCCTTAGCTATGTTATGAGTTCAAATCCAGACTGGGCTAAACAAGACCCTGTCTTCAAAAATAAAATAAAACAGAAAAGAGAGACAGAGACTAAAACTGACATGGGCCTCTTGATCTGAGAACTTCTCTCAAGAAGAGCTGTTCAAGAAGGGACCAGAAAGACAGCTCAACAGGTAAAGGCACTTGCCATGTGAGCCTGGCAACATGGATTCCATGCTCAGAATCCACGTAAAGGTGGAAGGGGAGAACTGCCTCCACAGAGTTGCCCTCTGATATCCACACGGTTGCCGTGACATGCATACCACCAGGCACGCGAGCACACACACACACACACACACACACTACACATGCACACACAGTAATAAAATAAACAATTCAAAATATAAAAGAAATACCTGGGCACATAGTAGCACACACCTGTGATCCAGATACTTCGGATGCTAAGGTAGGAGGATCATTGTGAGTTTGAAGCTACTCTAGGCTATACTGTGAGTTAAGGCCAGCCTGAGCTACATAGCAAGACTTTGTTTGTTTGCTTGTTTGTTTATCTTTAAAAAAGAAAGATAGAAGGAAGGAAGAAAGCAAGGAAGGGAGGGAGGGAGGGAGGGAGGGAGGGAAGATCCTTGTTCTGTCCGCTGGGACAGACATGGATATGGGAGGGAGGAAGGAAGGAAGGAAGGAAGGAAGGAAGGAAGGAAGGAAGGAAGGAAGGGCAAGTTAGCTGTAGTTTTACTGAAAATTTGGTCACACACATAGGACTGGGAACTGGGAGAAGAACTAGGGGAGAGACACACTGGCCAGAGAAGAATGGGGTACAGTCATAGGTGGGAAGAACAGACCCCAGCCTTCCCAACTCTGTGTCTCCCTTAAGTGTCTCCTTAAAATGTCCATTTCAAGTTTTTCATTTAGTGTAGGAGAGAAAGAATTTGCCTTCTACCTTCCTGGGATTTGATAATTAACTTTAAGCTGGCATTGGATGAGTGTGTATGTGTGTCTTTGTGTGTGTGTGTGTGTGTGTGTGTGTGTGCAGATGTGTTCGTCACAGGAGGACGGGGACCAATAGGAAAGTAAGATCTAGAAGTGTATGTGGCTTCTTCTAGAGAGGGGAAGACTAAAGATTTAGAGAGAGGATGAGTAGACTCTCAGAAGAACCGGTGACAACGCCTGTCTGAGCATGGTGAGGACCTCCAGACTCCTCGGAAGTGATGACTCACAGAGAGGAGTCACGCCACTCCAGTGTCTTCTAGAGTGTCTACCTTAAGGCAGGTAAGCATAGTCCAGAGAGAGTCCCCCCATATGCACAGCAGTGTTTTGTCTGTGAGTATTATCTACACACCAGAAGAAGGCATTGGGTCCCATGAGACTATAGTTACAGATGCTTGTGAGCCGCCATGTGAGTGCTGAGAATTGAACTCAGAACCTCTGGAAGAGCAGTCAGTGCTCTGAACCACTGAGCCATCTCTCTAGACTGGAAAAGGGGATCTTTAGGAATGGCACCCCTGAATTCCTTCAGCAGTTATAGCAAAAACCAAAAACCAAAAACCAAAAAAAAAAAAAAAAAAAAAATCTTGGCACTGCTATCAAGTCCCCAAGATGATTTAAAGAGCTAATATTTTGTCTTCTAAGCCTTGGGGTATGCTTAAGAGGGAGTGGGAACTGAAAGGGGGGCAGGAGGCAAAGACCACAGGAACCATAAGTCTTCTGAAAGAAGGGAGATGGGAACAGAGCCCATGCTAGCTCCTCAGAGGCACTCTATGGGCACTGATGAAGGAGGGACCCGGTCTCCTGAACAGCTTCTGTGCCTCCGTGAACCACTCATCATTTCCCTTCTAGGCCCCAGCAGTTCCAGGGAAGAAGAGTCAACTTAATATCTAAGGCCTGTGTGCTTTCCAGTGTGCAAGAAGAGACCAGGTCACACTGCTCTGTAATCTCCTACCAGCTCACCCAGGTGTCTTAGGCCAAACGAACCCAAGAGCCATTTCAAAAGGAATCACAATCCTAGGTCCTTGGAGATGATTTCAGGGCAGGGAAGAGTGTTGGAGACGGAAGGGCAGATGAGGGAAGGGAACAAGATGTTCTCCATGGCGTTTGGTCTGAAGACCTGTACGATGCCAAATCAAGTTTTGGCAAAAAAAGCAAAAGTTGAGAAGAAGAATGAGGACAAGCCAAGTGTGCTGATTCTCAGTTGCAGCCCAAAGGCAGGCAGGCCTGGGGCTTGCTTGTATGCACACAAGAGGGTGTGTGTTAGTCGCCCTGGGTGAGCACCTGCAACCTCAGTAGAGGTGTCAAAGCCGATGGGACTGGAAGCCTCAGAGTCAAAGGCCCCACGCCCACCCTTGCCCATCCCTCAGCCCTCCTCAGGCCAACAGCCTTCCTCATCCTGAAATAACCTTCCTCTCTGTCTACCAAGCAGAGCAATGGGCTTTGTGAGCATACCCTCTGTTCCAGGCACTCAGCAAGTCCTGGGGCCTCGTTCCTCAAAAACTTACTGCTTAAAAGGAGAGTCAAAAGTGATGTGTAGTACTCAGTGGGAGGTGGGGTGAGGTAGGTGGATCTCTGAGTTCTAGGACAGCCTGGTCTACAGAATGACTTCCAGGACACAGAAACCCTGTCTCAAAAGAGATGGGGGGGGGGGTAGAGATGGGTGCTGCTCCCACACAGTGAAGAAGGCAGACTGAAGAGAAGAAAGACTAGGAATGAGTGGAACCTGGACCTTGAACTTTTGGTCTTTCTGTCTCTCTCTCTGGTGCTGGAGTTATAGGCATGCCATAATGTCGGCTTATGCCATGCTGGGATAGAACGCAGGGCTTTGGGAATGTGAGGCAAGCGTTCTTCCCACTGAGCTACATCCCCAGCCCACCTTTGTACAGAAATGACAACTCTGTAACATCAGCCTGTGGGCTCACATCAGCTCACACTGCCGAGTCCTACTAGGTGAAAGGCAAAGTCTGTCTTTACTTTGGATGTTGGATGCAATTGGGGTTCGCTAGGCTGCCTGTGCCTCTCTTTGATGTGGATACAAATCTGGAGGACCACACCACCTTCCTAAAACTGTTCAGAGCTGAGCATCCTAGCACATGCCTGCCATCCCAGTGTTAGAAGGCTGAGGCAGAAGGATAAAAAGTTCAAAGGCAATCTCAGCTACATAGTCAGTCAGAGACCAGCCTGCAATAATATAAAAGACTCTCAAAAACAAAAAAGGGCAGGACTGAGGGGAGAGAAGGGAGGGGGCTTTGATTGCAATGTAATATAAATAAAAAAACAAATTATGAAAAAAATATTTTTATTCATGAGTAGAGGTCAGAAACAGACTTGGATCCCCTAGAGTTGGAGTCACAGGCTGTCATTAGTCCTTTGAAATGGGTGCTAGGAGACAAACAGAACAGCAGCAAACACTCTAACTACTAAGCCATCTCTCCAGGTACCCTCCCTTAATTTTTTTCTTTATGCTTCTGTTTTGAGATAGGGGCTTACTCTTTAGCTCATTCTGAACAATAGTTTTTATTATAAAATATTACTTAGGACAGACACGATAGCATATACCTATAAAACCAGCCCTTGGAGGTAACGGCGGGAGTCACTTGAGTTGGAAGTCAGCCCAGGCTATGTAGCCATCAGTTCTATAATTTAAAAAAAAATTATATGTGAGATTCTGTAACTGCCAAAAGGAAGAGACATGCGGGGCAGCATCTCAAATGGAGGGGCACAGAGCTGATGCCCTCCTTGTGGAACATACTGGCTCACCCTACCAGTGCTCTCTGACAGGAAACTCCTGCTAGCATCCATGCCCAGAGCTTCCAGCTGGGCATCACTGACAACCATTGGCTACTAGATGACCTCATCTGGAACGCCCTCCTTCCCTCCCCAGAGGCTAGGAGTGTGGTAGGCCACAGATTGGAGATGAGCGGTATAACCTATTGGTGACATTCTTGCTCTTTTGGACAAGGCTAGACGCTCTTAAACAGTTTAAGGACCACCATGAGTCTCCTCATTAGCATAAATTTGGGGGTGGAGGTGGATTCCTATGAACAATAAAGAATATTTCTATCACTTGGGAAAACCCAGATATTTTTGAAGCTCTATACCAAAAAAAAAAAAGGGACAAAGACCAAGAACATGGGTTTTCTTTATTAAACCACAGACTAGATTGGACGGGTCTTGTAGGGAAAAGGGTGCCTGTCGACAGAAATGCAGAATAGGGCAGATTTATAAGGTCAGAATTGATGGTATTGAGGCTTAGCAAATGTCACTCCAAAGCCCAGCAGCAGAACTAATAGGACTAAACTTGAAGCCCTGAGGTCTTTGACGTCCCCAGCACAGCCCTGTGTCTTTCTTCAGTCCTCCTCCTCCTAAACACCTAGCAAGACTTCCCCTGCCATTCCCTTAAGACCAGACCAACCAAGGAAGAATTCAGTATTCTTCAATCATTTTACTGAGACAGCACTAATCAAGAAAGATTCAACTGCCGGGCGGTGGTGGCGCACGCCTTTAATCCCAGCACTTGGGAGGCAGAGGCAGGCGGATTTCTGAGTTCGAGGCCAGCCTGGTCTACAGAGTGAGTTCCAGGACAGCCAGGACTACACAGAGAAACCCTGTCTCGAAAAAACCGAAAAAAAAAAAAAAAAAAAAAAAAAGATTCAACTATTCATCAGAGGAAGAGATTGGAAAGCAACCATCATGCTTAGGGCACAGAGGGACCTGACCTAAAATCATTGTCTGTTCTACAACTGTCATCTCTAAAATTCACCTACTTTAAGTATCCTTCCCTATGGATAGGGTGGTTAAGCCTATCCATGCTGTATGGATACAATTTTTATATTTGTATGTTTCATACATATATGCATACATATACTCATACACATAAACCAAGAAAGAGAGTCTGTATGCCTTTATACATGCTAATCCACCTACTGTCTGTTTAGTCCAACAGACCTGATTATGCAGCTCCATAGAGAGGTCAAACCTCTTTTGGCAATGGGCAAGAGGAGAAGTTGCCCTTTAGGAGAGGCAGGTGACCTCCTTCAGGGTCCTGGCAGCTGATCTTTCTCTTCACGTGTTTATTCCAGATCTCTGCCCCTGGAGGAGAGGTGTCCCAATCTCTGCACCTGTGCCAGGGTCCCCCATGACTCCAGTCTGCCTTCTTCCAGCTCTCTCTAGTGATATCACCCCAGTCTAAATGCCTTCTCCCTTTCTAGTAGCCTTCACTGGCAGAGTTCAATGGCACAGGCCAGTAATCCTAACTACTCCAGAAACTGGGGCAGAAAGATCGCACGTTTAAAGCCAGTCTGAGAAATTTAGTGACATCCTATCTCAAAAGTTTAAATAAAATGAAATGAAACCGCAGAGAGAGAACTAGAAGGGTGGGGCCAGCAAGATGCTTCCATTGGGAAAGGCACTTGCTGCCAAGTCTGACAGCCTGGATTCGATCCCTGGAACCTACACGGTGGAAGGAGAGACTCCTGCAAGGTGTTTTCCCATCTCCACACAAGTGCCATGGCATGTGCATGTGCACATGTCTGCACATAGACACTCATAACTAATTAAACATCATTTTAAGTGTATGGCAGGGCACCTCCAGCCTTGTGGGTAGACGATGGGTTGGGGGAGGGAGGTGCAGCCCAGCAGTAGAGAACTTTTCAGGCATGAGTGAAGCCCTGTGTTCAATCCCCAGTGTGGTAAAAAGAAAAGGAAGTCTTACCTGATCACCCCAGTGGGAAGAGTCCCTGTTCTAAATTCTGAAAGCTCTTTGACTCAGTCCCTTACTGTATCACAGGGACTATGAGACAATCACATCACTACACACACTTTAAAAAAAATTTAAATATTATTATTATTATTTTATGTGTATGAAGGGAAAGCCTTCATGTGTGTTTACACACCACGAGCATGCCTGACAGTGTCCACAGAGGCCAAAGAAAGCACTGGATCCCCTAGAACTGGAGTTGCAGATGGTTGTAAGCCATTTAATGTGGGTACTGGGAAGCAAATCCTATCCTCTGTAAGAACAGCGAGTGCTCTCAGTGGTTACTAAGCCATCTCCCCAGCTCCCCTCCCCCATACACATTTTTATCTCCCAGTTT
Source organism: Grammomys surdaster (assembly GCF_004785775.1). Lineage (NCBI taxonomy): Eukaryota > Metazoa > Chordata > Mammalia > Rodentia > Muridae > Grammomys > Grammomys surdaster. Next base: position 20,864,433 of record NW_021604618.1, read on the forward strand.
GCTGTTGCTCAGCTCTGGAACCCTTGGCACCTCTCTCCGGACAGACAGCCCTGACTTTTGTGAACTGTCAGTGGTCTCTGCATACACGTCCCTTCCCAGCTGTCCCTCACAGTCTGGGTTCTTCTGAATAGAATGTGACTAGCCCACCTGTGTTGTTCCTTCAGACAAAAAGGAAGTGACTGTGTCCCCTGTCCCCGTCCTTGCAGCAGCCTGACAAGCAGTACAGGCCGGCGCATGAGTGCCACAAACTGTCCTTCCTGGAGAAGGACAGTTCCTGCCTTTCTCATGTTTAGGCAAACTGAAGAATAGTAGCGGTAGGGGTTATGTCTCTACTGGGAACAATGAAAAGAACTTGAGAGTTGAGGTAGGACTCTACACCAAGGTCAAGGCTAGCTTCTCCAGCAAGACCCTAAGCTTCCTGACCACTCTGTTAAGACTGCTCTTAGCAGATGCTCCGCCAACGGGCAGTTTGAATTGACAACATGAGAAATCTAACAACCAACATGATCCGAGCAGGCAGCTGGCAACACTAAGCAGCATGCGGGCCTCTGGGGACAGGCCCAGCTGAAAAGAGCTGTCTGGAAGCTGTGTGGAAAGCCCATGTGCCTTCCAGACCATGACAACCCCGGAACAGAATCCAAGTCCTGGAGAGCATAGAGTTGCTGGTGTGCATCAATAGTATCGTGGCAACTCAGGCAGAGTGGAAGCAGTCTGCTCAGCCACCTGCTGCCTTAGGAGACTTGGCCCACAGGCCCTTGAGGGACTCTCTGAAGGTCCTCAGTGGCTAGCTCCAGGATGAGGTGAGTGACGCAATCTGTAAAAAACCGGAGGCTTCCTTTTCCCTCTAGGCTTGACAAGAGATTGCCCCGGAGAGGAGTAATCAGACACATAAAGGGACGACGTGATGCTGAGGTTTCTCGGTGGCTCAGAAGGTGCCCTGAATCTGATAGTGTGGGGGTGGGGGTTGACTCTCACACCACTGGGGCTCGACACTGCTACTGGCTACCCTAGTCACACTCCTGCTGCTCATGATCCCTAGCATCTGGGGGGGGGGGGGCAGCCATCGTTTGAGAGTGGAAGAAATGGAAAAGGCATCCAAAGAAATAGTTAATTGTCTCCCCTTCCCCCAGGCCCCTGCACCTGCAGACTGCGGTGTGTGGTTTCCCACAGCTGCAGCTGGCTCGCAGCAGCCCCCTCCCTCCAAGGGAACCCGAGAGGCCCCGAGTCTGAGGCGCCTGCAAGGGGCTCCTGGTCCTCCATTCAGCTTCTAAAGGCGGCATAGGATGCTCTTAGAGCCCTCATAGAGCTGCCACAAGGAGTGTTCTAATAGTGTGGCCAATTTAGGGTCCCTGCTTGAGTGCCAAAGGCAGAGATTCTGGTTTGGAAAATGGAAGGGGTTTGTTGAGTAGGAAAAACAGCTGTAACCTTTCTCCATGGAGCCCCTTAGCCCCTCCCTACTCTGCTGACTTCTGGAAGAGGCTGATTGGCCTCCTTAGTATTGGCTTGGCATCTGGTTCCCTGAGGTGGGACACCTCCAGAAGAGCTCCAGAAGAGAGGATAAGTGAGTGGTGAGGAAAGGAAAGCAGGAAGAGTGAGACTGCGCAGGCACAGACCTCAGCAGGTTACAACAACCTTGAACCCACAGAGCTGGGCCTCTAGCAAGGCCTGTTCTCTAGCCCAGCAAAAGACCAACCTGCCACAGGGTCCAAGCTAAGTATACAGCTGCCCTCTGGGCCAGATACAGGGCTCTATGGATGTCTTGAGAAACAGGCTGCAATAAGGAAACAATGTACAGTACATTGTTTCCCGCTGGGACATCTCCTTGGACCAAGCACTAGCTGTACCTGAAGTTCAGCCTAGCCTAATTGCCATGCCCTCATCTCTGGCCTACAGAACACAAGCTCAGATTCTAGGGTTGTCACTGGTTGATGACACCTGGGGTGCCACTTCAGGGCACAACCAAGGAATACTCACTTGGACCTGATGCCCAAGCCAGAGAACATGGACTGTGACAGGGTAAAAGGCTCTGGCTTCTTTTGCATCCATTTCCAGGCAGACTGCTGCCCTTCACTCTTCAGAACTTCTCCCACCAGACCCTATGACCTGAGGCTCAGACTTCATTGGTCCCCAATTGCAGAGACCATTTGGCAAAGGAGGCTTGAGAGGAAATAGATCTGCCCATCTCAGTAACCCCTAGGCCATATGTAGGAAGCAAGGAAAGAGTGGCTGGCAAAAACTACAACTCGGGAATAGGTCTGCAGGGTGACAGCCAGAGCCTGGGAGAGGCAAGGGCGCAAGCTGGGTAAGCATAGGGCAAGCGTTGCTCTTGAACTATTATTACTTTCCTGGATATAACAATGTTTAACACCAGACAAAGGCCAGTGCCAGGAGACCACTGTGTGCTCCAGACCATGCTTGTTCCATTCACAGCAATGCAACCTGGCACACCAAGACTGTAGAGTTCTGACTGAAAGGTGATCATGGACTCCTGATTTCTCTCCAGGTGTACAGATCCAAAGCCGTGTAGGAGAGGGGGACTGGAAAGATTGCTCCACTGATTGGATTGAGCACTGGCTGTTCTTCCAGAAGACCTGGATTTAATTTTCAGTACCCACGTGGAAGCTTATATCTCTAACTTCCATTCCAGGAGGAACCTGGTGCCCTTTTCTGGCCTCCACGAGTATTGCACACATGGTAGACATATACTCAGGCACACATACACACAAAGCAAGTACATATCTTTAAAATAAATAAAAGTTCTGGAGAAGCAGATGCCCATGATGAGGTGACTTTGCCCACATGAGCTTCATGGTTATTTTTACTCTGTATTCAGTATTTATTCATTATGATCTTGAGAACTTACTGTCAAGGAAATCAGAGAAAGCCTGCTGTTGGAAGAGCTATTGGCCAGACCTATGGTGTACTTTCTGGCCTTCATAAATCTCAGAGACACCAATTTTACAGTATTATACAGCATAGGGCCTTTGCCAAGATGGACAAGGTAGATAAATCTAGGATACATAGAACTCTATACTAAAAAGAGCAACAGCAATACATACAAACATACATACATACATACATACATACATACGTACATACGTACATACATACACACACATACATACATACATACATACATACATACATACCACACACATATAAAAGAATAGAGAGCAAACGTAAAGTATAAGGTGGGTTTTCAAGCCCAGGGGAAAAGTGTTGTCAAGTATCTCACTATATTGTATCTTATTGCCTTTGTTTTGAATTTTTGAAACAGAGTCTCACTGTATAGCTCTGGCTTGTCTGAAACCAAGGTGGGCTCATCCTCACAGAGATCTGCCTGCCTTTCTCAGAGTGTTGAGATTAAAGGTGTGTGCCACCACACCCATCCTGGTATGGTTTTGTTGTTGTTGCCACTGTTTGATTTTGAGACATCTTACTAGATAGCCCAGGCTGGTATATCCCTATGTAGTATAGCCTGACCTTGAAACCATCCTCCTCCTGCCTTAAACTACTTGAATGCTGGGATAGCACCCAGCATGCTTGCCACTAGGCATGTGCCATCATGACTGACCTGAGGGATTTGGATTTTATTTTAGGAATAAAGGGGGAAAGAAATGGTCACAAAACCAACATATTACATTATTCCATTTATATGTCGTATCCAAAATAGATCGATCCATAGAAAAAGAAAGCAGTAGATTAGTGGTTGCCTGGAGCTGGAGGCTGGAGGAAACAGGGAGAGAATGTTAATGGATATTGGGTTTCTTTCAGAGGAGGGATAATGGAAATGTTCTAAAACTGTTTGTGGTGATGTTTGCACAACCCTATGAATGGACCAAAAAAACCCCATTGACTTGTGCACTTTAAAGGAGTGAATTACATGGTGTGTGAATTATATCTCAATAAAGCTGTTATTTTAAGAAGGGTCATGGGCCGTCAGAGAGTTGCTTTAGTCATTCGGGCCACTGTGGGAGACTAAACTAGAGAGGCAGTGGAGAGGAGAGGAAGAGGCAGGAAACCAGTCAGGAAGCTATGAAATGGGGCCAGCGCCACTTCATGGAGACTTGGCTGGGACTGGCCACTTTGTGATAGAAATTAATGAGGAGTCAGACTTGGGTGCATCTTGAAGACAGGGTTTGATGAGGAATTAGTATAAGGGGTTAGGGACGGGGAGATCTGAGTGTAGGCCGCTTAACTGCATGGAAGAGACACAGAAGGAGAATTGGAAGGGGACGGGGGGACAGGCAATCACAGCTCTGCTCCAGACATGATAGGCCTCCAAGATGTCTGTCCTGCAAAGGAGATGTCAGGGGAAGGGTCTCCACCATGCAGTTGGGAGCTGCTGCAGGCTGAATGCGCAGCCATTTATTTCATCACCTTAACAATGCTATGAGGCAAATGTCACAGTTAACCCCATCTGTGCTAGACACAATGTGCTAGTTCAAATGTCCTTGAGCTGGCCTGGAGAGATGGTTCAGCACCCATACCAGGTGACTTACAACCACCTACATATCCAGCTCCAGAGGATCTGACGCCCTCTTGTGGCTTATGAAAGCACCTGCATCACATGGTGTGTATCCATTCCAGCAGGCACACAGAGGCAAAAATAAAAACTAAGTGACAAAACCTCACTTACAAACTAACAAATGTCCCTGGTCTCACCTCTTGTTCTAGCCACTACCTCAATAACCAGTTTTTGCACAGGTCTTAGCAAGTGTTGAGTAAATGCACCACTACCTGGCCTCTATGATGCCTCTGACCTCCTGACCCAGTGCAGGGGCAGTTATTAAATGTGTTGGAATTGTCATGTGACCCATCTGGAATTACAAGAATGAGGGTTCATAAGTGACAGTGATTACCATACAACTCTAGTAAGTTTTGTCATCTCCGAGACTCTCATTAAGGCAGGAGAGAAGTCACTCCACAAAGTTATCCACTGACCTCCACATATGTGTCATGACACATGCTCCCCACATACATCGTGTGTGTGTGTGTGTGTGTGTGTGTGTGTGTGTGTGTGTGTGTGTGTGT
>NW_021604618.1:20869476-20890391 GCF_004785775.1 Grammomys surdaster
TGTGTGTGTGTGTGTGTGTGTGTGTGTGTGTGTGTGTGTGTGTGTGTAGAAAGATTTCATTCTATGGGGTACTGTATGGAAGCCAGACAACTCTCAGAAAATTTCTGAAGTACTTTTGTATATCTCAGAAGGATCAATGAGCAGCCACCAGTAGAGCTAACTCATTTCTCAACGTATCCTGTACCCAGCATCCCAATATCCCTGTTTCTGTCTTCCTTCCTGTCACTCACATCCCCAGCTGCTCATTCTATGAAGCCTACTTTTCAACCCTGCTTAAGGGAGAAACTAGGGACACACCGTCTGACTGAGGCTCACTTAACAACAGCCTGCTACCCAGGTCATCAATGCAGAGCAGGGTTCATGCTAAAGTCCATTGTTTGCTTGTTTTGTTTTATTTTTCTAAGACAGGGTCTCACTGTAGCCCTGGCTGTCCTGGAACTCCCTCTGTAGACCAGACAGGTCTTGAACTTCAGAGATCTGCCTGATTCCACCTCCTAAGTGGTTGGATTAAAAGAGTGCGCCACTACTGCTTAGCTTTAAATCCCATTGTTGGATTGTCTACTTTCTTCCACATTGCTTAAATAGATTCCAATTTTAAAATTCCACTTAAGGGTAGAGGCCTAGGGAGAACCTAACCAGGGAGAGATTAAATAAGGAAGTCTTCCAAGCCAAGCTCATATTTAGAGATGAAGAAGAGAGAGCCACAGGCGGGGGCTGGAGGGGGGGGGAGACTTGCCACACAAAGACAAAAGCAGGCCATTGAGGAGTCCTAACTTCCAAGGGAAGGAGGACAAGAAATGAACCTCTGGATGTGCCTACAAGGGGGTCACTGGTGACGTGGACAATCTCTGCAGGAAAGAAGACAAATGCTTGACTGCAGGTGGAGAGAGAGAGGTGAGGATGTGGAGGGTAGCCAGCACAGATGCCAGGGGATGTGCAAATATCAGAGGGCAGGAGTAGGGGGGCAGAAGCTGGGGACAGGGTCTAGGAAGTGTTTGTTTTTAAGGTAAGAGAGTTACAGTAACTCTGTGCTGAAGGAAATAACCATCTGTGAGGCTTGAGTGGACAGTGCAGGGGAAAGGGGTGTGTCCTGTGGTGGGTTGATCAAGAATGGCCCCCCTGTAGTGGTTTTTATATGCTTGGCCCAGGGAGTAGCACTGTTAGAAGGTATGGCCTTTTTGGAGTAGGTGTGTCACTGTGGGTGTGGGCTTAAGACCCTCACCCTAGCTATCTGAAAGTCAGTCTTCCACTAGCAGCCTTCAGATGAAGATGTAGAACTCTCAGCTCCTCCTGTTCCATGCCTGCCTGTGTGCTGCCACGTTTCTACCTTAATGATAATGAACTGAACCTTTGAACCTGCAAGCCAGACCCAATTAAATATTGTCTTTTATAAGACTTGCCTTGGTCATGGTGTCTGTTCACAGCAGTAAAACCCTAAGACACCCCCATAGGCTCTTACGTTTGAATACATGGTCTCTAGTTGGTGGAATGGTTTGGGAAGGATTAGGAGTTGTATTCTTGTTGGTGGAAGTATGTCACTGGGAGTAGGCATTGAGGGTTCAAAACATGCATGCCATTCCCGGCGTCTCCCTCTCTGCCTCCCACTTGCAGATCAGATGTGAGCTCTCAGCTATTTCTGCCACCATGCCTTTGCTCTGCCATTAGACTTTAGCCCTCGGAAAGCATAAGCTCAACTTAAATACTTTCTTTTATGAGTTGCCTTTGCATTGGTGTCTTATCACAGCAATAGAAATGTAACTGAGACAGTCCTTGAGGAAGAAAAGGAATTAAGCTATGATACACAGGTGACAGGGTTGCTCTAGGATGAGAGAGGAGGGCACACATGGGCACACCCATCCACACATCAATTCACCCAACAAGAAAAAGGAAGGCAGTAGCCAGGGCACAGATATAGGCACCCTGTGAGGTCTGGTGGTGGGAAGGCAAGTGCCCTGCATCTGTTCTCCCAAAGGAGAAGACGGGAGTTCACTGTAAGAGTGAGAACTGAGGGAAGGTACCCTAAAGTGGAGCAGACTTAGCCAGGTAAGCCAGTGGGAAAGTGGGGCAGGGAAGTTAGCAAAGAAGCACAGTGGGATTATGGGCAAGCCGAATGCCTCCTTGAGGGCTGTGATTAGAAATCTGAGCATGGTCAGGCTACAGAGGCTCCACAGTGACATCGCTCAGTGCAGATGTGGTGTGGGCAGAGCGACAGGAAGAGGCTGTATCAGCAACCAGGCATAGCAGCAGAGAGCTCGGACAAATGGCTGGAGGCTGTCATGGAAACCTGACTCTAGCTAGAGAAGGAGGTCAAAGGGGCTGACAAATAGGGGACAAAGGACAGAGAGGAGGTGACAGAGTAAATGAGCTGAAAACACAGGGGGTGGGGCTTCACAGAATGGGGTGTGACAGATGCTGAAGAACAGGAGCCAGGGAGGTTATCACCCAGAGTTGGGGTCTGAGGAAGGTCTATGCCCACAATCACCAAAATAGCTTACCTGCTGCTATCCTCTCGTCTGTCATGTTCTCTTTCACAGAATCTCTGCCTGACAGATTATGCGGGATCCACTTGTTTGTTAACCAGCCTTGCTCTTGTCATTACGTAAGCTCCTGTAGGCTAGGACATTTTGTGTCTCTCTGATTTATTCCTTAAGCTTCAACTTGAAGAAGTGTGTGTGATGTGCAGGAAGGGCTCAAAAATACGTGTTGTATTAGTGAATGAATGAATGAATGAATGAATGAAGGTTTTGAGAGTGATGAACAAGTGTTTGCAGAGAGGAAGACCATGAGCCAGGAACTAAAATCTGAATGAGCAGAAGTTTGGTAGAATACACTAACACTAGAAGGGATGGTGGCTGGTTTAGGACAGTCTCCACGGAAATGCAGGACTGGAATGTAGCTCAGTGGTAGAACGCTTGCCTAGCATACAAGAGGCCTAGGTTCTACTCACAGCACCACAACCACCCCCACTAAATAGGTAAATAGAGAGAAAAAACAAGAGGGACTTAAAAGTGGGGTGATGTTAGGTGTGGTGGCACACCCCTTTAATCCCAACACTGTTACAAGCTCAAGATCAGCCTGCTCTAGGTTGTAAGTTTCAAGCCATCCAGGACTAGATAGTGAGACCTTTCTGAAGAAAGAAAGAAAGAAAGAAAGAAAGAAAGAGAGAGAGAGAGAGAGAGAGAGAGAGAGAGAGAGAGAGAGAGAGGAAGGAAGGAAGGAAGGAAGGAAGGAAGGAAGGAAGGAAGGAAGAGGGTAAGGGTCTGGAGAGATGGCTCATAAAGTAGAGCACTGATAGCTCTTCCAGAGCATCTAAATTCTATTCCCTGGACCACATGGTGACTCACAACCATCTGTAACTCCAGTTCCAGAGTCCCTGACACCCTCTTCTGGCTTCTTAAGGTACCAGGCATGCATGTAGTGAACATACATACACACATACACACAGACAATGTGTGTATATATATACACACACATACATACACATATACATATATATATATATATATCACATTTTTAAAAGTGGGCAAAAGAAGAAAAAATCAGAAATAATTCATAGGAGATAGGTATGAAGGATCAATATACAAATATTTACCCCCTCTCACTCTGGGGAGGGCTTCACTGGGAAACTTCTGTAAAGGAAAAACCCCTGGGGCTGGGGAGATGGCTCAGTTAGTAAGGTAAAGTGGGTGCTTTGCAAGCACAGGGGAGCTGAGACTGGTCCCCAGAACCTACATTAAACATCACCCCCATACACAAACAAAACCAATCCTGGATGCAATGCACATGCTTAATTTCAGACACGGAGAAGTCTGCTTGCAGAGCTTTAGGCCAGAGAAAAAACTCATCTCAAATAAAAATGGAAAGTGCCTGAAGAACAACACTTGAGGTTGTCCCCTGGCCTCCACATTCACACACACACACACACACACACACACGAAAAATGAAAGGATTGAGGTCTGTGGCACCCCAGACTGGGGTAGTGGAGTAGGTAAGGAGAAGCAAGCTAAGCACTTTCCAGTTCTCTGCTCTCATCAAAATAGGAGCTACAAGTCAAACTGCCAGTGATTCTTTGATAATACTATATAGCCTGGAAAAAGTTCAAAGAACCTAATGACATCCCTATAGATGTCAAACACACTGGTCTCCAACTCTGAACTTATTTGTTTGAATACTGTTCCTCAAGCCAAAGCAGGAGCCAGGCCTCGCAGTGCACACCTGTGACCTCAGCATTCAGTGTGGCAGGAGGACCCTGAGTTTATGGTCCGTCTAAGCAACATAATGAGACCTTATAAAGGGGGCCGTCAGTAATCCACAAAGATAATGAAAACCAATGTTGAAACATATCAGTCAGTCAAGCGATAAGCCATTGTCGTCGTCATACAACATGCACCAATTAGGAACAAAAAATGCCCAATCATCTCATTAAGGGACCCATTTCTGGGCAAGCCAGACTGACTCGGCAGGGGAAGTTGCTTCCTGCTAAGCCTGACAACCAGAGCTTCCATGTGGTGGAAGGAGAGAAGTGAGTGATGTCAATAAATTTTTCTCTGGCCCACATGAGTTCAAGTGCACTGTGGTGCATACACAAAGCACACGAGCATCCACAAGAAATAATTTCTTAAAAAGAGATACATTGCTAATAAAAATGTACTTTTTTTTTTTTTTTTGGTTTGGTTTGGTTTTTCGAGACAGGGTTTCTCTGTGTAGCCCTGGCTGTCCTGGAACTCACTCTGTAGACCAGGCTAGCCTCGAACTCTCGAACTTAGAAATCTGCCTGCCTCTGCCTCCCAAGTGCTGGGATTAAAGGCGTGCACCACCACTGCCCAGCAAAAATGTACTTTTTACATTTAATATTTATCAAATTTTATAATCAATGCTGTTCTGATCAACTAACTATTAACTATTAACTATTACAACAACTGAAGTCATAAGATTAAAACTTTCTAACATCCAGAGCTTTATAAAAAGTGTTAAAGTGGCCAGGAGGTGGTGGAGCACACCTTTAATCCCAGCACTCAGGAGGCAGATGAGTTCGAGGCCAGCCTGGTCTACTGAGAGAGCTCCAGGACAGACAGGGCTACACAGAGAAATCTTGTCTCTAAAAACTAAAAAAGAAAAAAGAAAAGTGTTAAGGTTTTGAGTTGACACATGGAAGGTGCAGTCAAGAGAATCAGGAGTTCAAGTCCACCCTTGGGTGGGGACCAGGACATGAGTTCAATTTCACTGCAGTTGCAAAAGACTTAAGCTTGGTTCCTGTCACACACACCTGTGATTACTGCCTGTAATTCCAACTGCAGAGGATCAGATGCCCTCTTTTGGATTTTAAGGACACTTGCACTCACACGTGTACATTCCTGCACACACACACACACACATCCTCCACATATCCACACAGTTAAAAATAAAATGAAACTTTCTTTCTTTCTTTTTTTTTTTTTTTTTTTTTTTGGTTTTTTGAGACAGGGTTTCTCTGTAGCCCAGGCTGTCCTGGAACTCACTCTGTAGACCAGGCTAGCCTCAAACTCAGAAATCTGCCTGCCTCTGCCTCCCAAGAACTGGGATTAAAGGCATGCACCACCACTGCCTGGCTTCATTTTTTTTTTTTTATTTTATTAAACCAAAAAAAAAAAAACCCACCCACAAATGATCGTGTACACCTCTAATCCTAGCACTCAGGAGGCAGGCAGATCTCTGAATTCAAGGCCGGCGCGGTCTACAGAGTTGTTGGGTTCGAGGTGGAGGCCAAGAAAACTCGTTTCAGATTTGGAAGCTTCAAATGAAAGCTTCATTTTCTGAGCGCTCAGGGAGGAGCCAGTTTGGGATCTGAACCTCGTGCCCGAAGACAGACTGTACAACATTTTTATAGGATGGGAGCACAAAATGAGGGGGCTGTTGCATTGACCAGTCATATTTTGACATCAGGGATTAAGCAAGGACGTTAACATTGGTGACTGGACCTTATCCAGGTCACCTGGTTTCAGGGTCCTTGATTCAGCTTTTGCAGTCAGGTCCCCCCGTGGACTCTGATGTGGAATTTGGAGTGATAAAGGAACACAGGAGTGGGCAAGCTGCATGTGGTCAAGTAAGTCAAGACAAGAGACACAGTTATGACTTGTGCGTTTATGACTTGTGTGCCTCAGTTTAGACAACAGGATAATGGCATTTCCCTCTTTACATCCTGTACTGGACAACAGAAAAACATGAACTATCTGAAGAAGCAGGACAGGAGTTAGATTCTGGGACCTGGGAATATAAACTCAATTCTGATCCTGCCAGCAAGATGGAACTTGTTCCTGAGGTGGCTGGACTCGGGAAACTGTCTCTTAACAGAGCAAGTTCCAGGACATCCAGGGCTACACAGAGAAATCTTGTCTTGAATTAATTAATTAATTAATTAATTGGGATTAGTTGGGAGGTTGAAGCAGAAGATCTTCAGTTTGAGGCCAGCCTGTACTACACAGTAAGATCGTATCTCCAACAGATAAATAAATAAAAATGTTAGTTTGTTCCACTATGATTTTTAAATGGACATTGAATGGTGTATGTTACGTGACAAAGCAGACACTGGCTGCCAGGTTCTCAGCATTGCAAGCCTATTGTTAAAGAGCCCTGGCTCCTCCCCACACTTCTCACCCCACCCCTTACCTCAAACCTCTACACCCCTGAGCTTCCCTTCCCTTCTCCCAGTTTTTCTTTTCCTATAAAACCCAGCCATTTTGACTATGCCCTCCCTTGACCTCTTGGTTCCTCTCTTGGTCCCTGCTCTCTCTATACCCCCCTCCCCCTGCCCAGGTCTGTTCTGCAGGCTATGTTCAGTCTGGACTCTTGCAGATGCTTCTGGCTGGCTGTCCATTGTGTCTACAATAATAACTTTCTCCTCAATTATATGTTGGAGAGTGATCATCTCCTCATTTTTATTCAGTGTGAAACTACTGAGGGAAAAAGAATGCTGCGATATTTAGCCAGCACTGACTATTTAAAAGAAATCCACTAGTTCACACCTATAATGCCAGCGCTTGTGGCAGGAGGATGGCCACAAGTGAATTAGAGGCTAGCCTGAGCTATATAGTGAGTTCCAGGGTAGCCTCAGCTAAGGAGTAAGACACTGTCTCAAACAAAACAAACAAATAAATGAGAAACCAAGCCAGGTGGACAGCTCAGAAGGGGAAGGGCCGCCTGCTGCCAAAGCTAACAACCTGACTTTGATCCCCAGGACCCACAAGATGAAAGGAGAGAATCAAAGCCAGCAAGCTGTCCCCTAACCTGCCAGGATACAGCCACTCACATCGTACAAATAAGTAAATAGATGTAATGAAATTGAAACAAAACAAAAAAGAAAAAAAAAGAAGGATGTTAAATTTTAATTGTAAAATGTCACTAATAATTTTCCTCTAAAACTTCTTGACTATTCTGTATAATAAAGGCACGTGTTCCTAAAAAACGCTGGAAAGGATGACCTTGGTAACTAAACTTGGGCTAAAAAGATTTAAACGCCAACTTAAAAAGCTAAAGAGGGTATTCGAGGTTAAAAAAAAAAAAGTACTTCAAAGGGCTTTGAGGTTGAGTGGGGTGTACGGGTTGTGGGTGGGGTGTAAGAGTCTCTAGTCTGCAGAAGACCCCTGAGGTGGGCTTGGAAGCGCATCTGCTTCTACCAGCAATCTTTCAAGCCACTAAAATCACAACAAAAGCCCCAACAGCAGGCCCTGCCCCGGGGCTCTGGAGGCTGCCCCACTCCGGCCTCCCCAGCCACCCCATCCTCTCCCGCCCGCACTGGCCGCCACCTCCCGTCCAGCCTGGAGTAAATAAACCACCGGGCAGGGACCCAGACAATGGGCCTTGGCGAGGAGTTAATGGGCTGGGCCTCTCGCGCTAGCCGAGTGTGACCGGAGCTGGCAGGGGGCCTGGCCTGGCGCCAGCATCGATTACGACTAGACGGAGCCAGGGCAGACTTGGCACGGACAGGCCCCACAGCTGGCAGATTCAGTCACCCTCACAGAGAGGGCACGAGGCCTCCCCTGGGCGCTCGCTGTCACCCGCTGGCTGGGCTCCCGCTTCCACCAGCACTGCAGGTGGGGTGGAATTACCAGTTGCCCCTACACACACATATACCGTGGGCCCTGATTTTTGATCCTTCCCAAGTCTGTTCTTGATCAGGGCTCTTCTTTCACAGGCTGATCTGGGCCTCACAGACTAGGATACTGAAGGTTGGGTGTACGGAACAGGCCATGTTCTCCTGCAGTGAGGACAGAGCTTAGGAGTCTTTTCCTGTCCCCACAAAGTGCTTGCAGGACACTAGTACTCCACCTCAGCAGCTTCACCCTGAGGAGGGAGAGCGAGGAGCAGGGAGCTGGGCTCTGTGAAGCTGTCCAGTAGTCAGTGGGGCATGTTGGGGAACAGATCTTCTTGATTTAGATGACGTTAGCCCTCAGCCTCTTTAGGGCCAATGAGCTACAATGTGTCCATGCCTCCATGGGAAGTTGGCTTCTCATTTTGAGGAGACCTACAGTCTCCAAGTCTGAGCACAGATGTTACTCCCGCAGGCTTTAGTATTCTCCACCCTATATTTCCTTCACCTTCCCCTCCTTTCATGAGCTCTGATTTCCAGAAGGAGTTTGAAACATGATTGACAACAACGCTGGGCTTGAGGGGGTTGGGTAGGAGAATGTATGATCCACCAAATGAATCCTGGAGTGATGGTCTCGAAGCAGACAACAACCCAGGGACGGTAAAAGTGGGGGTGGGAAATGTCCACCCACTTGATTAGGTCGGATGGGAGGATTTTATTGTATTTACTTCTAGAGTGTTTGTGTTATGCGTGCACTCGTTAGTGTAGGTAGGTATGTGTGTTTGCAGAGGCCAGAGGTAAGCACTGAGTGTCTTTCCTTTCCCATTCTCTACATTATTTTTTTTTAATGATTTATTTATTTATTTGCTGTTACATATATACCTTCAGAGCTGGAGGACAGCATCAGAGCCCTGGAACTAGAGCTACAGGTGGTTATGAGCCTCCTGATATAGGAGCTTGGGACTGAACCCTGGTCCTCTGCAAAGGCAGCAAGTGTTCTTAACTTCTGAGTCACTTCCATCTTTGAGGTTTTTGAGAGGTGAGGGTGTCATGGTGGTGGTGAGTTTTTGTTGTGTTTTGTTTTTGCTTTTTGATACACGGTCTCTCTGTGTAGCCATGGCTGTCCTGGAACTCACTCTGTAGACCTGGCTGGCCTCGAACTCACAGAGATCTGCCTGCTTCTGCCTCCAGAGTGCTCTCATTGAACCTGAAGCTCATTGATTTGACTAGGCTGGCTGTCTAATGAGCTTCAGGGGACTACTCACCTGGGCCACTCCCATACGCTCAGCTGGGGTGGCTGGCACACAGAGGCTATGCCCACCTTTCAGTGTAGACTCTGGGGAATCTGAACTCAGATCCTGTGCATGCACGGAAACCATTTTACTAGTGAGCCTTCTCTCCCACTCCTTTTTTCCTTTCCTTCTTTCTTTGTTGTGGTTTTGAGATACTGTAGGCCAGCTCCAGGCAATAACCCTGCCTGAGTTTCTCGATTAGATTACAACCACGAGCCACATGCCAAACTGAGGGATGAATTTTTTAGTGATTTATTTTCATTTTCTTGTATTTATGTGTGTAGGCGTGCACGTGCGTGCGTGCGTGCGTGCGTGCGTGCGTGTGTGTGTAGGTGCCCTCAGAGGCCACAAGAATCATTGGATGCCCCTGGAGCTAGAGTCAGTCGGTTGTGAGGCCCCTGACACAGGGGTTAGGAACCGAACTTGGGTCCTGTGGAAGAGCAGCAAGTGCTAGAGCTATCTATCACTCCAGTCCCAACACTTACTTTTTAGTGTCCTTGAAGGACCTACAAAAAGCACTAAGGTCGTTTAGGAACATAAAATGTGCTACGAATAACTTGGCTCATAAAATTGTCACCTTCGTTATATGGTTTCAGAGATGTGAAGTCCTGTCTGAAAGTTAAAAAGGACTCCTCAGGGAATCCCTCAGCCCCCTTCCCATCCAGTCCAGATTCACCCTTCCCTTACACAGGCCTCTTCTCTCTGCTTAGCCTCTCACTCCATCCCAATACAGTCAGTTCCTCAGGCCCTGTGCTCAGAAGAGTTCTGAGCTTGGTTTAATTAACACCAGCTTAAGAGCCATCTTTAAAAAAAAAAAAAAAAAAAAAAAAAAACTAAGGAGCCCAAACATTTTCCCTTGGCTCTGAGTCCCACAGGACAGGTAGCTGGTTCAGCTCATAGCTCTGCTTAAGGTCATTGCTGATCTCCTGTCCTCTGGGCCATGGCTACCCTTGCCCTCATGCTTGCCTCCCCTCTCAGTGTCAACCCATAGCTTCTGCTTCCCACATTCCCTCTTCTGACTGCTGATGCTGGGGACTCAACCACAGAGCAGCCTGCTTCCAGCGGCTGTCAGGTGATGGGGAGGGTTATTTCTCACTCCTCAGCCCCTCAGGCCCGGTGGGAAGCCTTCAAAGGAGCTACTTCATCCTGGCTGCTCCCTTCACATCCTGGCTGGGCCTGATGGTGTTTGTGCAACTTTCCCGTCAGCTCCTGGGAGAAGTTCAAAGAGCTTCAGGCTTCCCCTCTAGTTTCCTTTCCAGACAAGCAGCTTTCCCTGCTGGTCCCCTGCCCTGGTCTCTCGAGGAAACTACCCTTTCCTTTCCCGCTTCCTCCCCCCCACCCCCCAGCAGGTCATGGAAGTATCCTGAGAGCAGAGGGGTCATCTGAAGCAGGTCTTTGGGAGGGAGAGAGGGCTTCTGGTCACTAACTTCACAGCACCCATAGCCACCGGCCCTGGGAAAAGTTCATGGATTGTTCAAGAACTTGCTTCCCCAGATTGCACTTCTTGGCCACCCACACCATGAGAATTTGTCCCACGTGCTGCCTTTCTGAGGAAGTTTAACTACTGAGCCCATTCACAGGAAGTACTTTTTGATCCTAGGCCTCTCAGAAGGGGCTTCAGAACTGAGAATGTTGTCATTTCCGGCTGTCAGTCAAGGCCATAACTCTCTGATGAAGAGAGTCTGGTTCTCCAAGGCATTAACTGGATTGGGTTCATTCTAACCAGCCCTAGAAAACCTACACAGTGATCCAGGATACATGCTGGCTTAGTGAGTGCTAACTGCCACCCCTGCCCTCCCTCGCTCTCTCCTCCTCCACTAAAGAGGACCTGAGGATAGAAGGTCCTGCTGTTCCCTCTCCCTACATCCTTCTGGGGCAACTGCCTTCCATGTCTGGGGAGAAACAGAGCTCCAAGGTGACCCTTTCCAGAGAAGCCCACCCTCTCCGAGATAGCCGGAGACTAAGTGAACAGTGAGTCCACTCAGCCTAGAACACACCCTGATCTAGATTCCAAGAACCAAAGGAGCTGTTCTTAGAGAAGTTCTTAGAGAAGCCACAGGGCGAACCTTGTGGACAAGACTCAGAAAACAGGAGAGTATCCATGTGAACTTCAGAGACAGGGGTTCTAGACTGTGGGGCAGAGGACAAATGAGTCAGCAAAAAGAAGAGGAGGGAGGATGGGGAACTTCCATCTTCAAAGATTGGGAGGATGCTGGGTCAAAGTTGAAGGGGAACCAGCTACTCAGGGCAGGAACATCACTGGATCAGAGTGATTTACCTCAAGTCTAATGATGAGAGGAGCAAGGGAATTAAATGGATTGCAGACATTTTAGTCAGTTATGTGACCCACCAGTGTCTCGGACTTTCCTTACAGAATTAGTTCACGTGGACTTGGAAGTGCTTGTTGTAATGGCAGGGCATGCTCAGTGAGGAGATGAGATAAGCCGTGCTGATGTAACTGAAAGGCTACGGGAACAAGCTAAGTCCTGACTGACAAGTGGCAAAGGCTGAGAAGTGTTACAGGGAACCCCCTACCTGTGGGGAGAAAATCAGTCTGTAGCTCAAGCTCATATGCAGAAAAGAGTGCCAGTTTGAATAAATGACTGTTCTTTGAAAGTCAGCAATGTCTCTTCATTTGCTTGCTTGCTTTTTGAGACAAGGTCTTCTTCTGTCATTCTGTAGCCCAGACTAGCCTGAGTTTTAAAATTCTTTAGCCTTAGCCTCCTGCAAGTGTGCTGGGATTACAGGCAGGTGTCTCCAAACCCAGCAGAAGCAAAGCACCTTAAAGAAATAGAAGCTTAGCCAGGCACTGCTGGGCTTTCGTTCAACCACTCTGGAGGCAGGACCCAGCCTGGTCTACAGAGTAAGTTCCAGGACAGCCAAGGCTTCACAGAGAAACCTTGTCCTAGAATGGGATGGAAGTGGGGAACCTAGAAGCTTTTATAGGCAAACATTTTGGTTTTTGTTGTTGTTGTTGATCAGTGCCAGGAATCGAACCCAGGGAGTCATGCATCCTGCACCATGCCCTACCACAGAACGATGTCCCCTCCCCAGCCAACATTTGAATTTCTTTCTTTTTCTAAAGATTTATTTATTATTCTTTTATGTATATGTTGTTTTACCTGCATGTATATCTGTATACCACATGTATGTCTAGTGTCCCCAGCGGTCAGAAGAAGGTGTTGGATCTCCTAGAACTGGAGATACAGAGGCAGTTGTGAGCCATCAGGTGGATGCTGAGAATCATTCCCAGGTCCCCTGCAAAAGCAGCAAGTGCTCTTAACCATCAAGCCATCTCTCTAGCCCTCCATTTCAATGTTTTTATACAAAACACTTTAGAAGTATAAAACAGAAGTCATAAAAAAAAGTATGAGTGATTTGAGTATATTAAAAATGTTAGAACTCACATAGATGAGATTATAAAACAAATAACAATTTATAAATAACTTATAAGTAGACAATAAAATACTAACACCCTAAGCTAAGGAGTTAAATACTTGTGGGCATGGTGGTAAACAAAATACTTGGAATTTCAGCACTCGGGAGGCTGAGGTGGAAGGACTGCAAATTCAGGGCTATCCTGGGCTATATATTAAGACCCTGTCCCTCCCTGTCCCCAACAAAAGAAGAGCCAAATACCAAGAGATAATTAATGATCCCAATTAAGTATGCACATATTTCTCATTCTTTTATAAAATAAGGAAGTATATATTAAACAACAAAAGGTCATTCTTTCCTTCAGCATGAGCAAAATAAAAATGTTTCAGGTCAGCCGGGCGGTGGTGGCGCACGCCTTTAATCCCAGCACTTGGGAGGCAGAGGCAGGCGGATTTCTGAGTTCGAGAGTTCGAGGCTAGCCTGGTCTACAGAGTGAGTTCCAGGACAGCCAGGGCTACACAGAGAAACCCTGTCTCGAAAAAAAAAAAAAACAAAAACAAAAAAATTTTTCAGGTCATAGTACTGCATTCCACTTTACATGCGAGGTAGGACCGTCACATACTGGAAATAACAGGAAAAGGTGCTACAAATGTAACAAAAGACAACCTGGGGACAGGCATCAATGGCTCTTGAGAAACCCACACTTCTGTGACCAGACATAACAGCTGTCTATAATCAAGTGGCTTTTCACAGTGCACAGGTGTTGAGGGACACTCCTCTTGGATCATGACGGCCAATATCATTTTAATCAAGGGCAACTGTGGTTACCCATAAGCCATCCTCAATTTCAGGCTTGTTAATTTGAGGCGGGGAGATTAGACACTCACCTGAGATTCTAGCTACCCCCTCCTCCAAGTTTCACATTGTTCTTCCCCAGCTTCCTGTGATCTTGGAGGTTGCTGGAGGATATAGAAAGTGGAAGGCTAGGGGAGCAAGCCATCTCTGTGGCTATGGGGAAGTCATCACCCATGCTGGGATGAGACTTTTTGGTGACACAGCTGTTTGTGGCACCCATCCTTCCTGTAAATAATTCATGTTCCTGTAAGTGAGTCCAATAAACTCATTGGTTCATCAGGCAAGACTTGGATAGAACTGTCACATTGGTCTGTCCTTGATTCCCTATCTGAGGTGAGTAGACATTTGTTCATTCTTCCCAGAAAATCCCCACACAGTAAGTGTGCTGGGAAACGGCTGCCTGGCTGGCAGCTGTAGCCCTCAGTTTTCCTGGAGGAAATGCTGTCCTCTGTAACCAGCCCTCCCTCCCTGATGTAAGGTGAGTGGCTCGAATCCCTTCTAAGCAGAGAAGCCTGGTGTGCAGTCTCCACCCTGTGTTTTCCAGACTTAGTGGCTTTTAAAAGGACATGTTGATGGTGACAGCATAGCAAACTAGATGTGGCTTAAGTCCTTGAACAACCACGGGAAGACCGTAGGCCAGAGACATTAAACAGACATGAGGGAGGAATGAACTCTTGTGTGAAGATAGAAGCTTTATTTATTCTAATATTTAGTAGCCCTTAGAAATATTACTCAGACGTTGAGCTTAGGAGTAGTTTCTAAAGAATTAATCAGAGGCTGGGCATGGTGAAGTATGCTTTTAATCCCAGCACTTAAGAGATAAGGCAAATCTCTCTCTTCCCCTACCTCTGTTCTAATAAATAAATAAATAAATAAATAAATAAATAAATAAATAAAATTCCAGGCCAATCAGAATTAAACAGTAAAACTCTGTCTTAAAAGAAAGAGAGAATGAATGAATGAATGAATGATCAATCGATCTAGGAATGGAGCCCAGTTGGTAGAATGCTTGCCTAGCATGCACAAAGCATGCACAAAGCATGCACAAATCTTCAGCATTTCATAAACCATATTGTATGGACATAAACTCTATCATCCCAGCATCCAGAAGAATCTAAAGTTCAAGGTAAATGTTGGATTCTTAGTGAGTTTGAAGCCAGTCTGGGCTATAGAGCCTACAAAAGGAAGAAAAGAAAGGAAGGAGGGAAGGAGGGAAGGAAGGAAGAAAAGAAAGAAGGAAGGAGGGAGGGAGGGAAGGAGGGAAGAAGAGAAAGAAGGAAGGAAGGAGGGAGGGAGGGAAGAAGGGAAGGAGGGAAGAAGGAAGGGAGGGAGGGAGGGAGGGAAGGAAGGAAGGAAGGAGGGGAAGGAAGGAAGGAAGAAAAGAAAGAAGGAAGGAAGGAGGGGAAAAGGAAGGAAGGAGATATAATATTGATAAATATTATATAAATATTGATAAATCACAAATATTGATAAATCATAAGATCAATGAATAAAACCTAAATATCTGGGGCTGGAGATATGGCTCAGCCATTGAAGGCACTGGCTGTTCTTCTGCAGGAAGAGGTTCTCTTCCCAGCACCCACATGGCAGCTCACAGCCATCTGTAACTCCAATTCTAGGGAATATGAAACCTTCTTGCCTCCTCAGGCAACGGGCATGCACATTGTGATCGTCATACATGATAAACACCCACACACATAAAACATAAACACTTTAATTGATTGAAAAAGCTAAGTAGCTATAATGACAGTGAAGTAAGTCTGCATAGGGCTCCTCAGCTGGGAGGCAGTCAGCTGAAGACAGAAGGTAAATGTATCAGATTGCACAGTAGTACAAAAATTAGGAAGAACAGTAACTGAAGAGAGGGAGGGAGAGAGGGAGACAGAGACAGAGAGAGAGAGACGGAGACAGAGAGACAGACAGAGAGAGACAGAGACAAAGAGAGACAGACAGAGAGAGAAACAGAGAGAGAGACAGAGAGACAGAGAGACAGAGAGAGAGAGCTGGCTCAGTTGGTAAAGTATTTGCTTAGAAGCCACAAAGCCGGAAGTTGACAAACTGAATATGGAGACACACACCTCTAATCCCAGAACTTTGGGAAATGGAGGCAGGAGGATCAAGTCCAAGATCATCCTTCACTAGAAGGTGATTTCAAGGTCACCCTGAGCTGGAGGGGGGGAGGGGAGAGGAGAGAAGACAAAGAAGAGAAATTGACCAGTAAGACTTGTGTTTAAGGAGTACAAGATGCTAACCCTGTCTCAGAAAACCAAAAAAACAAAAACAAAAACAAAACAACAAAAAAACCCCCAAAAACAAAACAAAAAAGAGTACAGATGCTGACCATTTATACAAACATTTTGTAGTAAAGCATGTATATATTTTATTAATTTTAATCAGAGGGTACTGTGATTGTTCTTCCTAAGAAACCTTTTGATGCCTGACTAAATTAGCAAGGTCCCCTTATGCTTTTGCTTGCTTGCTTACTTACATGTGAGAAATAAGTCTTTCACCCTAGGCTGGCCTTGAACCCCTGCTGTTCCCACCTAAACCTTCCAAGTGGCTGAGATTATGGCAGTTTACCACCATACCCAGACATCATTGCTTAAAACCACGGTTTCAAGTATGGACAGGAGACAAGCACAGTGGTTCATGTCTGTGACCCAGCATTTAGGTGACTAAGGCAGAAAGACTGATAATTCCAGCCCAGTTTGGGCTATGTAGTAAGACTGCATAAATAAACCAGACGTGATGGTGGTGCATACCTTTAATCCCAGAACTCAGGAGCTAGAGCCAATGGATCTCTGTGAGTTTGATTAAGGCCAGCCTAGTCTATAAACCAAGTTCCAGGCCAGCTACAAAGCAAGACCCTAAAAACACATGGGGAGAAATTAGAAAGCAGGGGACAAACCACTGTCCTTTCATTACTGTGTCAGTCGAGATGGGCTAGGGTACACTGCATCCCAAAGGACACACATACAAATAAATGGTTATATTTTTCTTGGCTACACATTGTTTGGCCAGAGGCTCTGTTTTGCATAAATAACCATGGTGTCAGAGGTTACCCCATTTAGTGAGCACACTACTAGAAGATGAGGCCCTTTGAATCATAGGAACAGGAAGACAGAGTACAGCATGGCCTATAATTACTCTCTGCCTTAGTTCAAAGGTGACAACCTCACTTCTGCTTAGATTTCGCGGTTCACCTAGTTCAGGACTACAGTGTTGAGTGAGCACCATTGTCTCTGCCAGAATCACCATGACTTCTGTCATCCTGTTTACCCTTTCCTCTCTGTGTACATTTTCCTCTCTCCTTACCTTTGCATAAGTGCACTAATGCAACTCTCTGAGATGCCCTAGGCCAAAGAGAGCAATCCTTTCTGCCATGTCTTCCTCCCGTGCGCACACACACTGCTCATCGGCCTCGACTCTTTTCCTGCTAAGGCCAGATACAGCATCAGAGTCCTTAGAAAGGGAGCTGCCTGATTTCTCTGCATCATCACTGGAAGGAAACTCACTTGCCATTCCTTGCCTGAAGAACTTCTCCAGACCTTAGGCCTTCTGGCTCCATCCATATCTGTGGCCCCACTGTTTTCTGTGTGGGGATGCACAGAAGCCAGCAGGTGTCTGGTCCCTTCTGGTGTCTGCGTGGCTCATGAGTGGACCTCATCTGGGACTCCAGTGTTGCCAGCACTCCTGTGCTCTGGTGTTTTCCCTCCAACTTCTACTGCTTTGGTCAGAATCAGAACAATCATAGGAAACTTGGCCTCCTTCACAGTGAACATGGGTCACTACTCACAAAGAGAAAGAAGGGAATCTTTAGGGTACAAACAGAAAAACAACAAAACAAAACAGGTCCTTCTCACCCAGACCTGACACCAGACATTTCTAGAAGCCTCCACAGTTCAGCAAGTCATTCCCCTACACCAGGAAAGAGAGCTTTCTTTCCCTCTCTTAGTAACAAACAAACCAAACAAAAGACATCACTCATTAACTCATTATGTACACACGTACACACACACACACACACACACACACACACACACATTCATACACATACATAGTCACATTCATACATACTCATACATATTCACACACATACACAAACGTACATACATATATACATACATGCATACATACACACACATACACACATTCACATACACACACAAAACAAAAACTTGGTTTTCTTTAGAAAGAAAGAAAGAAAGAAAGAAAGAAAGAAAGAAAGAAAGAAAGAAAGAAAGAAAGAAAAAATATCACTTTCTTCAAGGGTTAACAAAATGGGATCTCACTAGGAATATCCAGAAGGTTCTACCTCTTAGCCCTTAAAACTCTGCTCATCCTTTTAGTTCTTGCAAGCTTTATCTTTGGCCCCTAGGGTCTCCTGTAAGAGATACTTTAGAGAATAGAGAAGTTGTGGCCAGCTGCTGGCTTCCTAGTATTTTCCCCTCTAAGGCATTTCCCTAAACTCCTTTAAGTCCTCCCTTTATACAAAGTGGAGATTTGTTCTCTCTACACAGACAGTCAAGAAGTCCCCCTAGAAAGCAGTTTTCGCTACTGTAGCTGTTTGGAATTGGCTCCACAGACGTAAACAGGGTCATCTGGGGCCAGAGAGGGTGGCTGTTTCGTTTTAAAGCTCTGGTTAAGAGTGAAAACATGTGACTCCAGCTCGGCCAGAAACAAGGCAGCCTTTGTGTACAGGGCAGAGCCTGCAAGTGCGAGTGAGTAGCAGTCCTGGGGCTACACACAGGGGCAGCACACAGAAGGCTGGTTCAAAGGGTCTGCTGGGATACCACTAGGGGCAGGTTAACTCTTTGTTGGAAGGTCCTAGGCTTTCTTGAGGAGCCAACCAGTCATTTCTGGGGTGGGGGTGGGGGTGGGGAACAGTGACAGAGAGACAGGGTAGGAGGGAGTGAGTTTGCAAAGGGACACAATATCCCTATACCCAGCTAAGAGGCAGCCCAAAGCCATTAGGGCAATGTCAGGGGTGTCTTGAAGGATTAACCACAGTATATCCTGGTCTTCACATCTAAACACTGCAGTCTGTCCCATTCCCAGCCATCCCTCAGCTTACCCTCTGTTTCTGCATGGCTAGGGGACCTGGAGAAGACCTCAGGACAGATCTAGCCACTCTACTTCCAGAGAATACTGTCAGTCCGCTGACTCAGCCTACCCTGGCTGTACCCTCAGGCACCGGCAGCCATATGCACTGGGCTTCACCAAGGTAGTAAGGACCCATGGAAACTCAGCAAGCATAGGTTCTACCTACAGCTCCCACACAAGGCAGGTGGCCCACCATCCTGTGCTGTTTTTAGCTGCTTACTGCTCCCATGGCTAGGGTGCCCTTCCCTCAGGTGCACCTCAGCCCAGGACCTGCTGCACAGAGCTTACTGAAATGAGACTAATTTCCTGACCATCTACAGATCTGACTTCTACACTTTGACACTAGGAAGAAAGGAAACAGCTCCATTTTGCTATGCAAAGCCTGGGTTCCTGGCCTACAGGGATTCAGAAGAGAAGATGGTGACATACACCCTGTTAGTTCAGTGTAACCACACCATTAGCACTCATGTAGTTACTCTCATCTTGAGTTTTCATTCCCTTCTTCTAGAGATTTTTGAGCTCCTGGTCAGAGTCAAGTTCTTTGCTAGGTGTTGGAGCTATGGTAGGAAATGGACCAGTTATCACAAATCCCATCAGGTTCCGCCAGGACCCTTCTGTCTGTCTGGGTATGTACAGAGTCACTCACCCAATCGTAGCTATTGGTGATCAAGAAAGTGGTACCTAGCTGGGCACAGTGATACACACTTTAATCCTAACATCCAGGAGGCAGAGGGAGGTGGATATCTGTGAGTTCAAAACCAGCTGGGTCTATATAGTGAGTTCTAGGACACCCAGAGCTAAATGAGACCTTGTCTTAAACACTGCCCCCAAAGAGAATGGTGTCAGATGTTAAAGATGGCTTACTAGTTAGAGGTATGTGTTTCTCTTGCAAGTGACCCAGGTTCTGTTCCTAGCACCTCACAAAAACTCAAGTTCTAGGGGAGCTGATGCCCTCTTCTGTCTCCTGTATTACCAGGCACATACATGTACACAGAATAAAAGAAATAAATCTGAAAAGGGGAGAGGGAGAGGGAGAGAGGGGGAGGGGGGAAGGGAAGGGGGAGAGGGGGGGGGGAGAGAGAGAGAGAGAGAGAGGGAGGGGGAGAGAGAGAGAGAGATCGAGAGAGAGAGATCACTCTTTCTGCACTTTGGGAAAGAATCATTGAATATTCATGTTTGGAATGGGCCATTGACTGGGTCCGGGTCCTGGTATCAGCAAAGAGACTCCCAGCTTTGACAGCTTTGATCTTACCAGACTCGGGGGCTGGAGAGTTTTTCTGTTTAGAATAATGTTCATTTCCCTTGAGTATATTCACATTTTCAGAGCCTCTGAAATTGGTGCCTGGGGCTCAGGGGCACTTGGTAAATGTGTGTTAGAAATGAGGTGACCACCAGGCATTGAACCCTCTCCACTTCAAAGTCAGAATCATGGGGCATAACCCTGGGCTCACTCGGGTGACAAACAAGAAACATATATCAGGGACATGCAGACCTCCTGGCCTCTGCCTGTACCTGCTATGGTCTCCCACAGCCTCAGGCCATGTTTTCCTATACTTTCAAGGTCTGATTAGTTCCCAGACACTAATTTAGGATGAACCTTGAAACAACATGATCAGAACTTCCTTGCTGTGTTTATGGGAAGGCACCCCTCTTTAAGTTGGATAAAAGTGCTATAAAGACTGGCCACAAATACCCTGTCTGGACTGGAGTCGTGGCTTCCAGAAGAACAAGCCCATTGTCATGGCTTTGGTCTCTGAGTGTGTGGACAGGAAGTGTGGGCCCCTGACATCAGGAATGCAGTCTGATAAACACAAGTCTCCAGTGATTGCACAATTCTCCTTCACGGTACACAGAGGGTGAGGCGCACAGGATGCAGAAGCAACGTCTCTCAGTGTGGATAAGGGGAAGGATGAAATGAAGGTTCCCTCATGCTTCTAAGCCTCTGCGGTGCTTCTTAGGCTTATTGCTTTGCAATAAGACAGATTTTATTATGTGTAAAAAAATCTCTGGGCATGGTGGTGAAGGACTTTAATCCCAGCATTCAGGAGGCAGAGTTTTCCAGGCCAGCCAGGGCTACACAGCAAGACCTGTTTCAAAACAAGAGAACCATGTGTATGTGTGTTTGTGTGTGTGTGTGACAGAGAGACAGAGACAGACAGACACACACACACAAAGAGAGAGAGAGAGAGAGAGAGAGAGAGAGAGAGAGAGAGAGAGAGAGA
>NW_021604618.1:20890401-21000635 GCF_004785775.1 Grammomys surdaster
AGAGAGAGAGAGAGAGAGAGAGAGAGAGAGAGAGAGAGAGAGAGAGATCTCACTATATGATGTCTCAATTCTTTTGCCTCGGCCACGCAATGCTGGGATTACAGGTTCCCACCAGTCATGCCCCAGCTAATTGCCTGAAATCTTATACACAAACCCTTGAGCTTAGACACACTCTGTGTCTTTTTTCCTGGGGAGATGATCAATATTTTGTTTCAGTACAAACAAAAGAATTCAAGACTCCCCCACCCCCAAAGAAACCAATGGATAAAACAGTGGACAGATAAGCCTAGCCCTACCCACTGACAGATGAGGATGCCCAGGGCCAGAGAGGTCCTTCCCCCAAGTCACCAGTTAGTGACGGAGTCATCTTACAAATCGAATCTCCTCAGTCCTGGCTGGGTGACAATGTTCCACACCACCTGGACTTCTTGCAAGGTATGATCTTCAAGACAGGAGCCGCGAGACTTGTTTTGGATCCGCGCCCTGAGCTTAGGGTAGTTCCTTGTCTCTGTGGTCACCAGCTCATCAGTGGGCCTCATCTTTTTAGGCACTGCTAATGTCACTCAAAGCAGGGTGGCATGGAGCCAGGCAAGTTTTACACGTCAGTGGCTGACAGGACATGGATAACACGGTCTCTTCTCAGCTCCCTGAGTGGCATTTCTAATTCTAGTTAGAATTCGGTTCCAAACAGTTTTTCCAGTTAGGCAAAAAGTTCTCCCAGGAAGCAGGGGATTAAAGGAGAGTAGTTGGGTTTAGTGGTCCAAAGGAGTCTCATTTTACAAAGGATTTGATGCCAAGACCTCCAGTGAGGGGATGGGGGAAATCACACAAAGTAAAAATTGTCCTTGAAAATCCTTTAAGATGCCCATGAAGTTCAACAAGCAGACATGATCACGTCTCAGGAGAGCCAGCCAGTTCTTTCTTTGCCTCAGTTGAGCAGCAGAGGAAAACACTGGCTAACATTTAGAACACTGAAACAGAAAGGCTTATCTCTGTATGATCAGATGCTGCAGTGATCTGACCAGGGAAGGGCCTGTTCATGCTCTATGTTATACACACACACACACACACACACACACACACACACACACACACACACATATACTCGTGTAAATGCACACACATGTATACACACATGCATGTACACACACACATATATACATACACGCACATGAATGTACACACACACCTACACACACATATACACATACATGTACATACACACATGCACATACATACACACATGTAGTGGAATATCTTCACACTACATTTGTATAAAGCTTGGCAATTGGGCTGTATGAGAGGTAGGAGGAGTGAGGAACCAGAAGGAGAGGAAGAGAAGGAGGAAGAGGAGGAGCTAGGGGAGAGATGTAGGAGCGATGGAGAACCATGCACGGATTCGGGATGGTCCTGGGTAATGATTTATATCATAAGATTAGATATTGGGTTACAACTCTAATTGTATGGGCATCTTGTTAATTGAGCATTTCCAATTATATAAAGCCTTTGGATAATATTGAGCATTAGAGTCTCATTTCTACCAGGTACCACGTGGACGGCTGGTATTGTTTGGCATTCAGCCAAGCTTTGTAGAGACAGCATAGTAGATTGGCAGAGCCGTCTCCCACGCTGGCATCTCGTGGGTGGCAGGGCCGGTGCTTCTGCCCGCCAGAACCGCAGCGGAGAGAACATTCCGCCGCTTTTGGCCTCAGGCCTTGCGTAGTCGGGAACATGGCGGCCCCATAACAAGAAGCCAGATTGGGCCATGCCGATTTAAATTTTCACAGCAACACACACACACACATCACCATCTGCAAAAGGAGCAATAGAGCTGTACTGTGTCTCTATGCGCCAATACATCACTGTACGAACCTCCCGCCACTCTATGAGCCCATCCCCCCCCAACCCTTTCCAGCTAAACCACACCAATGACTTGATGCAAACTAAACAGGCCCTTCAACTAACCTCACCTTTATACCAGCACCTCAGTCTCATCCACCTTGGGTTGTCGATCTCAAATTCCTGACCCATAGAAACCATGTGCTCATAAATGCCTATCATTTTAAGCCACTACATGTGAGGGTGATTGGTTATGCAGAACACACATGCAGAATGCTAACACCAGAGTAACCTGCAGGTTGAGAAACACTCTGGTAGAAGGAGTTTTGTGGTAGAGTTGCTGAGACTGCAGTTGCTTTTATTTATTTATTTTTTAAGATGTGTTTGTTTGTTTAGAGACAGGGTCTCACTATGTAGACTAGGCTGACTTTGAACTCACATTGATCTGCCTGCCTCTGCCTCCCTGGTGCTGGGATTGAAAGCATGCACCACCACATCCCATTATTTTTACTTATTTATGTATGTATGTATGTATGTATGTATGTATGTATATGTGTATGTATGTATGTATGTATCTGTGTAAGTGCATGCCTTGTATGTAGAGTTAGAAGAGAGAACTGGATCCCCTGGAACTGGAGGTACAGGCAGTTGGAAGCCACCTGACATGGTGCTAGGAACCAAACTCTGATCCTCTGAAAAAATAGTAAGTGTTTTTAATAATTCCCCTGACACAGGGTTTCTCTGTGTAGCTCTGGCTGTCCTAGAACTCTCTTTGTTTGCACTGTGCTTCCTCTAGACAGGCAGGTCATATTCAAAAGGGGGATGGAGTGGGACAAGTGTGAGTCCTCAGGTTGGTACCAAAAGTAGGACCATGGCTAGGCCACTGGGTGGTAGCTTGGGCAAGGGAGAGATGGCCTCCCCAACCCCTGCCCCTAACAGCAAGAGAGCTGGCCCCTAGGGTATGAGAGCAGGAGAGCTGGCCTTACCCCTGCTGGCTGTAGCATTGGGTGAGCTAGCCTGGGTTGTGCTGGAGAGCTCACCCTGGTGGTGTGGGCACAGGAGAGCTGGCCAGTGAACCAACTCAGACACCATCCAGGGCTTTGAGTTGGCCCACTCCAACATCTACCCCATCTATGAACTCCTTGAGCATGTGAAGGGGCTGGTCCTGCAGATCCAAAGAAGAACGATCTCTACGACACAGGGCAACAACAGGATATCCGAGAGGAGTCCCAGCATTGATAGTGTAGAGAAGCCAGAGGTCTCAAACCAGACCAATGACTCATTTAAATAAATGTTTGCAAGCAAAGATGTGTGGACAAAAGGGAATATATACTGTGTGACACACTATGACACACTGCAGTTTCCATGATGAGATTTTTTTTTATTGTTTGTTTTTTCTTTTAGTTGGGAGTTTGCAAGGGCAGAGGGAGGATATGAAGGAGCAGGAAGATGGCTGGGATAGGGGTGTGTGATATAAAATTCATAAAGAATCAATAAAAAAAGTAGGGTCAAGTTAACTTACCGCATAGAAAGTAAAGGGCCAGACACCATGGCACTCACAATATTCCTGTCACCTGGGAGGCAGATGCAGGCAGATCTCTGAGAGTTCAAAACCAACCTGATTTACAGGGTGAATTTGAGGCCAGCCAGGGCTCCATAGTGACAGCCTGTCTTAAATTAAATAAATAAATAAATAAATAAGGCATAGAATCCCAGAATTTGGGAGGCTGAGGCAGAGGATTACCAAGACTTTGAGACCAGCCATGGATATACTGAAAAATTTTGCCTCAAATGAACAAAAAAAAAATAAACAAAATGCATTGTTTAACTGTTTAAAAATGAAAACATTACTATCGCTAGGCACCTACTGATCCTCTGTGTACCTCATAGGACGCTTATGGACTCAACTGCAACCTAGCAGACGACGTGTAGAATAACATCTGGATGGCACCGAGTCCTGCTTCCACTGCACTCCAGTAAAAATAAACCTCACTGTTCAAATAGAGCACAGTTAGAAGTGCCATGTTTTACAGAAGAGGCAGTTATTTAACATTAAAAATAGACAAGTTTTGGCTCCCTCAAATAGCCAGGCATTAGCAATGTGATTTTCAAATGGAAACGGAATAAGACACTCACACATATCCGGCCTGACTCAGCTATTTAACAAGCCTACGTAGGGTTTATGCAGTGTGGCTGGCACATGCCTTTAATCCCAGCACTTGGGAGGCAGATGCAGGCAGATCTCTGTGAGTTTGAGGCCAGCCTGGTCTACAGAGTAAGTTCCAGGACAGCCAGAGCTATACAGAGAAACTCTGTCTCAAACAAACAAACAATTCACACTTAGGTCTTGGTATAGTACTCACTTGTATTCACTGAGCCATCCCCTTTCCCTTCATCCCTATCTTTGTGAACTGGAGATTGAACCTGGGGCCTCAAGCCTGTTTGGAATGTGCTCTACCATCAAGTAACATTCTCCAGTCCTTTCCCTTTCCAACAGGGTCTTGAACTCTGTCTTATAGCCCAGGCTAGCCTTGAATTTGTGACCTTCTTGCCTTAGTCTCCCAAGCAGTGAGGCACAGAGGCTTATGCTACCACGTTACCCTGGTAAAAAAGGAACCCAGCCTTCAGTTTGCCTGGGGGAATGGGTTATATGTAGAAAGGCAGGAGGCTCATCTCCACCACAGAGGCTGCCACTGTTGGGTGCCAGAGGTGGCAGGGACTGTGGCACATTCCCTTCAATGCTTTGAGGCAGGCAAAGCCAGGCAGTAAGGGAAGGCTGAGGTGCTATTACTGTCAAGGTCATCCAGCAGGTGGAGGCCAGAGCCTGGACCCAAACCCAGTCTGACCTCTCCAAAGCCCCTCTGTCCTGAGGCACTGGGCATCTGTGGCCCTGCTACTATGCAGCCAGACTGTTCTTCCCAACTCCAAGAAGTAAAAGACCTTGACAAGAGTCTAAAACCTCTGTTGGTAACTTAGGACAGCAGGGGAGAAACATGTTAAGAGTGACACTCCCTCCTGTATTTTTAACACACCTTAGAAAAATAAAGAGGCCGGGCAGTGGTGGCGCACGCCTTTAATCCCAGCACTTGGAAGGCAGAGGCAGGAGGATTTCTGAGTTCAAGGCCAGCCTGGTCTACAGAGTGAGTTCCAGGACTACACAGAGA
This sequence comes from Grammomys surdaster, assembly GCF_004785775.1. Classification (NCBI taxonomy): domain Eukaryota; kingdom Metazoa; phylum Chordata; class Mammalia; order Rodentia; family Muridae; genus Grammomys; species Grammomys surdaster. Next base: position 20,895,405 of record NW_021604618.1, read on the forward strand.
AACCCTGTCTCGAAAGAAAAAAAAGAAAAAGAAAAAAAAAGAACAGATTTGCTTTAAATGGTTTTATTAAAAACTGTACCACTTGATGGGTGAGAGGATATTTACACATGTATACATATAAAGAACCAAAAAAAAAGTCAAATATTATATACAGGTTAAAAAATAACGGTCCCCATCCCTTTCCTTAAGGCAGAATGCCCAGACCCCAGGCTAACCAAACTGGGGATGAAGGAAATGCTACATCTCACTGGGTCTCCCCATGTCAGTTCCTGTGGACCCAGAGATAAGGTGGACATCAGACAACTGTAGAGAGAGCCAGTGCAAGCCTGGGGCCACATACCTCATAGCACCTTGGCCAAAGCTGGCATAGACAGAAGAGCCCAGCTTTGCTCTGCTGTCTCCTTGAGGCTCTGTCTCCTAGGCCTGAAGCCCACAGGGATCCCAGGAAACTTTAAATGTCTGTGGCTCCATCCTGTATCCCTCTGGGTCCAACCAGGGTACCAGGCCAGGATAGCCTGCCTCCAAAAGTCCTTATCTTCATAGAGCCACAGTTTGCTCCTCTGGGGGATAGTGGCTATAGTACTCATTCCCCCCCAAATCCTGCAGAGCCATATCTGATGTCTTATGTTACTCCATGCCCCCGTGCCCCATTCCCTACCAAGTCCCCAGAAAGGAAAGCTCTCGTCGGAATATTCCTCACTGACCAGGACGGTCACAGTGACTTCACTGCTTAGTTCCTGGAAAGCTTGAGGCAGACAGGGGCCTTGGCTAGACTGTCCCCAACACCTACTCCCTGCCATGCTTAGGGTTGGGCTAGGGTTTCATGTCTAGGGCAGCAAGGCAGGCCAGCCGGGCCTCTCTGGGCCCTGGAAAGAAGCTCTGCCACATAGCTCTGGACACAGCCCATCCCCTGGGGCCTGAAGGAGGTCACCGGGAGGTGATCTTTTTCCACCTCTGATTGAGCAAGACAAGGCCACTGGGGAAAACTGAACAGCACTGCCAAACTTTGAAACAGAGAGACAGGGCCAGGCAGAGTGCCCACCCCCCACCCTCCTTCGTACCACCCCAGCCTCCCTGGGGGAGTCAGTGACTGGACTGGGGGGATGTTCCCCTCCAGATCCGTTCACTGGCTTTTAGAAATGCCTCCTGGGGATTGTGAATTAGGAGGGCAGTCTGGCCCTGAATATGGGGCTTCTGTTCCCCTAGGGCATTTCTACACTGCATTTTCCAGCCCCTCTCCCACCCCCATCCTCAGCACACCACACAAGCCTCCTCCTTCAGCTGGTTACAGGTCACCACACAGGTCAGACCTTCCCTCCCTCTGAATCTGAATCTCCACTCTTCACTAGAGACAGCCAGGCTCCTGGAGTTGGGGAGAGGCAAAGGGGAGGGGTTGTCCTGGGGCTGGACTGGGAGACTATAAAGCCAATTCACCAGGCAGAGATCACCGGTCAATTAAAGCAACCAGCCAGGGGGAACTTCTTGCCTCCTTGAGCTGGCCTCCTTGAGCTGGGCTGCCAGCGGCCTCCTAGAGGTTGGGGGAGGAGGAGGTATTTAGATTTATTTATATTTTACAGTCCTGGGATCCACCCAAGGGTCTCTTGACTGACAGACAAGCCCTTTACCATTGAACTTCAACTCCAGCCTGGATTCAGGTCGGAGGAAGATAAAAGAGGGTTTCAGTTTTACCCTGGCTTGCCCAAGTTACTGAGTTTGGTCCAAAGTGGAGACAGTGCATTCTGACCAGCTTCTGCCTGGTCCCAGGCTCAATGTTCAGGTCAAACTCTGGGCTCGGTTCTCAGGGCACAGGGTACCCAGCCTGCACCTGGCAAGGTTGCTGAAGCTGACAGTCATGCCTTAGCATAGATAAAAAGTCTACTAAGTCATGTTAACGGTGACTGATGTACAAGGTTCTGTATGGGGAGGGGCACACATGTACCATCAAGCACATGTATCATAGCACATATACCAAGCACATGCCAGAAGCCTGCCTGTCATAGCCTTGATCCAGGAAAGGGGAAGACCACATATGTCCCCCACACATCTAAACTGCAGTGTGTGGGGGGGATGTAGGAAGGATGGGCTTCACAATAATGAATGTGCCTCAGAACCAGTCCTCATATTCATTACTTGGGTCCCCTCTCCTTGCAAACAGGAACCCATTTTCTTAGCTGACGAACCATGGTATACACCCTGAGAAAATGATTGTGGCCAAGAAGAGGTAATATCTCCAGGTCATCTTAGCAGAAAAACACAAAGGCTTATCCACATGCTTTAAGGCCCTCCTCAGGACCACTGAGAGCATACACAGTACCTTTGTGCAAATCAGGAAAGACATTCCTAACTCTGGGTAGACCCAGCCCACATCAGGACGTACAGCCTACAGAGCAGAGCACAGGGTAAACTTCAGCCTCTCTGAGCCCCTCTGTAGGGAGCCTTGTGAAGTGAGAAACCTGCCCAACTGTACACCCAGGAGATCAGGTGCCCTTCTATGGTAGTACTGAAACCCGCCTGCTCTCTGAAGAAATGGGGAGTCACTGGGCTTGTTCAATTTGAGTCTACTCTGAGTTCCTCCTCCACGTTCCTTGAATAACCTTGTCTAGGCCCTTGGATCTCCTTTGTTCAGGGAAGCCATCTTTTCTTTGAGCCTTGGGTCATCTTCATTATAGCACCAATGTCTTTCCTTACATGCATAAAAATTAGGACTTAATTTCTAAGGTCAGCTGCTTTACGTTCCCTCCCTGAGCACTACAGCAGGGAGAGAGGGAAGAAGTTCAGAGGCAGCTGAGATCCTGCTGGGTTCTAGAACTCTCCCTTCTGGCCTAGCTGAAAGCTAAAGGCAGATTCGAGATGTGTCAGCTCTGCAGGTTCCATATTCTAAACACTGTCTGTTACTTCCAAAGTCACGTTTCAGCTGACAAAGCCACTGTCCTAACTTCTTCCTGTATCCCACTAGGTACAGAAGAGGAATGGGGGTTAGAGGGAGGAGGTACACGTTTCCAAGGAAACCAAGTGGTCTAGGATTCCCCTGGGACAGACTTATCAGTGGGATGGCTGCTTGGTTCCCACGTCCCCAGCAAGCCCACCCCATCTTGAAGTGCTGCTGCTGAGCTGGATGCAGTCCAATCCAGTCCAGTCATTGGCAGGGTCTTTTGAAAGCAGAGCTGACAAAGGCACAGGCCGCTGGGTACAACAGCATGGTGACTGGCTACTTGGGTCCCACATGGTTGACACCCAGGCAGCAAAGGTGGCAGTAATTTGCACCCTTGGGACCAATCAAGGGGCTTCCATGTAGGACCAAGTCAGACTTGAAGCCTCTCAAGTTTGATTCATTTTGTGGCACCTTCGAGGGGTTCTTGGAGAAGTCCAACCCTCCCTGAGGTCTTCTGGAGGTTGACAGCGTCTAAGTAAGAATCCCTGAGCCCATGCAGTGGGCACTGACTGTGCCAAGTAGGAACCCAGATGTAAAGCTGGCTAGCCAAAGCACAGCTGTTCTTAGCCAGGAAGCTCGCAGGCAAGGTCCTGGTGGGTTAAATCATGATTCCATCAGGCACGAGGGAAGGCTGATATGTTTGATGGTACTGGGAGTCTAACCTGACTTAACCAGCTCCAGTAGCAGCCTTAGTCCACTTCCTGGAGAACATCACCAACTGGTCATCTTCAGAGCCGTAGAAACTCTACCACCAGACACAGCTGCCTCTCTCTCCTTCAACAGTGTTTGACAAAGGTCCCCATCCCCAGTGGAGGTTCTGGACGGGGAAAGAAGATCCCACTGGGGTATGTAATATGTACACATGAAAAATTAAGAATAACAAAACTTGACAAGACAGTATCTGTCCTCCCAGAATGTCTGTTGCAGACTGCATTCCTGGTGATCCATCCAACAAGGGCAGGTCAGCCTCACCAGGGACCCACCCCTTCCCTGTTTTCTTGTCTGTTCAGGGCCAAGTTTTGAAGGAAGAGGAAGACCTGCCACCATGCTCGGTCTCGGTTCTGCTGGTGCTGTAAGGGAAAGAGAGGACTATTAGTACCAGGCGCCAGCTTAGAACATAGGCTCTTTACTGGTTTCCAAACAGGCTCCCACTGCCAGATCTCAGGCTGGCACCATTATGCCATCCAGCAAACTGGGAGACAAGGGACAAAACTCCAAAGACAACTGCAGATTGGGCATTAAGAACACCACGCTGGGCTGTGCGCATTGTGCACAGGAGGATCAGCCTCTCTCCCTTGCTTGCAGGATTTTTCCAGAGTTTAGCCAAGTACTGCTTTTAATCAGATTGGCTCCTGAGCCCCCCCCAACTTTAGCTGCATGAACAACAATCTTGCCTGAGCGAGAAAGACAAGAAGTCCCTCCCTATCCCCCATTCCAAAGGAACACAGAGAACAAGAGAGGGGAGGGGGAGGGGGAGCCTCCATCTGCAAGTGATTTGACACTGTGAAGGTCAAAGGGTTAATCTTCAATTTAAACCACACTGCTGAGGCAGCAAAAATCTGATTTCATCCAGTACAAACACACACATACACACACTCTCTCTCTCTCTCTCTCTCTCTCTCTCTCTCTCTCTCTTATGGAGAGCCCGCCCTCTCTCCACTTCAGCATCCCCAGCTCTGGGCTGCCCTTTTTATAGCTGCTTTTGACAGTAAGCCATAAATAATCCCTCTTGGAGTGCTTTCCTACTGACTGGAGCCAATTAAACGTTAAGCAAGAACACACTTGAAAACAAAACAAAAACAAAGAATGCACACCAGCTCTGGAGGTTATCCCAGGTCCTACTGTTAAGCTGGGAAGCCAGGGGCCAAAGTTCAGAGGTCAGAAGCACAAAGGTTTCTGGCTGGTGTCCTGTCTATACAGGTACCATTTCCCAGAAGCCAGCAAAGGCCTGAAGGGGACAAGGGAGTCCTAGAAGAGGCAGTCTTTGTTCTCTCCCTGTCTGTCAGGGAAGAAGGACAGGCTGGGGCCTCTCCATGGGGTTCTTAGTGGACAGAGGAATAAAATCCTAGTGTGCAGAGAGGAGGCCTGCACAGGCTGGATTCGGATTCCTTCAGTACCCAGTGAGCAAGCAAGTTTGCGTGAGGTGTCCAGGGGGGACGGGGGCCATCTCTCAGGCAGTCTTTAACCACAAGCCCTGTTGAATCAGCTCCTACCAGGAAATGCCTACTCACATGGGAGAAGAGTAAGAAAAGCAGGTCATATTCCCAGGTTTCCTGGACTCCTGAAATTTTGAAGTTCCATCCTGCCCTGGGTTTCCCCAGGGAACCAAGCCAGCTGTGAGTCCCCTCCCCGCTGTCCTCAGCCACAAAAAGGAATATAGTGTCTAAGTGAGGTTGACACAGAATACCGCACGTCCACGGCAATGGTGGAGGGGAGGGTGGTGGGTAGGCGAGTGAGTGAGGTATAGTGACTGCCAAACGGGTTAAGGGAAATGGGGTGTGCCACAGAGAAGCCTGGCAGAGGCGCTGAGGAGACTGATAGCTTCCTCATGTTTTGTAAACAAAGATGAGCAAAAAGAGGAAACACACCCTGCTTAACAAAATCTGGTTCCAGTAGAGCAGCCTGAACTTCAGCTGCAAAGCTAGAGACTCAGGCTGTGACAGCTGGGAGAACTCCCTCCACCACGGTCCCTCCCCACCTGCTGTCTACAACAGGTGCCAGGGTCATGAGTGGAACAGGAGACCCCGGGAAAAGACAGGTCCCCGGAGAGGCCAGTCTGCTGGCATTGTGAATCTCCTCAGGTATGTGTTTGAAAAAACAGAGTGATTCGCAACCAGAATAGAAACAGACTGTAGTGGTTCCATACTGGGTGCTCTCCACTCCTGCTTCTTAAAGTGTGGTCCCCAGGACAACAAGTGCTCACTAGAAAATGCTGGCCCGTTGAACCAGAATGTGCATTTTCAACGAGACCCCCAGAATTTTGAGGTTTACAGTACGGAACAAGATAAAGAGGATTCTTCTATCTATGGTAAAGCCCATCACCTCCCAAACCCTATGAAATGGATCTATATTATCATGACCATCTCAGATGAGGTAACTGAAGATCTAATCCAGCCATCAGATGGCTAGTAAGTAGCCAGGACTGGCTAGAACACAGAGTAATATCCCTACCTATGGTCACTGGACATCAAGTGCCACCAGTCATCACTCTTTGTGCCCAAGAAGATTCTCCCTCCTCCTCTTGCTACATCATCTCAAAATAGCTTAATGGCCAAGGAAGGAAACCATAACTCAACACTTACACCAATCCCAGCTCCATATGCCTTGGTTTCTCCCAAATTCTACCAAGGGAGGTCATTTGCTACAGAGGAAGCTTCCTGGGCCACTGAGGTCCTCTGGAAGTAAGGCAAGGCAACAATCTGACCACATCTTTTGGCAGAGTTTAGCATCAGAAAAGCATCTTTGAGCTGGCAAGTGGTCAGATAGAATGGCTGAAGGCTTGCAAGGGGCAGGGCAAGCATGGAGCACACAGTGGGGCGCAAAGGCCAGTCGGGGCAAGTGTGGAGCACACAGTGGGGCGCACAGGCCAGTCTTTGATACCAACAGCACCAAGCCTCTGTGGTGAGGTTTCAGGGCTTATGAGCTAGAAAGAAAGTACTAAAGGGGGGAGTTAGAGCTTCAGATCAGGAACCAGAGAGCCTGGCTGTAGACTGGATCTCTCACTGTTTGTAAGGAAAACACTGGTGTTATAATAGATATATGACTTCTAAACCCAACTATGTGCTGACAGGGTCAGAATGTCCAGGGAAGGAGCCCAGGAGTGTACATACTGAACAAGCTCCATGAAGAACAGTTTAAAAATCAGAAGAGGCAGACAGGCTAGAAGGCTCAGTGATTAGGAGTGTGTACTACTCTCGAAGACCCAAGTTTGGTTCCCAGCATCCACAGCAGTGGCTCACAACCACTTGTAATTCCAGCTCCAGGGAATCTGATGCTCTGGTTCCAAGGACACCTGCACTCATGTGCACATAAACTCACACAGACACAAATACGTGCATATAATTCAAAATAAGTATTTTCTTTTAAATCAGAAGGGGGCTGGGAATGTGGCTCAATGAAAGAACATTTGCCTAGCACACAGAGAGGCCCTGAGTTCAATCCCCAGTGTGGCAAAAACAAAAGAAAGGAAGAAAGATCAAAAGGAAAAATGCATTAAATATTTAGACAATAAAGGCAATATATATTCATTGTAGAAATATAAAATGGAAGAAATTACAGAGAAGAATATAAAAGCCAGCCATGATCCTACAGCCTAGAAGAAAACACTTCATAATTTGGCACCTTCTTCAGAGCCTTTTAACCTCTTTCCATTGAACCAGTGTCTTGCCCTGGTGGCCGAGCCAAAGGTAGATCCTGCCCAGGTGCCTGTGCAGCAGCCAGGCCACAGACAGGCTTTTGGAAACCATGGAGGTACTTTCCAAACCCAAGGAGTTTGTGACCACAGTTGCCTTCAGGAGTACAACACAGTGCCAAGGCCTGAGTCTTGTCAATCGTCCTAGCAGTGCTTGGGCAGGCCTGGACACTGGCTAGGGAGGGCTGGGAGCCTATTCCCGAACCCTGAGCACTCTCCCAGGGCATAAACCAAGCCTAGAATATTGTGCCTAGGTCTATCCTGCACACCCCAAAATAGAAAGCAAGTTCACACACACCAAGAGTCAAGATTACGAGGAACAACAATAAACAAAAATATTTCTACAAGTCAAGCAAAAGAGATTGATGAGAAAGAAAGAGAAAGGACCGGAGAGGAGGTCAGAGAGAGCCACTGCTGAGGAAGGAGGTCTGCCTCTACCAAACAGGATGAAAGTTACAAAGACAGCAGAACAGCAAACAGCACTTGTCCTTCCAAAGGAGCAAGAAGGGAGGGGGAACCAGGAAAGTCTCTGCCGGCCTCTGGGTCTCAGGCACCTGGCCCAGGACCCAGCATACAATCTGCAATCTCTGAGGGCAAACTCCTGGAACAGGGCCCAGCTTTCCTTGACAGACATATGTGCCTTGGGCTGGAAGCTCCCAGAAACCACAATGGAGTGACCCAAAGATGAGAGACTGGGAATAAGGTATGGAACACTTACCCCAAAGCCCCCTACACACACACACACACACACACACACACACACACACACACGCCCACACACAAAGCTTTAGACCCAAGAGTGGAGGGAAAGACTAGAAACTGTTCAAGGGGGCTGACTACATGACTCAGAGGATAAAGGTGCTTGCCACCAAGCCTTATGATCTGAGTTCAATTCCTAGAACCCACAGGGCATGACAACAACATGCCTTTAATCCCAGCACTCAGGAGGCCTGGTTTACATAGCAAGTTCCAGGCCAGTCAGGGCTACATAGTAAGACCCTGTCTCATAAAAAAAAAAAACCCTAGAATCCATAAAGTGGAGAGAGGGACTCCTGAAGGTTGTTCTTTGAATTCTGTTGCACACATAGGCCCCCACCTAACCGGAAGCAAAACAAACAAAACTTAAATGTTTAAGAAAGAGAGCATGAGTAACCCCAGCAGCTAACCAAAGGTCAAACTCTCCTCCTGCTATGAAATGGGAAAGGGAAGTGTTTAAATGCCCACTGGGAACAAGACACTACAACTGAATGTCTGGCTACTCATCCTGTGCAGTAGGGAAGCTGGGAGACACACTGTGGCTTCTCAACCGATTGATGCACATGGTCTGACTGCAAAAGAGTCAGACCTTCAAGATAACCCAGGTGTCTAAGGCCAGGAATACCAAAAGTCTGCCCAGGTGAAGAGATGTCCTTTATGTGATAGATTCAGCCTCTTGTCTGGGAGAGGCCAAATAGTAAAAAGAGAAAGAGAGAGGGAGGGGGAAGGAGAGAAAAGGAGCGAAATCTAGCTGCCTGTGGTATCTGACACAGCTAGATTACACAAATCAAACTCTGTTTGGTCCCTCAGGGCCTGTGCATTAAGCACAAAGCATGTCCCTGGCCCTCCCTGGATAAGAATCTCCCTGTGCCTCTCCCTAATCCAGATTCAATTCCGGCCCTCTGGGAGCTTCAGGTGTCACCAGCGTTCCAGAAACCCCTGCGGCTAAGTCACCCAAAGAATCAGAAAAAGAGGTTTTCAAAAGATCTAACACTTGAAAAGCAAATTTACCAAACAGCAATTTGTACCATGTCAGGCTCAGTGATTTTGTATCTCTTCACTGTGTCATAGGACAGGCAGGTATTACCAACCCCGTTCTACAGATGGGGAAGCAGAGTCTAAAAAAAATACTCAAATCCCTGACTTCTGGATGCCAAACTATTCTGTTTAAAAATGAAGGAAGGAACGGAAGGAGGGAGGGAGGGAGGCAGGGAAGCCTGGAGAGGTTAATAGCACTTGCTGTTCTTACAGAGGACCTAGTTTCAATTCCCAGCACCTACAAGATAGCTCATAACCAGCTCCAGGGGAGCTGCTGCCCTCTTCTGGCCTCTGAGGGCAGCAGACATCTACACCCACGTGCTGAACAGACATTACCTCCAGGCAAAACACCTATACAGTTGATACAAGAAACTTGTTTATTTATTTACAATGCTGGGGATCAAACCTAGGGTCTTGGGTATGCAAGTAAGTACTCTACTTCTGAGATGTTGTTCCAATCCTATAAGGCTTTTCTTTCCTTAATTCACTGTGGTGTCAGCTGGACATGGTGGCGTACACCTTTAGTCCCAGCACTCAAGAGGCAGAGGCAAGCAGATCACTGAGGACAGGGCCAGCCTAGACTACAGAGCTAATTCCAGGACAACCAGAGCTATATAGGGAAACCCTATCTTGGGAAAAAAAGTTGCAGTGTTTACTTACATTATGCAAATAGTATTACCTTTGCAAAGAGAACCTCTCCCCTAGTATGCTTAAAAACATTGCTTCCAGATCGTTAACTATTCAGAAAGGATGATGTGTGGACCACAAAAAGAAAAAAAGAAAAAAAAAAGAAAGAAAAGAAAAAAAACCTTTCAGAGAAAGAGCTAACTGAAGATCAAACAGAACTAAAGACTGGTCTGAAATTAGGACCTCAGAGCATGGTTTGAAACCACCCTCATTTACTTCAAAATGCAGAATTGCATGGTCTACGCCACAGAGGGATTTTCACACTGGCCTCTCATTCTCTCATCACACTGTAAACCTACCCAGGCCAAGGTTGAAGGAAAGAGCCTGTGGCTGAGAGCAGGGACAGTGATAAAGCAACTTTAGGAAAATTCCACTCTCCAGAGGTTGGGAAGATGTTTTTGCTGAAGCCACTGAGGTTCTATGGCACGCAGAGAGCTAAGAGTCACAAGGAAACACAAAGGCAATTCAGGTATAATATCATTCTCAGTGACTTTACAATCTAATGAAGAATAAATTAAGAGAACAGGATTAAGTGTCAGATTGGTTAGGGTGGTAAATGACAGCTCCATCATATCCTTGCCTTTGAGCATGTGTTTGCCAAGAAACAGGGATGGGGAGGTAGAAATGTCATTGTTTTAGAATCAGCGGTCACAACCCCAGAGTTCCCCACTTACAGAGTAACTTAGGCATGCTGCTTTGCTTCTATATGCCTGTTTTGTATGGAATAGGAACAATGGAATTGGATATTCAAGGCCACTCTGCTCATGACTATACATTTGTCCTGAGGCCTGGTGGCAGCACTAAGCAGCGTGGACACATTCTGCTCACAATCCTGACCCTGCCCCTGCCCCAGCAAGCACCACCTCCTGCGAAGACTCATGCAGTCCTTGGGACAGGCCAGCCTTCCTATTTTGAGACTGGTCCAGTAGCCAGAGGCAGCTGAGCTCAGGTTTCAAGGCTTTCAAACTAACTTGGGGTCTGACACCCAGAGGGTCATCCAGGGACCCAGTGAGCCGCTGCCCAGACACTCTATGATTGGCAACATAGCAAAATGAAAAAGGAAAGAAATATTCCTTCCCAAAGGCTTTCTCAGCAAGGGCAACAGTATTAACAGGATCTGAGAACTGCCAAAGCAAAGCCCATCACTTCTCCAAGGAAGAAAGGATGGCCTAGAACAACCACTTCTTGAATGGAGGTGACAGGGCTTCCTCTGACACAACTGAAAGTCAGTGGATCTGGCCACTGGGAGTCAAGTGGCAAGACAGGAGACAGTGCTGTGGAACACTGTCGATGTCCCTACTTCCATAGCCAGGAAGTAGAAACTCCTGACATCCTTACCAAACTCCCTCAGGGTGTTTCAGTTTCTTTGTCTCAGACCAGCTTTGGGAGTCTACAGGACAAGTTCTGAAGACCTCTGGAGGGAAGTATCTCAGTTAATGAGGAAGGAGGGAGGAGGTGAGCAGGAGGGGTGGGCCTGTTCCAAGACTACACTGCTATGGAGAATGAACCCCCAGGCTCATTCTCAACTTGGAGCCTTGGCAGTTGGCTACTCTTTTTCTCTATGGGGTCAGTCTGCTGGACAGAACAAGAAAGACTGGGCAAGGAAAAAGGTTGGAACCCTTCTCTCAGCACACAGGAGACTATTCTTGCTTTGGTCATGGAATGTGCCCTCTTGGCTTGCCAGGCATGGATCAAAAGGCAAACCAGGCACTTTTCTTTATTCTTCTTTGTGTTTCCTCCAATCCTGTCTTCCCACCACCTCCCCCAACCCTGAAAACACACCAAAGCTAACTCCCATCCCCATGGCCTGTCTTGGTGGGCAGAGAGGGATGAACTGCCCGGAACTAGAAGGCCTTCTCTTGGAAGAAAGAACAGTCAGGTGCAGAGTGTGTGGGGAACTTGGCCTCTAGTCTGCCACACGGATGACTCAGAAGCTAAATATAGCGAGTGATATAAACAGAGCCAGCCACAGAGCAAACACAGGGCCCCCAAGCCCCAGCACAGACTCTCACGAACACTGAGCTTTCGGCGACCCCTCCCCCAGCCCCACTCTTCCCCCAGCATTGTCCTGCATAGACCTCCTTCTCCTGGGACAGAAGATGGCTTCCCAGGGACACCTCTCACTCTAGGACAAACCTCTGGGGCTCCTGCACCGGCTGTTCTCTCTAGAGCATGAGTGGTCTCATCAGCCATAGTCTCTGCTCCAGAAAACTACTGAGCATCCTAAAGATCAGGAAGCAGTCAGGGACTCCCAGAATAAAAGGATGCTGGGTAGAAAAGCTGCCAGGCGATGAACCATCGTAACACCAATCTGGATACAGCTTCCAAAAGAGCTCCCCAGGAATTATCAAGTCGGGTCCAAGCAAAATCCCCAATCCATCATGTATGTGTGCACACACTAGGCAAACTTTCTACCACTGATCTATATATCCTTGGTTACATTTTGATACAGTCTTCTTAAGTTGCCCAGGCGGTCCTTGAACTTGCATTCTTCCTTTCTTCCTCCAGCCCTGCTAGTAGCATGTGTTCAATGTTCCAAGCCACCATGATTTCTTGGTTTTGTTTTTTTGCAGTTGGGCATCAAAGCCAGGGTCTTCAGGATGCTAGGAAAGCATCTAATGCCTACCTGAGCTACAAGACCATGTCAATAGTGCTTTGCATTACAATTCCCAAAGGCCTTTCACAGCAACCCTGCCAGATTAGCACTGGAACCTGAGGCTGGATCAGCAAAATGATCAGCTCTCACTCACAGCTTGTGTAAGTGGCAGGGGAGATATTCTTCCCAGATCTGCTGTTTGAAAGTCCACCATCCTTCCTTTGATAATTGCAAATGAAGATGGTTTCAAACAAAGGGCTGAACATGTCCTTAGATTTCATTTCCAAAATGTCTAATTACTATTTAGAGAATTTCTAAATCTGACTTTTATAAATGGACACATTCCTGGTCTCCATTCCAAGTAAGAAAAAAAAAAAGTCCAACATATAGAACTCTAACCTTCTTGTTCACCTATTCAATGGCCCACAGTAACTACTTTTTTTGAGCTTCTCAACACCATCTAGAAATATCACTTCAGACTTGGCCACAGCAGACTTTTCCACAGGGAAGGAAACAAGTTATTGACTCTCCCTAGGCCTGCACTGGCTGGAGGGGGGGTGAGGAGGAGCAGCACTCACAGAGAACAGAGAGACACAGAGGCTCAGACATCCTGATCAGGGCAGCTGTGAGTTTGTCAGGAACTGAATCTGATCCTCCCTCCTCCACAGAGAAACTGAAGGGACCACTCTCTCAGAACCCATCCTTGTCATCAGAATGTCAATGTCATTGAGATTTCAGACATCCCTCCTGCAGCCTGCCAGCCAAGAAGAATAGAGCCTCCCCCAACCCCCTGACCCTGCAGAGAGGTGGATACACACACCAGCTTGAAAAGGCTTTCCCTTAAACTGGACATGGTGGTACATGCCTGTAATTCCAGAACTCAGAGAGACTAAATCCAATTTGAGTTATATAGCAAGACCCTGTGGTACCTACCCAACCCCAGAAAGAAAGAAGGAGGGAAGAGAGGGAGGGAAAGAGGGAGGAAGGAAGGAGATGAGAGAGGAAAGGAGGGAGGGAATGAGAGGAGGGAGGGAAGGTGAGAGGGGAGAGAGGGAAGGAGAGAGAGGAAGAGGGAGGGAATTTTTTTTTTTTTACCTCCACTCACATCACCACCTGCTTTAGAAACCTGAGGAACTAGCAGTGAGTAGTGCCTGACTGATTTCTGCCTATAAAGCCTTGTCTGTGACTCTAGGGGAGCCACTCTGAACCAGCCACCTGGGGAGCCAGATAAGTCTTCCCCCAGACACACTCCTCAGGAAATATGTGAGAAAGACAAATGGCCTAGAGGTAGGCTCAAGGAATATGGCCAACATAAACTAACACCCAGGGCAGTTTGACACCTGCTGCCTTGGGGCCACAATTGATACACCCAATCTGCCAGCATGCCATTCTACACCATTGTTATGTCCCACATCTCGCTGTGCAGGAAAAGGAGAAAACAACAACAACAACAGCAACCAAGGTCTATTACAAGGACAAAAGGGCAGCTAAAAGTCATACTCTCATGCAATTCTCCTTCCCACCTCTTGGGGGCGCTCTGGATGAGACAATAGCACCATATCTAGAACTGACCTGTGCCCTCAGAGAAGCAGCCCTAACTAGGAGAATTAATTTATCAGCCAGTGAAGAGGAAAGAGATCTTAGGACAGGGTCTTCTGAACCTACGTTCACCTGTGAGGAGGCCTCTAGCCTAGTCCCCAGCATATCAGAGCTCACTAATGGACAGGGGACTATCCTGGGAAACAGCTGCTGGGAGAGGCTGGATTACTGTGAAGAAAGGATGCCTTCCAGACGTGCTCTAGATGAGGCTAGGGATGATGGCCACTGTGTCTTCCCATCCTCATCAGTACCAGGACCAGATACCACGAGTTAGCTGGGCTGAGCCAAGTGGATTAAACCAAGGTGGATTAAATGTGCAGGAAAGAATCAGGAGGCATCCATACATGGACTGGGAGGGACTCGCTAAGCCAAGATTGTACAATATAATCATAGAAGGAATGGGGACCGTGGCTGGGCCACAGCAATTAGCCAGGCAGCCTTTTAACCAAGCACAGAGCCACCCTCTCTCCAGATCACTTAAGGACTGGGAAAACCCATCAGAAATAGCTGTAGCCCAAAATCCCTCTCAGACGCCCTGACAGAGAGCATTAGTAAACTAATAACACCCTGTGGCCTGTTTTCAGAAAACTCAGGGTCAGCTCCACCCTCTCCTGCCCACAGTGGTGTGTGTCTTTCAAGTCAAAGTTACTATTACCAATAACTATTCTGGTTATCTGAAATTGCCTATCTAATCTGCGGTTATGCCCAGCCCTGACAGTTATTTGTTCCTGTGATCTAAACACACACACACACACACACACACACACACACACACACAACTACAGAGCAAGGATAAGAACACAGTCCCACAGATAGAGACTGTGTTCATTCCGCTGTCTGGTGGCTTTGCCAGGTAGCAGTACCAGCAAGGATCCAGCCCCAGTCTCCGCCCCTGCCTTGGCAGCCATTCAGAAAGCCAGCCTGCCTGGGAAGGGTTAAGCACCTGGGGGCCCAGCACAGACGGTGGCTGGGCTGTCAAGCAGGACAACCTCCCATCCATGGCACAACAGGCTCCAGCACGAGCCTGCCAGCCGCCGCCTTTGTTGATGGACTCTGCCACATGCTCGGCTGACACGCGATGCTCCGCCCTGGCGGGGCTGGTGCCAGGCTGCCGGCCAAGCACCAGGCACAGCGCCCTGCCGGCCGCGGGTCTGGGGAGACTCTGAGGTACAATCTCCAGAGTCCTGCGCCTGGGTTCCCAGACACAGACAGTGAGGACTGGCTCCCCAGCTGGAAAGTGTCAGGTTTCAACCGGTTCTACCACTTTCCCCCACTCAGGCCCCATCTCAGGACTGATTACTGGTTTCCCACTGTTCCTTGGCCAGGCACACCCCCAACTGCTCAGTTTCACTGCTGCATTCTGCAAGAGGCAAGCCCTCCCCTTGGGTCCGGAGAGTTTGACAAACCAGACTGCAGGAAGCCATCCCATTGGCAGGGAGAGATGGCAGTATCTCCCACCTCTTGTGAAGCTGAGTAGGCAGCTTGGACAGGAGTACTCATCTAACTGTGCCTAACCCAGTCCATCGTAACTGACAGTAGCTAAGACCAAAACTCTGAAACACACCCAGAGGTCTAGTAACCCTTGGCCCTGGCTTCCCAGCCTCAACCCCCCTCCCAACCCTCATGCCTACTTGTTGCATATGAAGCCGATGGAACTGGTCTGCAATGCACTGAAGCTTTCTGGCGATCTGTACCTCTGCTCGGTGCTGAAGGAACTGTCCTTCAGGGGGCTGTTCCCCAAGGGGTGAGCCTGCAGGGAAACTGGTAGGGAGAGGAAGCCTGTAGCCAGCATTGCCTGCAAAAAACAGAGGATCCACAGCTCAGCATTTTCTCCTTTCAGCCCATCTTCTCCGTGTCAGCCCTTTCTGGCCAAGACCTGGAGTTACTGGTAAATCTTAGGATAGAAGGAAGAGGAAGCAGCCTGCCTTTACCAGGGCATCCTGCCAAACTTGGACAGCTGCCCAAGAATATAAAAGTTGGTACAGGGGCTGAGGGTGTAGTTTAGAAGTAGCTGAATATTTAGCACACTTGAGCGAGTACATGCACACGCATATACACACGCACACACATGGACACACAGCTGTGCTAGAAGAAACAGAAAAGAATATAGACCCTGCCTTCTCCTCAGCACTCTGCTTTCAGTACCATGGCATAGTGCAGGGTGCTAACGTGTATGATGGACATGCCAATCTTCTGTCATTTATCAAGCTCTATGAGACCTTAATGTACTACTCATGTAGCAGTAGGTGGAAGCTCTCCTCTGAGATAATTCTCCAGAGTTCCTGGGTTGTACAAAAGCAGACAGAAAAGCAAAACAAACAAAAACCCAAAAGTGTCTTTGTTTTTCTAGTACAGTTAGGGAAAGCTGGGCTCATCACTCAAAGATCAGAGCAGCAGCAGAAAAGCGGATCAGAAAACTCCTGAGGCCCACAGAGCAGCCAAGTCGGCTCACCGAGCGCTGGCACCAGAATGGCCGCTGGGGGCGCCCGCCACCTCCTGCCTCCTCCCTCTTCCAGCCCGAAGCAGGCCTCATCCAGCTTCGCAGACTCCCGCCAGAACTGCTTTTCCAGAAGTGCCCTATGGGCAGCTCCCTCTGAGATTAAGTGCAGCAGCTCCTCAGTCTGTTCCCGCAGACACAGCAGGATGACCTCTGAGCCTTTACCCTCCCTCCACAGGCCAGTGTGCTAAAAGAAGAAAACAGACCGAGTGTCTAATCCTGCCCTTTTGCCAGAGGAGGGCATATTTCTCATAAAACAAACCATTTAAGCCCACAAATGAAGGGGTCTTGTCTGATTTAGCCTTGGAAACAGCCCCTCTCCTGGCACTGAGCCCAGATAGGCCCAACCTCTTTCTCCAGTTCCTCTTCCAAGCACAGAAAGTCCCAAATGGCAATTTGAAGCACCTTCTGTCTTTAGGAACCTTCTGTATAAGAACTGGCTGAGCTTTTTCTGCAGTGGTAACAGTAACACATGGTTTAACATTCCCTTCCACCTCGAAAGGCAAATCAGCACTGGGGCACAAAGGGCAGAGCCATTGAAAGGAGAGAGGATGCAAAAGGAGATTGCATGGACCAAGAAACTCCTCCAAGAAGAACAGAAAGAACAAAGCAATTTGTTCTACTGGGGACCCAGGCTCAGGTGAGGAAGGTTAAAAGCTCACGAATAGATAGCCCTGGCTGTTCAATTTGAGGAAGGAAATAGTACAGAGCAGGTTTAGGAAGGGAAAGCCCCCTCTTTCCCCCAATCTCTAAGGTTAAGAGCACTCACCGTAAAACAGTCTCTGAGGTTCCTCTGTCACCCCACAAGGCAGCATGACACCCTGGCTTGGGGAAGCTGGGCTGAGGGTCTGAGTGGCCTTGTCTTCCTGGCTTATGGGCCGGAGCCCAGGACCACAGCAGTGGGTGAGAGGGAAGAGCTGCAGCCGACTGAGGGGACAATCCAGCTGGCTCTGGGCAAACAGGTCAGCAGAGAGCAAGCTCCCAGGCTGCGTCCCTGGCTCTCCATCCTCTGGCTGGAACACATCATCTTCTAGGTCCTCCACACACTGAGGTGGCTCCATCTCTCCTGCCAGAGAACAATGGAAGCATCTGGGCTGCTGTCCTACTGAGGCCAGACCTAGGATTCCCCTCCCTTCCTTCCTTTCCCGATCTTCTTATGTAAGGGAACCAAGCCAACTTCTGATGATACACAACCCTGGTAATAAAACACTGCCAAAGGTAACATTCACCTCCAAAATGTAGTCTCTATGGTCAAGGTCCCTTCATACTTCTTCTCTGTAACCACCCTTCCTCCCAACTCCCCCCCCCCGCAACTCCTCTGACCTAGGCTGATCACAAAGTTTGACACTGAGGATTGTGAGCAGGGGTAGGATCAGGTGCTAACCCCAGGTACCTGGGAAAATAGAAGCAAGATTAGCCTCTGTAAATGACTGTGGAGGCACAGAAGGAGACACTTACTGACTGTACAAAGTGTACAACATACATGTGCACACACACACACACATGCACACACACACATGCACACTTCCTAAGGAGGAACCTCCGGGTTCTCGTCTAAGTCTGGACTCCAGGCTTAGCAGCAAAAACAAGAGCCAGCAATTGTAGAGTAGCCAGGTTCCCTCCTAAAGTGCTAAGCCCCACCCTACTGCACATCTCCACCCCCTCCTTGCACAACACAACAAACAGGCTCTGTGGTGTGGTGAGTGTGTCCTGGAACAGGGGACCTAACTTAGTCACTCCAGCTGGCCAGCTGGCTTAGCTCCTGTCCAGAGGAGCAAAGCTGTCTGCCTACCACAGGTTAATCTTAAAGGTTGAATCAGCCTCTAACAAAGTGTCCAGCTAATTCTTCTCACTAATCTTCCTGACTTCAAATTCTCATCCACTCAGCCTCCCATTCCTGCCAGAGCTGAACCTGAGATAGGTGCAATGTGCCTCACAAAAGGAAGTGAAATTGAGCCCTCCTGCTGTGCTCTCTCTCCCAGCCTACACAGTGGGGCTGTTTCTTAGTGTTAAGTTCCTCTCGATCCACCTGACAGCTCATGAAATTCTGCACTCGGAGTCACCCAGCAGCTTGAACTTCCAAGCTGACCTCGCCTCAGTCAGGGCCCGTGGGGCAACCAGAAGCATCAACAAGCACCTGAATGGTTAAGGCAATGCAAAGACAAAGTTTGTCATCACCAGTCTGCTGGGGATTCCAGGGAGCTCTAATGCCCACTTTCCTGCCTTTGAAAGACAACTGGTTTGTGGGGTGACAACTTTAAAGAAATCTCAGTTGAGTTCAGAAACCTTCCTTTCCCAAATGCAAGCTCTACAAGGTTCTTGCTTCAACCCCATCCCATCCCTGAGCTATCTGTGGTCTTGTGCCCTCTTCCCTGGAGAATCATGCCTGCTATTGTTCTGATAGGTAAGGGGTAACTCCAGCTTATCAGCAACAAGAAATAAATTTCCCAGATGAAAGGACCAAGAGATGTCACCTAGCAGAGCTTCTTCTGTCCTTCAACCTCTTCTTTGGAGTGTGGCTATCCCAACCAAACTAGAAACTCTCCAGAGCCAATCACAAGCAGGAGTCATTGTCTTGGTGTTTCTTTTGAAGCCTATCACTCCCCTCCCCCTCCCAGCAAAGCCCCAAAGTTCAACCCTGGCCTAGACTGGGCAGTGGGGGAGGTGCAGCCAGAGGGTGTGGCTCTGAAAACGCAGAGACCCCCCCTCCCACTTTGTACAAGAACTGCAGGTGGCTCTCCAGTTGGTGTGAGCCTCGGAGGGGACTCTGGGCAAAATCAAAAGTAAACTGGGAAAGAGTGGATAACCTCAGCTTCCCGGAGCTAAAGCGGTAATGTCCAGACTGGTAGGAAGAGGGCACTTCCTGAGAGCACAGCCAGGGAATGCTTTATTCCTAGGAAAGGTCTTAAAGTCCTCTGGAGCCATCCCAGAACCTCGGGCGCTCCAACTAGGATGCTCAATATAAACTCCTCCTCTTCTTAGGAGTTAGCGCTAGCCTTGGACTCGATAGTGGCTAAGATCTCAGAACACACACGCACGCACATGCACACGCGCACACACACACCTGGGTGACTCCAGGACAGCGTCTCAGCCTCCGAGTCGTGATGCCAGGGCTCTGCGCCAGGGTCCAGGGTGACGAACACTCGGGGGGCTTGGCGCCCACACTCGATTGGGAAGGAGGGGGCAAACTCCAGCTGTTAAGAAGAGGTGCCTTCAGACTCCGCAGGGAGGCAAAACGCACCACAACTCACGGTCCCATCCCACAGTTACACCCGGAGGCCAGAGCGTCCTGGGAGCTTGGCAGTGGACCCCAGGATCATTTGTTCACGGACTTTCAACTCCGAATTCCAAAAGCTTCCCGAAAGCCCCTCTTGGAGCAGCAACCACAACTTTACGCTCTGCACCTCGTTCCCACATCCCTGCACCCCAATTCCCCGTGGTCACCCCAGATGCCCGCAGTCCAAATCCTTCCCCAGGCCCCCACGCGCTGCGCGACTCCGCTCCCCACTTCCCCGAGGAGGTACGATCCAACTCTGCCTGGCCCCCGGCCGCCCGAGCGCTCACCGGGCTGCAGTGGGAGGCGGTGGCGCGGGCTGGGGTAGCGACTGCTGCGGGCGCTAGCTGGCGCGGGAGGAGGCCACGGCGCACCGCGCGGTATTGTTTCCAAAATACGCCCGCTCCGGGCATCCCGCAAACAGCTGATGAGGCCCCGCCCCCTTTGCGTCACTCTAATCACTGACCAATGGCAAGTGGAGCTCCAAGTCTCAAGCTGGGCAGCCGCCAGGGACAGTCACCAATGTACGAACCTTCCCTTGGAAACATTATAAGGGGCCGGGCGCATTTCTGACCTCCGCCAGAAGCGCAATTGGAGCGCTGTAGAGGGTGAGAATTCGGTTCCTAATGCAAGTCCCAGAAACAACAGAGAGTCCCTGGGTTCTCTACTAGGTTGTGGGGACAAGACACCTAAGTGACTTTTGTCTATTTGGAAATGGGCTGAATTATTGCGGAACTTCCAGAAAGCAGGCTCAGGATGAGACTGGGAGCTTTCAGCCGCGACTTGTAAAGTATAGCGGAAAAAAAACGAGCTGCTGATCCCTAGTGAGAAAAACAAAACAAAACAAAAAACTGAAAAAAAAAAAAAACCCGCCCTCTTGCCTGTTGGGCGTGTCTGAGGAAAGCTAGAGGAGAACACGTGTGTCTGTGTGTAGAACCAAATGACATTCGGATCCATCAAGTGCAAAGAAAGGCCATGTCTTCTCTCCTAGACTGTGCAAGATCACTGTTGAAAAAGGACTCTGGCAGAGGAGAAATCAAAGGGGGCATCTTGGGCAGCCCTGCTTATGGCAGCATCAGAAGGCTGTTCCTGGGCTGCTAGGAAAGCAAAATGCATCTCGTGTACTATAGCCAATATAAGGATGACTGCACATTTTTTGAACACCTAGTGTGTGCCAGATACTGGTCTAAGTGCCAGACTTCTGGTGCCTGACCTCGGTGAACTTA
The DNA here is from genome assembly GCF_004785775.1 of Grammomys surdaster. Classification (NCBI taxonomy): domain Eukaryota; kingdom Metazoa; phylum Chordata; class Mammalia; order Rodentia; family Muridae; genus Grammomys; species Grammomys surdaster. Next base: position 20,916,421 of record NW_021604618.1, read on the forward strand.
GACTCCACTTGTGAATGACGGAAACCAGCATGAACGATGCTATTTTAGGGATAATATGCAAAGACTTTTGAATTGGGCATTGAAGAATGAAGAATTTTTCACTAAATAAAAACCAAATAAAACAGTCCTGACCCAGAGAGGGCAGGGAGCTAGGATAAAGTACCTAGCTGGTCTGGGAGGCAAGGTCAGGCCCCTCTATCACGCTATCTGGCATCCTCACTATGATTTAGAATGTGAAGTATGGCCAGGTAGATACAGGTCAGATTGCAGAGGTGCCCCCTGGAATACCAGGCTAAGGAATCTGTACTTTAAAAAAATAATTTATTTATTTTTACCTTATGTGCATTAGAGTTTTGCCTATATGAATGTCTTTGTGACAGCGGGTCCTCTGGAACTGGAGTTACAGACAGCTATGAGCTGCCACCTAGGTTCTTACAATGGAACCTGGGACCTCTGGAAGAGCAACCAGTGCTTTTAACCACTAAGCCATCTCTTCAGCCCCAAGGAATCTGTATTTTATAGAGGCCCTTTACAGAAGGTGAATTTTGGGGAAAACTGAGGGTGGGGCCAGAAATCAGTGAAAGGAACCAAACCCTGCTACAACCTAAATGAGCTGCAATAGAGGCTTGGTCAAACCCGAGCAGCTGGGGTCAGTAGTCTCTGCCTACAACTGGCTCTAAGATACATGCTGGGTGGAGCTGGGGCTCCCAGACTTAATTGTCTTTGGCTATTTTCATTTTTAAAATTTTATTTATTTACGTTGGTTTCTTTCTTTCTGTTTTTCTTTTAAAATTGTTTTTAGATGTATTTATTTTTACTTTGTTTATGTGGGTGTTTTGGCTTCATGTATGTTTGTGTACCTTGCATGTGCCTGATGCCCCAGAGGATTATAAGAGGGGATAGAATCTCCTGAAACTGGAGTTAAAGATGGGTGTGAACCACCATGTGGGTGCTGGAAACCAAACCCTAGTTCTCTGCAAGAGCAACAAGTGCTCTTAACTGCAGAGCCTCTCTTCAGCACCCCTCCCTTCCTTTTTTTTTTTTTTTTTTTTGAGATAGTGCCTTGTGTGTACCAGGCTGACCTCAGACTCTGTGTAGCCAAAGATGACCTGATCTTCCTGCCTCCAGCTCTCAAAAGCTGGGATTGCAGCCGTGCATCATCATGCCAGGCTCCTGGGCCTTTACTGTCTATTATGCCAGGCTCCTGGGCCTTTACTGTCTATTATACCAGGCTCCTGGGCCTTTACTGTCTATTATACCAGGCTCCTGGGCCTTTACTGTCTATTATGCCAGGCTCCTGGGCCTTTACTGTCTATTATGCCAGGCTCCTGGGCCTTTACTGTCTATTATGCCAGGTTCCTGGGACTTTACCATCTATTATTTCCTTTGTTCTCTCAAAACCCACCGGAAAGAAGAGTAAAGAAGGCACATAGTGGGGCTGTGCTCTGTGGTTGCTCATGTAAGAAAATATTAATCCCAGAGGACAGAAACAGGGGTGAAGACAGAAGGAAGGGTCAACTAGGATTGGCCAGTAGCCCAGGCCTACCAGGAGTTGACAGCTGTCCAATAAGAGATGCTAAAGCCAAAAGGAGGTGCATTATCTTACCAGGAGGCTTGGCCAAGTGAGAGTGTCAGAGGGTCAGGGTGACCTTGGACCCATGCCACATATGGGGAGATGAAGCATGAGGAACCCACCACTGCTCCTCATGCACTGAATTCCTTCCATCCCTTCCCTTCATTCTCATCATTGGCGTTCCACTTGGGCCTGTGCCTCAGGCTGCCTTAAGTGCATCTCTGGGGGTCTGTCTTAGTCACTGTTCTATTGATAGGAAGAGACATCTTGATTATAGCAACTCTTACAACAGAAAGCACTTAACTGGGGGCTTGGCTATAATTTCAGATGATTAGTCCATTATCATCATGGTGGACAGGATGATAGCATGGTGCTAGAAATGTAGGTAAGAGCTGTGTCCTGATCCACAGGCAAAGTAAGACTGGGTCTGGCATGGGCTTTTGAAATCTCAAAGCCTACTCCCAGTGACACACTTCCTCAAACAAGGCCACACCTCCTAATCCTCCTAATCATTTCAAACAGTTCTTCTCCCTGGTTACAAAGCATTCAAATATATGAGCCCACAGGGACCATTCTTATTCAAGCCTTGGCAAATTCTCTGTGCATCAGTCTGTCTTCCCACAAAATAATAGTAATAATAATAACAGTAACAATAATAAACTAAACAAGTGTAGAAGCAATATCTGTAATCCCAGCCCTGGAGACATATGGCAGGAAGACTGCTGTGATTTCAAAGAATATTCCAGAACAGACTGGTTTCTGCAAGTTATGCACATGGAATAACTTGATGTGCAGGTCAGTGAACTTACTACTCACTTCTTATGTTCTTGGGGATTCAGTAGAAGAAGCAGATGCTGAAGAGACAGCATCTCGGGATTCAGAAACCCAACGTAGAAAATGGTTGTGGAGTTCAGGGTCCTGTGCTCTGTGATGCCCAGCATAGGCTCAGTCTTGTTTCAGAAACTACTCAGTACATATCTGTGGAGGGAATACAGGAGTGCACGGTTTCCCATTTCAAAAGGAACAGAAACAAGAGTTACAACACAGGAAGAAAGCAGCCTGGGGACATCTCAATAAGTGCCTTATCTAAATTGTGTTTGTCCTTGGGATGCCTAGCCTTCCTTAGGTTCCCATCTGCAGAGGGAATCCCTCTAGGAGGCAGAGATAAGATCAACTGACCCTAGTCCATATTTAGGACATTGCAAAGTCTTTGTCTGTGCAGACAGTTTACTTAAAAAATCCCAAGCCAGGTACCAGAGCTGTGCTCTGGAGTCCTCTCCTACCTGAGGCCTAGCCCAAGGGAAAGAAGTTGGTTTCATCTTTCTGGGGGTTGGAAAGATCCAATCAACGTATACTTCCTTCCGCTTCACTAACACCAAAAGAGGGCGGCCGCTCTAGGACAGAAGTGCATCAGTGCATCACTACACACTTTTCTCTGAGATTAACAGAGAAATTACAGGATTTTCCAGGGGAGACCAAAGAGGTGGGGTGCTAGCAAGGAGTCCTGACACTGTGCTGGGGTGGGGACCAATCCTTCCTAACTTAATTAATATCTGGGGTGGTTTGGACAAGAATGCTCCCATAGTCTCAGGCATTTGGACACTTGGTCCCCAGGGCTATCTGGGGAGGTTTTGCAGTTGCAGCCTTGATAAAGCAGTACTTCTCCAGAGGCTTTGCGATTAAAATCCCGGAGCCATTCCCAGTCTTCTCCCTCCCTTTCATGCCCGCTGTTGAAGCTTTTTGCTCTCAGCGCTGTGTTCCTCCTACCAGCTTGCTACCCCGGGTACCCATGCTTCCCCATCACGATGGGCTTATCCCTCTGGAAAAAAATCCTCAAGCAAACTCCTGCTGTTGAGAAAGCAAGTTGGAACAGCTGCTTCCAACCTAACCCTTTTGCCCTCACTGGGCTGGAATAGGAATAAGTCTCTAGCAAGGAGGGAGATATGAGAGTTTAGCCAACATGTAACTGTGCTGAGTGTTAAGCTCCATGCCAGCGTCTAGGTATCCTGGGTTTCCCTGAGCATACACACACTTCATGACCGTTTACACACTGCACCCAGGATCAAAGGGTCACTTGGAACAGGAGCAGAGTATAGCAAAAAACTAGAGAGGCAATAGAAAAACAGCTTCTCAGGGAGGCTGAGCTTCCTCCTCAGTGACTTTGCCTTTGCTTATATGGAGATATCCAGAAAGATCTGATGTCCCACTTCTCTCTCTCTTTTTTTTTTTAATATCATTTATCTAATGTATATGACTACACTGTAGCTGTCTTCAGACACACCAGAAGAGGGCATCAGATCTTATTACAGATAGTTGTGAGCCACCATGTGGTTGCTGGGAATTGAACTCAGGACCTCTGGAAGAGCAGTCAGTGCCCTTAACCACTGAGCCATCTCTCCAGCCCTGATGTCCCACTTCTCCTGTTCCCCAAGCCAACCTATCATTAGGGAGAGCAGGAACCCACATCAAACATCAGATCTACCATTCATTCTCATCCTCAGCACCAAAGGTTGACCTTCCAACACTCACACTTACCTCCTGGTTATGTGGACCTTTAAGTGAAGTCTGACAAAACAGGGGTTAAAACCAAAGGCTGAGAACCAGACAAGGTGTCTCACGTCTTTAATCCCAGCACTCAGGAGGCAGAAGCAGGCTGATCTCTGTGAGTCTGAGCCCAACCTGGTTTGGTCTAAAAGACAGTCCCAAGACACCAGGGCTGTTATACAGAGAAACCCTGTTTCAAAAAGTCAAAACCAAACCAAACCAACCGAACAATATGTATATATATATATATATATATATATATATATATATATATATACATATACATATACATATACATATACATATACATATACATATACATATATGCATGCTAGGCGGTGGTGGCGCACACCTTTAATCCCAGCACTTGGGAGGCAGAGGCAGGCGGATTTCTGAGTTCGAGATTTCAAGGCTAGCCTGGTCTACAGAGTGAGTTCCAGGACAGCCAGGGCTACGCAGAGAAACCCTGTCTCAAAAAAATAAAAAAATAAAAAAATAAAGAAAAATCAAAACCACAACAACCCAAAAAGCCAAAGGCTGACAACAGCCTCTCCTTTCAGTCCTTCCCTGGTCCCTATGCTGGAGCTAAACCAACCCTTACCCCTAGCCCACCCCGCCCCCATGCAGCACTCCCAGGAGGGAGACAGACCTGGTGTTCAAAATGAGTCTCATTCCATCTTTGACAACCCAAGACTGAGCTATTTTACATTTAAGAAAACTAAGGCCATTTCTCCAGCAGCAGGTGAACATTGGAACTATAATTTAAATTGTTAGCTCTATCTACTGACTTAAAGGCAGGCAAACCCTGCCTCCACTCATGATACACCACCCTACTGTCCCTAGAATAGGCACGCCACGCCTGCAACAGCCTAACAAGGTCAATCCCAGTCTGTCAGTGGCAGACACTCCCACAGTCTGCCCAGTGCCACCTGTGGCAGAAGCTGTTGCATCATGCACAGGAAGCAGCCCCAGCTCCGGCTCTGCTCTGGGGCATATTTTCAGTTCCTACTTCCATCCTCTGTCTGCCACGCTGTTTCCTAAACCCTGCCCTGACCCTGTGGGTTCAGGCCACTGTGCACAAGTACCGTGTGACGGATCTGTCATCAAGATGGGATTTGTGTAGGACCAGTAGGGTTTCCTCAGTCCTTTTCCAGACATGACCTGATGGGTAAAGCAGGCTCTGGCTGAAGGGACTTTCCTAGCTAATAATCACTTAGGGATTCTATGGGCTCAAAGTAAAGTCTTTCTGGGAACAAGAGACACCTGAAGGAAGGGAGTGTCAGGTAGTCACTATCAACTTACATTTACCTTTCAAGGATCAGTGGCCCACACGTCTGGGTTAGGTCCTGCTGTCAGGTGAACATGGAGGGCTGTCAACACAGGTGGAAAGTCTCTGATGTGGTATCTAAATCCAGTAGGTGCTGCATTTGGCTTGTATTCTTCCTTCATGTTTCTATAGAATCTTCTAGAACTTCAGATAGATAGTTCTTTCTGCTCACCCTGAATTTTTCCTCCTTGCTTCCTTCTCTTTCCCACAGATCTTTTGATCTCTTAGCCTCCCTATCTCTTTTCTAGCTAAATCCTGTATCCTCTACCTCTCTCGGGTCTCACCTTGAGCCACAATGGCTGTCAGCTCTTGATCAGCTCAAAACTCTCCATGGCTTTTGCTTTTTTGAAGCAGGGTCTCCATTTGTCTCTCTTGTGCTAAGATCAAGATCAAGAAAGATCTTGAGCTCAAGAACTTTCTGTCTCCAACCCTCCATCCAAGTGGTAGGATATGCTACCACACCCAGCAAAAAGACTAAAATAGCATATTAGTGGAAGTCTCCAGGAAGACACTAGTTTTAAGGTTATCTTCCCTATTTGAAAATGGTTTGCCGGGGCTGGAGAGATGGCTCAGTGGTTAAGAGCACTGACTGCTCTTCCAGAGGTCCTGAGTTCAATTCCCAGCAACCACATGGTGGCTCACAACCATCTGTAATGGGATCTGATGCCCTCTCCTAGTATGTCTGAAGACAGCTACAGAACTCATATACATAATAAACAAATAGATAAAACTTTAAAAAAAAAATGGTTTGCCGGGCGTTGGTGGCGCACGCCTTTAATCCTAGCACTTGGGAGGCAGAGGCAGGCGGATTTCTGAGTTTGAGGCCAGCCTGGTCTATAGAGTGAGTTCCAGGACAGCCCGGGCTATACAGAGAAACCCTGTCTCGAAAAACCAAAAAGAAAAAAGAAAATGGTTTGCTCATGCCTGAATTACTGTTTATTTGCGTTCTCTCTCTCTCTCTCTCTCTCTCTCTCCCTCTCTCCCTCCCTCCCTCCCTCTCTCTCTCTCTCTCTCTCTCTCTCTCTGTATATACCAGTATATATGAATATGGTAATCTTCCTTCCTCAGTAAGATTTTGTTTAATAATTTTTTATGTTATTTGCATGTGTGTTTTATGTTTGGACATATGTACCTGTGTATACGTGTGGAGTCACAGATGAGAAGTGTGTGTGTGTGTCTGTGTGTGTGTGTGTGTGGTGTGTGTGTGTGTTTCTTTTCTCTGCCTGGCCTGGTTTAGTATTTGAATAAATATGAAAGTGTCCTTTTTTGGCAAGCTCAGCTTTAATTGCCATTATTAGATTAGTTTGTCTAAAGAACTGTCAAGCTACAATGTGAAACTGGATGGTAATAAGGTCACTTCAGGCTTTGCTGTAGCCAAGTCTGTTCTAGATAGAAATACCCTTAAGCAATGAAGGGGGAAGCCTATGAATTCTGAACTCTTCCCCTGGATCAGACCTGGTTCGGAGACTGCTCCAGTCTGCATTACCAGCAGCCATCGTGACCTTTTGATAATGAAACTAAATAATCCTGAATTTCACAACTGTAGAAAATCATCAAAAAAGTTTTATAATAGATATATAGTTTAATAAAATGTGTTTCATGTTTGGCCTCTCTTACAATGAGGGTACAAAGTATGTAAGACTGTTAGATCCACATTGGGCTCCCCAAAATGGCAGTGCTGGTGAAAATGTCTTAAACAGAAGGATTGTTACCAGGTAAACGGAGCCTTAAACTCAACATTCTTCATGAATCTCCTGATGTGAGTTTCTGTATATCAGGAACCTTAATTCACCCCAAATGTCAATTACCTTAGACATCTAATTCTGGGTCAATCCAAATAAGCCTATATTAGGTCAAAGCCCCCCACACTGCTAACATATAAAATGTACTTACTTTTCTGCAGTTTTATGCTCCCACACACCCAGAGATAGCCTTGGCAGCTTAATCCCTAGCAAACTTTTATTTCTACCCATGGAGTGGTCTAATCATGATCCCTGTATACATTCTCAGTATACATTCCTACTGACTTCTCCAGCATCTACCAGATAGATGATTGTTCCAAACTGTGTTTTGGGACTAGGCAAGTTTTCAGAGGTAAGAAGAAAATAATCTTGTTTTGGAATCCAATTCCTTGGCCAGTGTTCCTGAAGCTTGCTAGTTTTCTTATCTGTGGGAAGGTTGTTTTTGCTTCAGTGCTTATTGCTTGACTATTCCCTGTAAGTAGAAAGCTTTCTGCTTCATTGTGTTGGGTTGAGGGGCTGTTGTTGTTACAGTTCTAGAAATAGGACAGGAGACTTTTCAAACGCTAGCAAGGACTTTACCACTGAGCTACTCCATCCAAGCTATGTTTCTTTGTCACTTAAAAGAAAGTTTTAGGGTTGACAAAATTGCTCAGTGGTTAAAGATGCTCGCTAGGAAAACTTAGCAACCTCAGTTCTACCCTGGTGCTCAGGGTGGATGGATCGAACCAACTACACCTGCGCTATGGCACACATCATCTTAATAAATTAATTTACAAATTTTTTTTTTTTGGTTTTTTGGGGCAGGGTTTCTCTGTATAGCTCTGGCTATCCTGGAACTCACTCTGTAGACCAGGCTGGCCTCAAACTCAGAAATCCACCTGTCTCTGCCTCCCAAGTGCTGGGATTAGAGATGTGGGTCACCACTGCCCGGCTAAAATTTTTATACTATTGTTAAAAAATTATTTTGAGGCCGAGTGGTGGCGGCGCACGCCTTTAATCCCAGCACTTGGGAGGCAGAGACAGGTGGATTTCTGAGTTTGAGGCCAGCCTGGTCTACAGAGTGAGTTCCAGGATAGCCAGGGCTATACAGAGAAACTCTGCCTTGAAAAACAAAAACAAAAACAAAAACAAAAATTATTTTGAGCTTTTAAAAATTTAGCCCTTTAGCTGAGTGGTGAAACCTTTATTCCCAGTACTGAGGAGGCAGAGGCAGGTGGATCTCTGAGTTTGAGGCCAGCCTGGTCTACAGAGTGAGTTCCAGGACTGCCAGGGTTACATGGTAAACCCTGTCTTAAAAATTCAAAAGAAGAAAAAAAAATCTTTTCAAAATATTTCCCATCAACACACAGAAACCACAACTCTTACCTCAAAGAGGATAAGAGATTGTTGGGAAGCCAAATATGAATAACCACAGCCTAGGAATACAGATTTAGCTTCCTTAACTTTCACAATGTTGTTATAATAACAGAACAAAGTCTTAATTAATCTAGGCGTTTTTTCAAATAAATTTGTGGAAATATTAAGTAGGTGGTCACAGAAAGGAGAAAATCTCAGTGCTAGGCCTCAAATGCTGGCTGATGATGCTCTGAGCTTTTTGATTGGTGGAAACTGGGTTTTATTAAGTTAATTACATTCTAAAAGGCTTTAGTCAAATGATGTTAGGTCAGACACAAAGTCAGGCAAGGAATGACTGTTTAGGGGCTAAAGATAACCCATGGTAATTGTAATTAGACTCTGGGCCTGTAACATGCCAGCCTCCCACAATCATTCCATTTTTAACCAGTTGATTGTCCTTGGAGAAGATTTAGTCTAAGGTGCAGCTTCTCTCTGGGAGCCTTCATTCACAGCCCACTGGTACAATAGTAGCACGAGGGGTGTGGGGCCGACCAGCTGCATCTGATTGGCTCTGAGGCTCGCCCCACAGGCGGGAACTCATGTGTGGTACTGTAAAATGTGTGAAAAGCCCATGTCTGAAGATGTTATAGGCCCTAGGAGAACCTACTATTGTTTATTTAAATGGGTATGTTGTCAAATTTCTATCTAAATATTTACCTAGATTTGTGTACTACTCTCAGCCGTGGTCAGAGAAGCCTGTTTTTTTTCAGAGGGCCTGTTGGTTAGCATAGTGACTTCTGGTCAAGGTGTGAGACTGAGTGACTGTCAGTTTTCAATGCTTAAGGTCGGGGCACACTAAGGAAGAGGGTGCAGAAAGAACGAAAAAGCAGGAAGATGGAGAGAATTGTCTTCTGACATGACAGGACTGTCACATTCATGGACCCACAGCAGCTGAGGTTACCCACACAAGACCAGGCCAGTCAAAGTCCCAGCGAGGATGAGGGGAAGTTCATGTGGCTTTACCCCAAGCTGAGGAACCACTGGCATTGGTACTAGGAGGAGAGTCATTTTTCCTTGGGGGTGTGGCTACTGGTAGGTACCCATGTTCTGGTGGGTAGTTTCCCCCACCCCCACCCCCCATGTACACAGGACAGTACTAATTGGACTCAGTGGGTTGGTTGTTTGTCTTTTTAAATGAAGAAGAGGATATGAAATGGGGAGGGGCACATGTTGGGGGGGTCCAGGGGAAGTTGGAGGTGGGGGAGTAGATATGATCAAAATATATTGTATGTATGTATTAAATTCTCAAAGAATGAATACAAATCATACTAACACAAAAATTAGGTATTTTGGGGGTAGACAGTCTCATTATGTAGCCCAAGATGGCCTCAAACTTAGAGTGGGCTTGCCTCACCCCTACCAGTGCTAGGATTACAGGCATGTGTTTTTGTGTTTTATTTTGAGAACTTTGTTTCACTTTGCCTTTGGCAATAAGGTCACTTCCTAGTTTCATACAATCCCAGTGGGCTTAACTGAAATAATTATCACTTCCTCTCTAAAAAGAAACTTTCACGGTATTTATTAAGCACACTCTATGTGCCCCAAGACACACAAGGAGGACTAGGGAGGCAACCAGGTGGGTATCTCAGTCCTCTTCCATTTCCTGTGGCCCATTGGAACTGAAGAAAAAGCTTGGAATCCATGGAGAGTCGATAGGTTCAGCACAGATAACACCTTAAGATAATGCTGTTTCTTAAGCAGCAGTATAAACTAAACGTGGTGGGTCCATGTCTATAACCCTCCCAGTTTGGAGGCTGAAGCAGGATGATTCCCACAAGTTTTGCCTGGTAAATCCTAGGCTATCCTAGGCTACAGTGATAGAGACTCTGTCCCAAAAAGGAAGTTTGTTTTTAAAAGAGCTAACATAAAAGGGTAAGAACAGCCTTTAGAGTCTGACACATAAAGATTCATGCCCAGCTTTGCAATTGTTACAAAGTAACTTCTAAGTTGCCACTTCATCTATCAGATGGGGCCCTTATATAAGGTCGGAGAATGAACGGTCATAAGTTAATAAATGGATACAAATAAATGCAATAAGTAAATACAAAGCACTTTTGCAGAGTGCTTTTGTACATGAGAGATGTTCAACAAACTGTAGCTACTACCTGTGTTCCTTGTGATAAAAATTCACACACACACACACACACACACACACACACACACACACACCCATCGAGATAGCTCAATAGGCAATAGGTAAAGGTACTTACTGCCAAGACTGACAAGCTGAATTTGATCCCTGGACCCTCTGACTTCCATACATGTAGCATGACACCTGCCCCCAAACACATCCACTCACATATTTTTAAATAAGTAAATGCAATAAAAATATTTCAAATCCACAAAATAAATTAAAAAAAACCCACAAACAAAACCATTGGTCCTGTTTTACAAAAATCAGATGAAAAATGAACTGTAGAATGTTAAAAACATAAGTTATCTTAAAAAGTATATATAGAATATAACTACTATAAGAATAAATAAGACTATGTATATAAATGCTTTATACCAAAATTTCTAACACATAACATTTGCTTGGAGGTTGTCTTTGTTAGGGTTTCTATTGCTATAATGAAACACCATGACTAAAGCAAGTAAGGGAAGAAAGAGTTTATTTGGCTTACACTTCTATATCACCGTTCATCCTGAAGAAAGTCAGAACAGGAATTCAAACAGGGCAGGAACCTGGAGGCACCGGCTGATGCAGAGTCCATGGAGGAGTGCTGCTTACTGGCTTGCTCCTCATGGCTTGATCAGCTTGCTTTTTCACAGTACCCAGGACCACCATCCCAGAGATTGCCCCACTCACAGTGGACTGGGCCCTACTTCATCAATTACTAATTAAGAAAATGCCGGATCTTATGGAGGTATTTTGCTCAATTGAAGTCCCCTCTTTTCAAATAACCCTAGCATGTGCCAAGTTAATATAAAACTAGACAGCATACTAGTGGTAGTATTTATTTATTTATTTATTTATTTATTTATTTACTAGAGGTATAACTCTCCTGAACTAGATCCAGTTAGGCAAGTTCTGTACCATAAGATGCACACCTGAAGTATCAGAAAAGCAACAACCTCCCACTCCCCCACCACCACCTCTCTCTCATCTTCCCCACTCCTTCCCCACTCCAGCCCAGACCTCTCAGTGGTAAACAAAGAGGGTGGGACTCAGCAACCAGAGTTGTCATAAGCCCTCCTGGTAATAAGGATGTGGTTCTCAGCAGGGCTGCACATTAGAGTTGACTGGAGAGAGTCAGTGAGCTGGCTAAGTGGCTGAGGACACTTGCCACCAAGCCTGATGACCTGAGTGTGATCTCTTGACCCCACATGGTAGGAGAGACCTGACTCCCACGGGTTGTTCTCTCACTTCCACACACAAGCCGTGATATGCCAGCATAGGAACATATATAAATAAATGTAAAAATCAAAAAAGGATAAAAGAATTAGCTGGAAAATTAAAACAATCTGAGATATCTATGCTCCACTGAGACCAAGTGTCATCATCTGAGGGATAGAGACCAGTCATATTTTTTTTTTGTTTTCTTGGTTTTTTGTTTGTTTGTTTGTTTTGTTTTTTTGTTTTCTTTTTTTTTGGGGGGGGGGTTTCGAGACAGGGTTCTGGCTGTCCTGGAACTCACTCTGTAGACCAGGCTGGCCTGGAACTCAGAAATCTGCCTGCCTCTGCTTCCGGAGTGCTTGGGATTAAAGGCGTGCGCCACCACTGCCCGGCAAGTCATGGAATTTCTTAAAGCTCCAAGATTGTACATATCTAAGGCTTAAGAATATACCTCTTAGGGCTGGAAAGAAGACTCAGCAATTAAGAGCATTGGCTGTTCTTCCAGAGGACCTGGGTTCGATTCCCAGCACTCACAGGGCAGCTGATAACTGTCTGTAACTCAATTTCAGGGGATCCAATACCTCCACATAAACACACATGTAGACAAAATATCAATGCACATAAAATAAAAATAAATAAATTATATATGAAAAAGAATATTCTTCTTGGTAGAGCTTTATAATAACAGGATATTCAAATTTTAAAACTGGTAAATCTAGCTGGGCAGTGGTGGCGCACGACTTTAATCCCAGCACTTGGGAGGCAGAGGCAGGTGGATTTCTGAGTTCCAGGCCAGCCTGGTCTACAGAGTGAGTTCCAGGACAGCCAGGGCTACACAGAGAAACCCTGTCTCAAAAAAAAAAAAACAAAAAACAAACAAAAAAAAAAACTGGTAAATCTAATACAGGTTTTTTATTTGTTTGTTTGTTTGTTTAGAAACAGCGTTTTATTTTGTGTCCTTGGCTGTCCTAGAACTTGCTTTGTAGACCAGGCTGGCCTCAAACTCACAGAGATCCATCTGGCTCTGTCTTCTAATTGTTGGTATTAAAGGCGTGTGCCACCACTACCATCTGGCTATGCAGGTTTCTAAAAGGCCCTAAAATGTATCCTTTCCATCCTGTCATCCTCTTTGCAAACTGAGCCTGTGACATCAGAGACCAGAGAGGAAATGAGCTTTTCCCAGCCTTAGGGAAGTGTTCCTGGGTTCCTGGAGACACACAGCCTGGTCTTTCTTATCTCTCAGTTAACCTTGAGAAGAAACACTTGAAATACTCAAATTTTGACACCCCCAACCCCATCCCAACCCCAGCCTCAACCCCAGCCTCAACCCCAGCCCACCCTAAGTTCCGGATTACAGGTGTGTCCCACTATACCCAGTATCTGCAGTGCTAGGAATCGAACCCAGGGCTTCATGCATGCCAGGCAAGCACTCTACCAGCTGAGCTGCGGCCGCAGCCCTGGTTCCTTAGTTTTGAATCCTAGTTTCTTTACCATTTTTTTTTTCTAAGTAGGGATCAAAGAGATCATGAATGTAGAGTTTCTCATGATGCCAACTGTGCAGATGCTTGTGACATGTTAGTTTCTCTTCCCTTCTCCAAAAGGGGAACATGCTTCAGGAACACAGTCGGACCGCCTCAACTGACCCCTAGAGCCACCAGTGTCCTTACACTGTGTCTTTCAGAATTGCCGCTAGTTAAAACAGGCTAAGGCTCACATGTTAACTACTTCTCCGATGATTCCTTAGCTCGAAGAATTAAATGTCTGCTTTAATTCACACGTAGTTACAATTTACATTTCCAGGAACTAAAATAGCAGCATCTACAGCTTAGTTCTTGTCAAAGACAAAGTCACAACAAACTTAGAGATATAGTTGGCTTTTACTTATGATTCATGAATTCTGTAAATAGAAGGAGCTCTCTCTAAGCAATAATAACATTACAATTTCGTAGTATAGAAACAAGGAAGGAAAAAAAAAATAGAAGAGCTGATAGGTTAACATCAGGCTACTCCAGGCTAATTTTTTTGTAAGGGTTAAAGCAGGGGCAACTTCCTTACTAGCTGACTCAGACTGGAATCACCAGTTCTCAGTAAATGTTGGTCTGTTTTGGGATCTGCCTGGTTGTTCCTTAAAGTTTCAGTATAGTAATGTGGTGCTTAGCATAACTAACTCCATTTTTTTGGTTGAGTTGTAGTGACCCTACTAGTACAACAATTCAATTCAAAATAATAGCTTCATATGATCTCTGTTTAACAGAGATTCCAAATTCCAGAATTACTGTTATAAAAGTGATTTTGACAGTCCTAGGAGCCTGTTACACATGTTCACTCTATACATATCCCTGTTTTTGTGAAAGCCTGGGCTTTCTTATAGGTTTCAGTTTTACCTTCAGAAGTAGCTTCATATTTCTCCCTTTTCTGCATAGATATGTGTATATATGTGTACATATATATATATATGTGTGTGTGTATATATATAGTTAATAGATAGTTACATATAAGATATTATAGTTATTACATATTTTATATTATATATATTTTAAATGGGTATTAGGAATTGAGGCCTTGTGTATGCCAAGCAAGTTCTCTACTACTGAGCCACACTTCCAACTTTTTTTTTTAGAATCTGCATGCAAGAAGAGGCAATCAATCAGATCTCATTATAGATGACTGTGAGCTACCAGATGGTTGCTGGGAACTGAACTCTGGATCTCTGGAAGAGCAGCCAGTGCTCTTAACTGCTGAAACTCTCCAGCCCTACACTTCCAACTTTACAGAGCTGAATTTCTAAAGGAGAGAGAGAGAGAGAGAGAGAGAGAGAGAGAGAGAGAGAGAAAGAGAGAGAGAGAGAGAAAATAGCTTTTAAAAAGGAAATTGCAAACAGGAGTTCGAGTGGTGTGGCCCAAGCCTGTAATCTGAGCACTCAGGAGGCAAGGAGAGGAGAATCAGAAATTTAAGACCACCATTGACCACATAGGGGTTTGAAGTTGGCCTTGGATACATGAGACCCTGCCTCCCAAATTAATCAATTGATTTAATTAGTTACTTAGTAAAAAATAGCTCTGTCCTTCCAGTGCACCTGGGCTTCTGGAATGACCACGTAAACCCTACATTTCCAGCTTGGGATTCAAGAATAAAAGTAGTGTCAGACCTATTGGGCTAGCCGCAGATGGTATGCTTCCTCGCATGCATTTACATATACTGAGGAGAAAGCAGGAACTATAAGTTCATTAGGCCACTGAGTGATGACTACAATCAACCTCAATATCAGAAGCTGACCTATGCAAAGCAGGTGACAGAACTAGAAACTACAGGCCACAAGTAGGTAGTGACACTTCAGGAACCCCCCTAAAGTGAGGGCCAAAGGCCCATTGCAGACTCATTCTCCCAGATCTCTCTGCCTTCCCAACTCCTGTTTCTGCCTCCTCTAGATCTAGGGGAGACCTGGCTCTGCCTAAGTACCAGAGGATCCTTGGGCTACTGTTGGGTTGTAGTGTACATAGGTCTGTTATTGGGTTGAATTGTGGGTCCCACGTCTGCCCCTCCAAGGGGCTAGGGCTGCTGCTCAGAGAGACAGAGGCACAGGAATTTGACTGTGTTTACTCCACACTGGCACGGAGCAGGACAGTGGAACACAGTCTGAGGTCCTGCGGGGAGAGGGAGAAGCTCTGGCTGTGTCCCTCGGAGATGAGAGTTCACTGCCACTCACTTGGCTGGGTCCAAAGACTCTGGGCTTCTGTAGCCCATGCTAAGTTCTTCAGGTACCACAACTAGAACCCCTTCTTTGGAGTCCACAGGGCCCTCGTAGGACACAATTATTAAGCCAGGAATAGTGGCACATACCTGTAACCCTTCTCTTGAGAAGCGTAGACAATATAGTCAAGAGTTCAAGGCCAGTCTCAGCAACACAGAAAGTTCTATGTCTGCATGGGCTGTGTACATGAGGCACTCGCTTAAAACACACACAATTAATAATAATAATATAATAATAATAACTAAAATTTACAAAAAGAAAGAAAAAAGCGCCGGGCGGTAGTGGCGCACACCTTTAATCTCAGCACTTGGGAGGCAGAGGCAGGCGGATTTCTGAGTTCGAGAGTTTGAGGCTAGCCTGGTCTACAGAGTGAGTTCCAGGACAGCCAGGGCTACACAGAGAAACCCTGTCTCGAAAAGCCAAACCAAAAAAAAAAAAAAAAAAAAGAAAGAAAGAGAGAGAGAGAGAGAAAGAAAAAGAAAAAGAAAGAAAAAAGCTAGCAGAGACAAAGAGAGGAGAGATATGTCCTTTATTCCTCTTGGAGAATAGGGAGCAAAGAAGGCTGTTTGATTGGCTTTGAAGCCAGTCTAAAAGTGCAGAGATGTACCTAGTGATTTAGTGCAGAGGGAGGTCCTGATGTTAAAATCTCATTCCCCAACTGTTTCTTTTTTTTTTTTTAACCTTTTTTTTTTTTTTAGATTTATTTTTTTTAATGTATGAGTACAGTGTAGCTGTCTTCAGACACACCAGAAGAGGGCATCAGATCCCATTATAGACGTCTGTGAGTCACCATGTAGTTGCTGGGAATTGAACTCAGGACCTTTGGCAGAGCAGTCAGTAGTGGTCTTAAACACTGAGCCATTTCTCCAGTCCCCCAATTGGTTCTTGATTTGTCAATAAAGAAGGCTGGGGAACCAATTGCTGGATGAAAAGTACAGGTGGAACTTCGGGTTGCAGGAGGAAAAGGCAAACACAAGGAAGAGAGGGGCTTTTCTGCTATGCTTAAGAAGAAGAAGAATGCAACAATCATGTAAGGCCTTGGGGGTGGGTTGGGGGAGGGGACTAGGGCCTTCGGCCTCTGCTACAAGCAGGTAGCCAAGGATGTTTGGCAGGGGCTAGGTGGAACAAGCCACTAAGTTTAGGGCAGGAGAAGAAACAGAGATAATAAATTGATAAGGGCACATTTTTCTAGGTGGGAGATATCTGTGCCCAGTAATTGTGCCTAGTAGGCAAGTTATAAAGTTACAAAGCTGTGTGTGTCTTTATTCTGTGGATTCAAGGGTCTTACGAATGGGCTGGCATGGTGACCCCTCCAGGAGCAAAGGTGGGTAGAAAGGGAAACTGAGAGGGGCCAGAGCAGTCCGATCCTGGGCAAGGCGGTAGCGTTTTTTTTAAAAGTACACAAAACAATTTTGTCCTTTAGAGGCAGAAGGAAGAAAGGCCATCCTACTTGACTGTTGAGAGCAGTATAAGTCAGCCAGGAGTATTGATCCCTTTTGGCCCCAAGTGATAGAGCAGAAGCAGGATCTAGTAGGCTCCTGCCAAAGCTTGGCAGCCAGGAGAGCGGGCTTGCAGAGGGCAGAGTAACTACATAGGAGGTTAAGTCTGATTGTCATTTTAGCCTTGTATTCCCATGGGATCCCGGCTATGGTGTAGGTGTGGTTCTTAGTGTGTCTTCCAATGGTTCATGTGTTGAAATTTAATCCACATTAAGAGGCATTAACAGGGTGAATGTAGCTAGCTCTCTAAGATGTGATTAGGATAAGTTTATTCAGTCTTGGGGATAATTGAATCCTGGTGGCTTACAGGAAGAGGGAGGGATGCCCAAAGACAACATACTCCCCGTATGTGTATGTCTGTCTCTGTCTCTCTGTTTTGTTGTTGTCATTGCTGCTGTTCCTCCTGTTGTTTAAGACAAAGTCTTATGTCACTCAGGCTGGCCTGGAATTTACAGTACAGAGTATCTCCCTAAGGGCTGAGATAGAGACAGATCTGTGCTGACATACCTGCTACAACGAATGGCCTTTTTGTTTTTTTTATTACAATTATTTCTTCATTTGGTGTGCGTGTGTGTGTACATGTGGCAGACAGTACATGTGAGTGTCAGTGAGTCAGTTCTCTCCTTCCACCATGTGTGGCGTCGTGGGGTCTGAACTCAAGTCAGTGTTTCAGACTTGGTAGCAATGCCTTACCCTCTGAGCCATCTTGCTGGCCCTTTTATTTATTTATTTATTTATTTATTTATTTATTTATTTATTTTTGGTTTTTCGAGACAGGGTTTCTCTGTGTAGCCATGGCTGTCCTGGAACTCACTCTGTAGACCAGTCTGGCTTCGAACTCAGAAATCCACCTGCCTCTGCCTCCCAAGTGCTGGGATTAAAGGCGTGCGCCACTACCGCTCAGCTTGCTGGCCCTCTTAAAGAACAACAACAACAAAAAAAAAACAAAACCCAAAAAACATATTTTGGTGTTTGCTGTTTGACAGTGCATCATCTTGGAACTGTGCCAGAAAAAAATAAATAAATAAAAATTTTTGAAAAATCCCATATATGGCTCCCCAACCTTGGACCACCAGAAAGAACCACAGCCAAAATAAACCCGAATTGCCTGAGTTGGTCTCATAGGCTCAAATGATCCTCCACCCACTGCCTCAGGAGTAGTCTGTGCAGCAGGTACACACCTAGTTCAAACATCTTTTCCTTCCTTTTTCCTTCCTTCCCTCCTCACTTCTTTCTCTTTTTTCCTCTCTCCGTTCCTTTCCCTCTATTTATTTGTTTGCTTCCTAGCTTTTTGAGTCAGAGTTTCTTGTAATCTATACTTTTCTCTAACTCTGCATAGCCAAGGATGACCTTGAATTTGTAATCCTCCTGGCTCTATCTCCTAAGTGTTGGGCACATTATAGGCAGGTGTGACCACACCTCCTTTATGAGGTGCTGGGGATCAAACCCAGGGCGCTGTGCACACTAGACCAGCATTTGACAAACTTAGCTATGTCTTCAGTCTCACTCTTGTTTCTTTATGGTTTGTCCAGTTTGTAGTATAGTGTTCTTGGTGACAGTAAATAGACTAATACAGACCCCATCTTTTTCTTTCCATGGAGACTGGGTGGTATCATATCTGCCCAGCATCCCATAATGACCCTCAAACTAGGGTGTGGGCCAAATTTTATCCCAAGCCTGAAACACCCATGAGTTCCACACATGTAGACAGTGCCAGTCCTCTGAGGTGTTCACACTGCTCCTCACATGATACCAGAGTCGAGGTCATGGGTGAGACTGCACCTGGTGCTCTGCTTAGCCAAGGAACTCTGGTGAGAGTCTCAGGAGAAAATCCATGAAGGACCAAAGGGCATCTGGTCCCCAAGATCCTCAAAGGCTCGTATTCCTAAAGAATTTGTAGAACAAATCTGCCATACTTGGCATGGCCTGCCCACCACAGACATTCAGTTAACTGAGAAGCAGATGTCTTATTGAAGGCAGGCTCACCTTGTGTATTTATTACCCAGAGACAAAGCAAGACATTGCAAGGTGTGGTAATATACACCTGTAAAGTAACTTAGGAGATGGAGCACGAGAATCAGGAGTTTGTGGCCATTCTCAGCTATGTAGTGAGGTTGACCCCAGCCTGGACTTACTGTTCGCACTCCATTTAGTCTCATGTATAATTTGAGAAAATTAATAGTTGACAAGGATAAACAAGTAAGAGGCATGTAATAAGTACAGGGTAACCATTATTTCAGAAAACCTGAGTTAGTGATAGTTATTATAACTGCATGCACTATCTCATATCTAACTTCCTCACAAATGTTCAGATAGAGGACACCTGGTGACTCACAGACTTCTCATTTATCAGTGAGGGTAGTCGAGAAACACACTTCCGGCACCAGGACTACCAGGTCTGATACAAGGCAAATTTGTTTTCAGTAGGCAATTCTGCTACAGGGAGGTAGCAAGAGAGAATCCTGCACTGGATCATGAGGTCCCTTCTTCCCAGGATCACACACACACACACACACACACACACACACACCTGCCATGCTTATCTCACCTGCTTCCTCCTCCACTCTTCCCCTAACAGTCTCTTCCTGGAAGGCCTGCATCAGCTGGTCTTTTTGCCCTCTGAATTCTAGTTCATTTGGCCAATGGGAAGCTCTTGGTGAAGACCAGAAAGCTGAAGGAACGGGAACCTGGAGGAGGTATCTTCTGGGGGGCCATGATTGTTGGGGGCTCATCTTGACCTGCTCCTGTCAGGCTCAGCCTTTGTTGCTGTTTCTCAGTGAGCTCCTGGGTGACTGTCCTATCTTGCACCATCAGAACTAGGGCCAACTGTTTCCAGCCACAGCTGTCCCTCAGTCTTTCATTTCTGTTCCCAGTCTCTTGGCTCTTATCTTTGTAAATCATCTTGACTCATCTCACTTAAAATGTGTCACTGGTTTCCTGCTAGGACTTTGATAGAATGTGTTTCCTTAGAAATGGATATGTGGCCAGGGCGATGGCTCAGCCACTCGTGTACATGAGAAGCCAAGCTTGAATATCTAGAGTCTATATGAAGCTGGGAATGGTAGCATGAGTCTACTCTCCAAAACACTCCTAAGGAGAGACGGGGGTGGAGACAGGAATCCTTGGAGCTCACAAGTCATCTACCCTGTATACACAGGAAGCCAACAATAAAGAAACCCTGTTTTACATGAGGTAGAAGGCAAAGACTAATACCAGAGGATGTCCTCAGACTTCCACACATGCACAGTGGGGCGGGGACCAAAGGAAGGGAGGGAGGTGGAGAGGGAGTAAGAGAGGTGAATTTGTTTCTATAACAGAGAACCCAGCAAATGTGGTGTAAATAAGGAATATTTTTCCCCTACATATGAGAAGCTCTGGGACGTCCATGGCAGGACACTTTGCTTTTCGTGTCTGCTTCTCTTTAGCATATAACTTGTGTCTTCCAGATTGTTTTCATCCCATAGTCACATGATAGAAGCCCTGCTCCAGACATCACCACTGTCTCCAAGACAGGCAGAAGGGTAAGAGGATCAGGCAACTGTGCTTCCTCTACCTTCTCCATCTGCAGACTTTTGTTTGGGTTATAACTAAAGCACAGGGACAAGAGAGACTAAGACACTGGGGAACAATAATCTACTGCTTGGTGAAGTTACAACGACATGCTCTGGCCCATGCACTTATCTGTGGAACATTTTCCTCCCTCCCTCCCTCTCTCTCTCTGTGTCTCTCTTTCTGTCTCTCTTTGTGTCTCTCTCCCTCCGCCTCTTCCTCTCCACCCCCTCTCTGTTTTGTTTTGTTTTGTTTTTTCAAAACAGGGTTACTGTAGCCCTGGGTGTCCTGGAACTCGCTCTAGACCAGGCTGGCCTCAAACTTAGAGACCCGCCTGCCTCTGCCTTCTGAGTGCTGAGGTTAGAGTCCTGAGCCACCATTGCCTGGCTAGTTTTTTTTTTTTTTTTTTATTAAAAAAAACCAAAACAAAACATTTTCTTGATTAAGAGTTGCTATGGTAGGGTCTAGCCACATAGCCACAGTGTTCCTCTAAGACCTCTGCCTCAGTTTCTGTCTCCCGGTTCCTACCTCTAACTTTTCTCATTAAAGGACTGTAATCTGTTAGAGGGAAGAAACCCCCATACCCCAAGTTGCTTTTGGTCAGTGCTTTATTACAGCAATAGAAAAGCAAACTAGGACACATCCTAAACAATCATCTTGACATTGCAGGAGAGGCCAGGGGTTGGTGGTGGGGAGTCGCGCAGACAGTCAGCCTCTATGATGACGTTAGGGCTGAAGATGCAGCCTATGCCCAACATGATAGTGAACACTGGTGTAGGAAGCCGCGCATGCGCTGGCTAAAGCCGCGTTTGCCTGACATCCGGGATTTTTCCTGGTGAATAGGTGAATTGCGCATGTGCCATGGAAAAGGCCTGCCAAAGTTAAAGCCCATCCCACGGCGTTTGGCACGCTACGAGTAAGCAGCCAATCAGAGGTGAATGCACCGCTCCAAGGGTATATTAAGCAGTGCTTTTCCTGGGCCTGGCGTCTTCTTCCACCATTTTGTATTTGGGAATAAACGTGTTTTTACGGAAGGATTCTGGTGTGTGTGTGTGGTGCGTTCTTGCTGGCGAGACGATTACACGCGCGCCTCACACACTGGTGTATGTGATGGTGATAGTGGGGCATGACAATAAAGAAGAATGACTTCAACTGGAGACAATCTTGAGGGAGGAACCACCTGTCTCTAAAGCTGCCATGTGTCCAGTACCTCACCATACTGAGAATAATCCAGACCACCTATGCAGAGGCAGAATCAAAATACGACCTGAAGGCTCTTTTGTGAAATCTTTCTTCCATTCCCAGAAGTTCCCCCTCCCTCCTCCATGTACCCTCAACCCCTGAACATCTGGTCTCACTGCATTGAAATTGGTCTTTTCACAAGATGATGTCCTAGACAATTGGACTAAGGCCTACTTTGAGATCCTGCCTTAAAGAAATGGAAGGAGAAGGAGAAGGAAGACGACGAGGGGGGCAGGGGGGAGAGGGAGAAAGATGAGGAAGAGAAAAGAAAAGAAAAAGAAGAAGAAAAAGAAAAAAGTGCCAATGGAAACATCATCATAAAAAACAGGCATGGTGACATACACCTATAATCCTAGCCCCTAAGAGGCAGAGGTAGGAGAGTCAAGGCCCACCTGGGGTGCAGAGTAAGGTCCATCCCAGGAAAACTCTCGGCTACAAATAACCAAAAAAGACTAAGAAGAGGAGGAAAATATTTTTGCCAACAAAGTCATTGCCCCGTCACAATTGGTGGTGTTGCCACAGCTCTTTTATGCTTATCTAGTTCACAATAATGTAAAGAACACCCAGGAAGGATCACCTAGTGCAAGAACTAAAGCATGGTCCCCTCCACCTGCTCAGGATCCTCCATCCCCTCCCCCTCTGCTCCTCCATCCCGCCCAACTCTGCTCCTCCATCCCGCCCCCCCTCTGCTCCTCCATCCCGCCCCCCTCTGCTCCTCCATCCCACCCCCCTCTGCTCCTCCATCCTGCTCCTGTAGCAAATTTTCTTTTCCTTTTTTCTTCATGTATTTTTAAGAGAGTGTGTGTGTGTGTGTGTGTGTGTGTGTGTGTGTGTTAGAATCTCCTCCCAGTCCCCTCTCAAATTTACAATCTTCTGGCCTCAAACTCCCAAGGGCTAGAATTACAGGTATGTACCACCATGTCTAACACTCACAAAGATAAAAAATAAAAAAGTGTCTTGCTAGCATGGTAGCTCACTCCTATAATGGCACTTGAGAGGTGAGTGGTCAAGGCTATATATCAAGTTTGAGACCAGCCTGAGCTAAGACCTGCCTCAAAATAACAACAAATATTTTTTTAAATTGGGTGAGGCCACGAGTAGGTGTGAAGCTTATGAAGTATTTCATCCTACTATGGTTTCAATATGATGTGTCTGGCTGGAGAGATGGATCAGAGGTTAAAAACATATGCTGCTCTTGCAAAGAACCCGAGTTCAGCATGTAGCACCCATGTCAGTCTCAAAACCATCTGTAATGGCCGGGCAGTGGTGGCGCACATCTTTAATCCCAGCACTCGGGAGGCAAAGGCAGGCGGATTTCTGAGTTCGAGGCCAGCCTGGTCTACAGGGTGAGTTCCAGGACAGCCAGGGCTACACAGAGAAACCCTGTCTCGAAAAAACAAAAAAAAAAAAACCAAAAAACAAAAACAAAAAAACAAAAAACAAACAAAAAAACCCAACCATCTGTAACTCCAGCTCCAGGGGATCCAGCGCTCTCTTCAGACTCATGGGCACCTGTACTCATGTGCACACACTCCCTGCCACAAACAAATAAGAAATAAAATAAACCTTTAATTTAAAAAAAAAAAAAAGTTGTGTCTTTGAAGTAGAACTTCCTGGTTTCTTTAACAACCCAGTTGTGTCACGTGATGTTTTTCTGGAAGCTGTCTTGTGAGAGGGCATGTGATGTTTGGAAAAAAATATATGTGGAACCCACAAACAGTGAGAGAAGGCTCTTGCATTATTACACCATGCAACACTTCGCTAGACTTTGCTGGTCTTCACTTTCTAGAGAGAAACACACCAAGAACTTCTCATGGTATTCCAGCTGATTCTGGCTGCTTCCACTGTCCATGCCAATTTGGTGGAACTTTGCTGTTTCTGCTGGATCAGGCTGCCACTATTGATTCATGTTTAGTGTTTGCTATTGGACTGAACTGCTGGAATCCTGACAACAAAGAGTGGAATCGGACCAAGGGACTACTTCTAAACAGGTCCATAACACCCTTTTCCTATTAACCCTCTTTTTCCCCTATCTCTGGACTGTGGGGCTGTAGCTCACGCATGGGTGTGAGTCCTGTTGAGCTGTGTTGTGGTTCCCTCGGGGCTGCCATGGCTCAGGGAGGCAGAAGCATGGGAATTTGACTGAGTTCACTCTATGTGGCACTGGGCAGATGCAGGGCTGTGAGAAGATGTGGGGCTCCGCCTGGGCACAGGGAGATCTCAGCCTGAAGTCCCATGGGGGCAGAGCTCCTGAGTGGGGAGTCTCCCGGCTGACGCGGCTGACCAGGAGACCAGTGTTCTCTGTCCTTGGGCTCCCAGACGCTGCTGGGAGCCGCAGAACAGCCTAGACGAAGTGGGCATACTTGCTGGACCACTGGTTGGAGCAGCAGCAGAGAGGGATGAGGGAGAGAAGCTCCTGTGGGGCCCTCAGGAGACACGACTCTTGGTTACGGCACTCGCTTGGCTGGGTTGGCTAGCTTGCTTAAATTGACAGGGCTCCATGGCTGGAATGTAGAGGAATCTTCTTGCGGGAGATTAAGCAGCTGCTCAATAGTCAAAGGTCTTCTCCACGGTTCCCCACAGTGGGGCCCCAATGACACAAGAACATCCATAGTTTTAAAAGGTTTATTGTCATGGTGGAAAGTGGATGAAACTGTACTCCCGTACCCCCAAGGTGGGCCTTTGGTTAGATACCATTTGTAAGGGGGAGGATCTGGGAAGGAATGCTTAATTGGCTACGCCCTCTGGCCTTCAGGTATCTCATTAATATGGAGATCTCTTGAGGCTCTGAGGCCTGTAGTCACACCCTCTACCTGTGCTAGGTGACACAAACCTTTCTTCGGGAGGAGCTGTAGGAGCATTCCCCCGACATGACTGAAAGGTGTGGATCAATGGAAGTCTTCGGCCACATGTCAGGAGCCTGGAGTCTGGGAGTGTGACAAAATGTATGCCTTCCCTTGCAGGGTGGGTCTCCGGCCATCTCTAGCCAGTGCTCCACCAGAAACCAAGCTATCCTTTCACGATCCCACACTGGACAATGAGATGGAAGGGAATTTGAAGTGCTTAAGAACACTAAATAAAGCAGGTTTTGAAAAAAAAAAATCTAAGCACATATGTGTGTGTGTGTGTGTGTTCTCCAAACTACATGTTGAAACTTGGTGCCATTGTGGCAGGATTGGTAAGCAGAGCCTGCAAGCTTGTTCTTGTTAAAAGGGATTAAGGGATTAGATTATTCTGAAGCAATATGAGTAGCCATGGTAGGTAACCTGGACTCAGGTGAATAAGAGATTACACAAGAGATTACGTGAACTTTAATTATCATACAGAAACAGTACACTCATGAATTAGTGAATCAGAAAGAGCATCAGGCTGGGCAGTAGTGGCGCACGCCTTTAATCCCAGCACTTGGGAGGCAGAGGCAGGTGGATTTCTGAGTTCGAGGCCAGTCTGGTCTACAGAGTGAGTTCCAGGACAGCCCGGGCTATAAAGAGAAACTTTGGTTTTTCCCTGTCTCGAAAAAAAAAAAAAAAAAGACAGAAAGGGCATCAGATAGATTGGTGTGGTAGTTTGAATAAGAATGATCCCCATTCTCATGAGTGTAAGATGGAATCTCAAGATCATTTTGATTTGCATTTCCCTGTTGACTAAGGATGCTGAACATTTCTTTAAGTGCTTCTCAGATATACCAGATTCCTCTGTTGAGAATTCTCTGTTTAGCTCTCTTCCTCGTTTTTAGGTTGGATTGTTTATACTTTTGGTGTCCAAGATTTGTATGGAAAAACAAAAAACTCAGGTTATTTCTTGAATTCTTTATATATTTTGGATATTAGCCTTCTGTTGGATGTAGGGTTAGTGAAGATCTTTTCCTAATCTGTATGCTGTCATTTTTCCCTATTGACAGTGTCCTTTGCCTAACAGAAACTTTTCAGTTTGATGAGGTCCCATTTATCAATTGTTGATCTTAGAGCCCAAGTCATTGGTGTTCTATTCAGGAAGTTGTCTCCTGTACCAATGAGTTCAAGGCTATTCCCCACTTTCTCCTCTATTAGATTTAGGGTATCTGGTTTTATGTTGAGGTCTTTGATTCACCTGGACTTGAGTTTTGTGCAGGATGATAGATATGGGTCTATTTTCATTCTTCTACATGCAGACTGTTGGGTGTAGTTTTAAAAAAATATGCCACTGCCTTTTGCCTGGGACCAAGGCTTGAGCTTTGGCCCCTTCCAACTCCCAGCTTAGCTCCAGGATAGGCCACCACCAGCCCTAACCTGGCTTCCTTTCTACTTGCCTTTGCTCCAGGTCATGTTACCAGCCTACTCCCAAGACCCTTGAATCCGTGGATAAAAGACACATAGACGGCTTTATTACTTTAGAATTTGTCTAATAGGCACAATTTCTGGGAGCAGATGACTCCTGCCTAGAAAGATGTGCCCTTACAAATTTATTATCTCTGTCTTTCCCTCCACCCTAAACCTAGTGGCTTTTGTCAGCTAGCCCTGCCAACATCCTTGGCAACTACCTAAAGTGGAGGACACAGGCCTGGAGACCTTACATGATTGCTGACTGCTCATTCCAAAGCATGGCAGAAAAGCCCCTCGTTCCTTCCCCATGACTCCTTCTCCTCTTGGGACCTGGAAGTCCCACCAATACTTTCTACCCAACAATTGGCTCCCAGTCTTCTTTAGTGACAAGTTAAGAACTAGTTATGGAACTAGACCTTAGTATCAGCACCTCCTCTTACAGCAGACATCCAGTTAGACCAGTGTGGGGCTGCAAAGGGATGGTTTGGTCTCCCGGGTAGAGCACAGAGTTTGAGATAGCCAGAGACCCAACAGGGACATGGCCTGTGAGGGACAGCATGTATCTCCCCACACCCCCCAGACTCCAGACTCCTCCCACATGTGGCCCACATCTCCATTAACCTGCGCCTTGCAGACACGTTTTGCTCAAAGTAGCTCCTCCCAGAGAAGTTTGCATCACATCACCATCTACAGCTACAGGTCAAGGGCGTGACTAACAGGCTTCAGCCTAGCCTCAAGAGATTTCCATATTCATGAGTTATCTAGAGGCCAGGGAGCATAGCTAATTATGTCATTCCTTTCCCCAACCCCTCTTCCCCCTCCTGTATTTAAACCAGCTCCCCCTGGGTTTTGGGGGGGGGGTACTGCAAGATCCATCTACATCCGCCATGAAAATAAATCTCTTAAACTCATGGACTCCACGTGTCTTTGGGGCCCGCCATGGGAATATGTGGAGATGGCCTTTAATGAGCCACTGTAGCTGCAGCCGCTGTACCTAACTTCTCATCTAGAGGACCTCTCTGCGTTCCAGCCACAGGGACCGGCATCTTCATGCATGCTAGCAGGGCCTGCCGAGTCTGCTAAGCAAGTACAGTAACCAAATCTCTCCCACAGGGCACTGTTGGGGCCTCTTTCTCCCCCCCCCCCCACATTTCTCTTGGCTGTGGGCTGGCCAGTCTCATGCCCACACGCCCCCAGTCTCAGTCCTTTTTCGGCCTCTCAGTGGCATCTGAGAGCCCAAGGGCTTGAGACCAGTCGGTCCCAGGCCACCTCCTGGCCCAGAGACCCCCAATCCAAGAGCTCTTCGCCCCCACGGAACTACCAGACTGAGTGAGAACTCCCCCTGCTGGGCTGGGCCCCATAGCGCCCACCCAGTGCCGTGAACAGAATAAACTCAGTCAAGATTCCTGAGTTCCAGTCTCTTTGAAGCCATGGAAATCACAACAGCCCAACGAGATTCAAGAACACACGCCCACACATGAGCTAATCATTCCCCACAGACCAGCACCATTTTTTTGACTATGCTTTCTTTTTTCCATTGTATGGTTTTTGCCTTCTTCATCAAAATCAAGTGTCCATAGGTGTATGGGTTTATTCTAGGGTCTTCAATTCAATTCCAACCTGTCTGTTCCTATACCATTAACATGCAGTTTTTATTATTATTGCTCTGTATATAACTTGAGGTCAAGAATGGTGATACCTCTAGAAATTCTTTTATTGTTCAAGATTGTTTTAGCTATCCTGAGTTTTTTGGTTTTCCATATGAAGTTGAGAATTGCTCTTTCAAGATCTGTAAAGATTGTGTTGGAATTTTGATAGGAATTGCATTGAATCTGTACATTGCTATCAAGTGACAATACATGCTGGTGAGGAAGTGGAGCACGGGGAACACTCCTCCATTGCTGGTGGGAGTGCAAACTTGTACAGCCACTTTGGAAATCAATTTGGCATTTTCTCAGAAAACTGGGAATAGTTCTACCTCAAGACCCAGCTATTCCACTCCTGGGCATATACCCAAAAGATGACCTACTATACCACAGGGACTATGCTCATAGCAGCTTTATTTGTAATAGCCAGAAGCTGGAAATGACCTATGCCCCAGCCTGTAGGGTCTTCAACCAGGGTACCCTGAGAGAAAGGGGGAGAGAATGGAAGAGACAGGAGATGCAAGAACGAGACCAAGACAAGTTTTCTGATCAAAGACCAACAAACTGTATCTTCTTAGGCTCTTTATACAGGTAGGGGAGGGGTTGGTGCAGTGACCACTTTCTTCAGGGCATAGTGACCATTGGCCACCTGTTTTCAGAAATAGCTGAGGGAAAACAAAACTTAAAACTATTCTTTTTAAAATGGAGTCTAAATGCAAAATGGAGTCAGGTTGGCTTCTGGCAGACCTAGATGTCTCTCAACTGAAGAATGGATAATGAAAATGTGGCACATTTACAGAGTAGAATACCCTTCAACCAGTAAAAACAAAGACATCATGAATTTTGCAGGCAAATGGATGGAACTTGAGAGTATCATTCTGAGTGAAGTAACCCAGAGCCAGAAAGACACATTATTCATTTAAAATGTATGTACTCTTTTAAAAGTGGACATTATCCATAAAGTACAGGACAACCATGCTACAATCCACAGACCCAAAGAAACTGGGTATAAAGGAGACCTCAAGGGAGAATGTGTGACTCTCACTCAGAAGGGGAAACTAAATAGTTATCAGAAGTGTATGAAGAGAGGGAACTGTGTAGGAGAAGGGATGAGGAGTTAACACAGATGGCGACCAGGTGTGGGGGGAGGAGGAGCAAGAGAGGGCTAGGAGTGAGAATGGAAATCAGCAGCAGGGGCATCTCTGGTGACCAGCTGGAGGCCTGAGGCTGGGGAGGATTCAGGGAGTCTATAGGGGTGACCCTAGCTGAGATTCCTACCAAAGGGGGTTATAGAGACTGAAGTGGCCACCTCCCGTAGCCAGGCGAGATAGACACTATTAATGATACCCTGCTATGCTTGCAGACAGGAACCTAGCATAACTGTGTCCTGAAAGGCTTCATCCAGCAGCAGATGGAGGCAGATGAAGAGACCCACAGCCAGACAACAGGCCGAGCCCTGGGAGTCTTGTGGAAGAGTGGGGAATAGAAGTGAGCAAGTCGGAGGGGTCAAGGACACTACAAGAAGATCCACAGAGTCAACTAACCTGGGTCCATGGGGGCTCACAGAGAATGGACTGCTAACCATGGAGCATGCAGAGGCTGGACCTAGACCCCCCTACACATTTATAGCAAATGTGCAGCTCGGTCTTCATGTGGGTCCCCTAACAAGTGGAGCAGGGGCTGTCTTGGTGTCTGTTCCTGGCCATTGGATCTCTTTCCTTCTACCTGGATTGCCTGGTTGGGCCTCAGTAGAGGCGATGTATTTAGTCCTGTTGGGAATAGACGATCCAAGGTGGAATGGTGCCCAAGTGTGGCTCCTCTTCTCTGAGGAGAAGGGAAGGAGGTAATGGGGGGAGGAATTTGTAAGGGTGGGACTATGAAGAGAGGAGGGAGGGGCCCTGTCATTGGGATGTAAAGTGAATTTAAAAAGAAAAAAGAAAAAAAAAAAGAAATAGTATGGAAAAATGCCAAAAGTACTGTGAGACCAAGGACGAATTAAAGACACAACTACCCCACTGGTCAGGATGTTCCTGATAACAGGGAGAAAGTTTTAAAAAATAAAATAAAAAAATAAAAACAATTCAGAGAAAAACCACAGAATGTACTGATTAGTAACCAGCTGTGTCCTCTATAGCCCTAGATAAACATAGCCCACCAGAAATAACTGCCTGAGTGAGTGTGGCCAATAAATTTAAAGGGTAAGCAAAGTGTCCAATTAGGTTTAAACAAGTTTTGCTGTTGCTAAAGTCTGCCTATGCTAAAGTATAAAAGGTGTGTGCTTCAGAAATTCAGGGTCCTTCCTCCTGCGAGAGTAAAGTGATCCCATGTGTTGGAATAAAATTCCTCTTGCATTTTGAGCGATCTCTCCTGTCTGCATGGTTCTCTCAGGGGGTCTCCGGTAAACTTAGGCTCTGCTCGTTAGAGTCTTACAGTATACTGGTCATAGTATTTGAAAAAAAAAGTCAGTACACATGAAAAATAATGGCCCCTATGGGCTCATATATTTGAATGCTTAATCATCAGAGAGCAGCACTGCTTGAGAAGGATTGGGAGGTGTGGCCTTGTTGGAGGAAGTGTGTCACTTGAGTTTTGAAGTTGCAAAAGCCCAATCCAGGCTCAGTGTGTGTCTCTCTTTTCCTGCTACCTGTGGATCTGGATATAGAACTCTAAGCCACTTCTCCAGCACCATGTCTGCCTATGTGCCACAATGCTCCCAGCCATGATGACATTGGACTAAACCTCTGAAACTGTAAGTAAGCTCCAATTAAATGCTTTCTTTTATGAGAGTTGTGTTGCCATGGTGTCTCTTCACAGCACTAGAATGTGACTAAGATACTCAGTTACAGCAGAGTTCAGGGAAGATGGCTCCTATAGATTTTATATTTTATATTTCACCACTGTTAATTTTAGGGTTGGTGGGCGCCAGTGGTCTACTAAGTAGATACATTCCAAAATTTTAGCTAATAGCCACAAATATGAACTCAGATAGCAGAGGTCGGGGATAAATAGCTATTGAGGAGACTAAAGACACCCCAACATAATTTGGCTCTTGAATGACAACATTCTACCTTTGCACAATAATTAAGTTCTAATCAGTCAGACTGCACAATCTTTAGCTCGGATGTGGCTTCTTCAGGGTGAGCTTTAGTTCATAGGCCTGTGTGAGGTAGTTGTGTCATTTAAGGAATTAATGCCTTCCATGTAGGACTAGTTAATTCTTGAGGTAGTGAACAAGCTCATGGTTTCAGGAGACTGGTTGCTTCGAGGATGGAATGATTAGAAAGTGAGGCTGCCCTTGCATTTTCTCTCTTGCATGTATGCCTGTAGGGCTGTGAAGGACAGCCTGGTTTCTGGTCGAGCACCAGCTGAAAACTGCCGGAGACCCCAGGTGATCCTGAGGGGGCCCCAGGCGGGACACAGGTGACCCTAAGGGACAGCATGCATTTCACCATGCTCCTAGATTCCAGGATTCTGACATGAGACTGTAGATGTCCATAGATATGTGCCTTTCAGTCATGTAGGACAATGCCCCCAGCCCCTCCACAGGTAGAGGGCATGACTACAGGCCATGGAGCCTTAAGACAGATCTCCATATTAATGAGATACCTAAAGGCCAGAGGGGTGAAGCCAATTAAATATTCCTTCTCAGACCCTCCTCCTTGCAAAAGGTATTTAACCTCAGGCCTGTCCTCAGGAAAAAGGGGGGAGGTGTTAGTTTTCATCTACTTCCGGCCATGACAATAAACATCTTAAGACCATGGACTGTTTTCTCTTTTTCAAAATCTGCCATGGGGAATAGCGGAGCAGGCCTTTATCCACAAAGCCACTGCCTAATCTCCCTCAGAAGAACTCTCTGCATGGAGACCACCAACCCAGCTACCCAAGCCAAGCGAGCAGCCTCTACACAGTCAAGTGAGACTCTCATCCCTGTGGGAAGCAGCCAGAGCTCATCTCTCCCCATCTCCCCTTCTGCTGTGGGCAAATCCAACCCATACACCCCCACTTCGTTCTTGGCCCTTCTGCATCCCCCCAGCAGTGTTCGAGAACCAGCCTGAGAACTAGCCAGTTCCTGGCTACCTTTTGGCCTGAGGACC
The DNA here is from genome assembly GCF_004785775.1 of Grammomys surdaster. Lineage (NCBI taxonomy): Eukaryota > Metazoa > Chordata > Mammalia > Rodentia > Muridae > Grammomys > Grammomys surdaster. The sequence continues at coordinate 20,948,421 of NW_021604618.1, forward strand.
CCCAAGCCAAGAGCTCTAGCTCCCCATGGGACCTCAGACTGCACTCCCCAACCCTGAGGTGTCGGGAGAGCACAGTCAACTTCCCATGCCTCTGTCCCCTCAAGAGGCCTTAGCCCTGTGGCAAGACAGACAGGGGACCCACACATCAACCCAACATATGCAGTCTTGCCTTTCTGCTTTCCACCATGAACTGTATGAGGCCTCAACCCTATGCTGCTTCTTGAACAGTGAGCCTTACAGTTTGCCTGGTCTCCAATATTCCACCATCCTATGACGAACTGACCAAGTTTACTGCCTCAGTTTATATTCACCAGGACCAAGAACTTGTACCTCCAAGCGCTAAGTGGCTGATTTGCTGATGCTCAGAGGTAACTCAGGCCTTAGACCATAATACGTGTTCAAATCATGGCTGGAGTTCCCATCTTGCTGTGAAACAAGACTGCTCTCAAATATATTTTATATTATTTATAATTTTCATCTCGCCTGAGGTCTCCCAATCTCAGCAGTATCCAACTGGTTGGGAGGAGGAGCTGGGATCCCATGGCTCTCACTGCCGCTCCTGAACTAGTGAAGACGGCAGCAGTTTAACAAGGATCACACCCTACAACTGTGGCCCTAACAGATAGTGATTTGTGAACGAAACCATTGGAAACTGAGTGGGAATGAGAACACACTGTCCCCAGATGATTCATCTACACAATAAGGTTTGGGAAGCAATAGAACAATAACTAAGCAATCTGTAGTGTTTATTCAAATTACTCTTCCTTGAAATATGTGGGCCCCCAAGTACTGTTTCTTAGTGTGTGAATGTGGCAGGGGGATGCTGACATTTTGTAATGGTTAGTTCTTTTTTTTTTAATGTTTTTATTCTTACAATTTTTATGTCCATTGGGGTTTTCCTTGCATGTATGTCTGTGTGACAGTGTCAGATGCCTTGGAACTAGAATTACAGACAGTTGTAAGCCACCATGTGGGTGCTGGGAATTGAACCTGGGTCCTCTGGAAGAGCAGTGGTGTTCTTAACCACTGAGCCTTCTTTCCAGCCCCGATGTTGACATTTTGTATAGGACATTCTGGTATTGTATAGAATTATCTTCCACTTTGCAATACATCCTCTCAAAGCCCAGTGTGCTTTGTGTATCCCATAACAAGTAGAAATATCCTCTAATAAATATGTTCTAACATTCTGGGACACACAGCTAGGTTGGGGTTCTTTGTTGTATAATACTGGAGATTAGTGTTCTTTGCAACCAGAAGAGTCCTTCTCCTCATAAGACCATGGGTACATGCAATTTGCCTGACTCCAGCACTACCTGTCTACAGAGGACCCGGCAGTGAGGAAGGATGCAATAGTTAAAACATCATGGTAGAGGCAGGAGATATAGCAGGATGTCAGGCACAAGCCTGTCCTTCCTCAGCCAGTGTCCATGCTGTGGGCAGCAAAGCAGTGAAACGAGAGACTCAGAAGCCCTCCAACCAGTAAGACCAGCTGGGCCAGTTCTCTTTGGCCCTGGTACTCTCAGTAAAGCAAACAAGTGAGAACAATTTGACATCAGAGAGTTATGTCTGGGGTGAGGAAGGGAATATGTCCCGGGGGAGGAGGGATAGTGGCTGTTCTGTGCTCTGCTTGCTTCTGCCCTAAAGCAAGACTAAGAGATTATCAGGCCCTTTTGTCAGGTGAGAGGATTATATAGCTCCATAGTAAAGCCAATAGAGAGCTCAGAGGAAGCACCCAGACAGAAGCTAGACACATATCCCCCCAACCCCCAGACCTGAGCAAAAGAGGCTGGGTTTACCCTCCAACCTAGAAAACGGACCAGGTCTGTTAGGTTCAGTTTGGCCTCTGACCTTGCTCTCACCGGGCTGTGGGCCAGGCTAGCTCCTGCCAGGACCCTACACCTCTCCTATGCTCCAACTATTATGACTGCCAACAGTTCTCAGATGTCCAGAGAGCATTTGTTTTCTCTCCTTTAGAATTCGCTTTTCTTTTTCAAGACCCCTCTTATTCACTCACACTGAATGCTCCTGACTCTAGCCATGTTACCAGTTGTTTGTCTTGACCACAGGACTTACACTGTCATCATATATGTGTCTCCAGTGCCTGGCGTAGCAGCTGACACAAAATATTCAAGAAATGTTTGTTGAGTGAACGTATGACATTTTCATAATCTACTAAGGCCACATGCTGGTGTTTACTGAGCTCCTGCCTCAGGGCAGGTGCTGAGTATTTGATGTACAGCAGAAGCTGACATGCCCTGTCCCATGGCTCCTACACTCCAGCCAGGAGACAACACTGATCCAGAGCATGTCAATGGTAGAAGATCTTCCGATCCATTTCTTTCTCCTTGTTCACAATTACGGAAGATACTCTGGCCCATAGGCTTGTCATCCTAGAGGAGGGTTCCTCATGATAGCAGTCATAAGTAATTATGTTCAGCATGGGATCCACATACATCTTACCATTGGCAGGAGCTAGCCTGTAGAACAGTGCACAGTTCCCCAGCTGAAAACATGGACAAGAGTTACCAAACATTCCCACCTCTCTCTAGGAATGCCTGTTGACTTCCATGATTCCTTCCCATGGGCAGAAAGGTGGGTACAATTTCCCAAGTAAATTAGGAAAACAAAGCCCCTTTCTGCTGATTTGCAGTGACTCAGGTTGTAGTGGTTTGAATGAGAATGTCTCCCATAGGCTCAGGGATGTGAACACTAGTCTCCTGCAGCTCTTAAGTCTGATCCCTCTGCCTCTAGGTCATGGTGGTTTTTCTGTTCCTTTCCCACTCTCCTAAGTCCCTTGCCCATAGTCTAAAAGTCCTGCCTCTGTCTCCCTGCCCAGCCATTGGCTGGATGGCAATTCTTTATTACCAGTCAAAACCAGCTGGGGGCAGGACACCTCCAATGGTCCTCAATCTCTTAAGGTTATATCAATATAAGTTCAATGTTGGCCAATTCTAGCTGAGGCCTACCATCCAATCAAAGTGAGAGTGAGCGATGGAAGGAGAGAAGAGGGAGATGGAGGAGACAGGGACAAGAGACTTTGGGGAAAATGGTATAGATGGGAACAAGGGCCAAAATACCATATCTTCTCATTTAATCCTTCTCTGATTCAGTTTACTGACTACATTCAGCCAAACTGTATAGTTTCCAATGGTATGGGGATCTCTGACTTCTGCCCTTTCCTCAGAAGTACACTGAGGAGCCCAGACTGACAGGAATGTCCTTCCTACCACCCATTCCCATGCCCTCTCAGAATGTCAGAGGCAAGCTTCATACAGTGTGTACCAAGCCTCAGGAGGCAATGTCTTGAAAGAGCTGAGCCAAGGAATCCTGCCTAGCAGAGAGGCAGTGAGAGCTGGCTACATTCTCTCTACTAGACACTCCCCCATCCTGTCAACCAGCCATGTTTGCTGGTTCATTTCGGAACCACCCTAGCCAGGTAGGTTCCATCATCAGCTCCTGGAATACAGACTGAGTGGTACGGTAGGGTGTCCTTGAACATGGACTCATAAGGACACTCCATTGCTCTTTCTTGGGACAGAGGTCTGGCACATAGTGCTTCAGGTAAATTAAAACAACAAGGCTTCTTTCTGTTGATGGATCTGTAGTGTTGGGGATGGAACCCAGGGCCTTTCATGTGCTGGGCAAATATTCTACCCCTAAGTTACACCCACAGCCCTTAGTATTTTGTGGCAGGATCTCATTATGTAACCTTACATTGACCTGATACTAACAACTCCTCTGTCCTTGTGCAACCTTCTTGCCTTGGTCCTGGAACCCTGACTAGGGATGTTAATGAGGAAAAGAATAGAGCCTACAGAAATGACAGCCATGTACTCAGGAAAGCTGGGATACTGGGGAAAGACTAAGACTCTCTCTCCAAGATCTGCCAAGAGCACAGATGTGGCTGGCTGATGTGAGGGTAAAGCAACCCCAGCTTTGTACTTTCTGCAGTTCCCGAACTTATTTCATCCTGCATCTTGTCTTGTTTCTTTCTCAATTTTTATGGAGAGAGGCTACTTTGTTTGTTCCATAAAGGGTCACCTGTAGCCCAGGATAGCTCAGAACTCACTGTGATTTGAGGATAACCTTGAACATCTGGTTCTCCTGCTTCCACTTCCCAAGTGTCTTAGGGTTTTACTGCTGTGAAGAAACACCATGACTAAGGCAACTCTTATAAGAACAACTGTTGCAGGAAATATTAAGGTGGCACCAATTTCCCGCTACACCCAGCTACTCTTAGCCCCAGCAGTCTTGCTGGCCAATTCTTATCTCATGGAGACTCTGACTCAGAGCTCCAAAAGCTCTCCACTCAGCTTGCTAAGTTCCCACTGGCGGGTCGCTACCATACCAGCCCCGTGATTCAAAACCCCCACAGCCTTTCGTGGTGCAAACCCACACTTTGCCACTGTACCTTTCTCTCTGGAACCCAGACAAGCCTCCGAATGAAGGAAAACACAACACAAATTTAGGTCAGAAACAAGAGTAACTCAATCACTGGGCACAACAACTAGAATCCTAATCTTGTAAACCATAATAAATCTAAATCTTTTGGTGGCGAATCCTGGCAGATCCACCATTGAAACTGGGAGACACTTGTAGCTACATCTTGTCCTTTCACTATCCCTGTCCAAAAAGCCCTTATCTCTCTCCTGCCTCTGTAAGGGACCCCCGAGGGGAGTCCCTACTCTCATCCGGAGTTGCAAGCATCCAAGGAAACACGGAGACCGGCTTGATGCAAAATAGCAAAAGGTAGTTTACTGGCGAGGGGCCCTCAGGTCAGGAAACACATTCCATGCAAGGGAAGGATTTCGACCCCCATCTCTGACAGTTTGAGATTTTTATAGGAAGTGGCGCAGGGGGAAGGGGAGAGCGGGAAACTTTGGCGCGGTTACATTTGATTGGATATTTTAAACATCAGCAATAGGTGTAAGTTATCATTTTGGCGGGCATAGCAAGCTTTTCTTGGTGGTCATGATGACTCAGTATTTTTGGCCAATAAACCTCAGACCTCCCGATAGGTGAAGAAAAACACCAGATGGCCCATTTTTCAATTGGGCATGTTTAGACTTGTCAAGGCCTGTCCTTGGTTGTTCCTATATTCGTGGTCACTCTGCCCTAGGAGGAACTTGTTATTTTTGTTTTGGCTATTTTCAGCAAATTGTTGGTGGTCTGGTGGGTTCTGCTGAGGTATTTTAATTTTTTGTCCCCACACCTCCTCTCTTCCCCTCTCCAACCCAGAAGTCCCACCTACTCGATCAGTGATTGGCTCCTTTATTCATTAGGGGATGGTTCACAAGAAGTCGCCTGAGTATCACTCATTCCTCATTGGCAGCCCCTCCCTGGGAAGTGAAATTAGCATCAAAATACAAGCAACATCAGGACCATCCACAACAGATCACATTTAATTGAGGCTGGCTTAAAGGTTCAGAGGTTCAGTCCTTTATCATCAAGGACAGAACGTGCAGCATCCAGGCAGGCATGACAGAGGAGAAGTTGAGAGGTCTACATCTTCATCTGAAGGCTGCTAGCAGAATACTGGCATCCAGGCAGCTAGGATGAGGGTCTTAAAGCCCACACCCACAGTGACACATCCACTCCAACAAGGCCACACCTACTTCAACAGGGCCACACCTTCTAATATTGCCACTCCCTGGGCCAAGCATATACAAACCATCACACCAAATGTTCAAATTAAATGCTACTATTTTCTCTTTACAACCCTCCCTATGGCTTGCATGTTCTCAGTCTGTGGTCTGTTCTGAGTTTTTGGTCCTCTTCTGCCAGATGTCGGAAAGTTAATAACTGGTACCTCCTTGTTCTGCAGAGACATTTATTAAATATATCAGTGGAAATTTGAAGTCAAATGATTTCCAGTGTTGAGATCATGAAAGTAGGGTACTTCTGTAGAAAAACAGAAGTATGGTTCAGAAAGGAGTTTCTACTGTACTGAAGAGAAAACCCCAGCTTTTTGTGGAGAGTTCCCTAGAACCCTGTCAGCAACAGCTACTATGGAGACACAACTGGGCAGCAGCCAGCAGCTCTCAGTCTTGGGCCAATGTTCTTTCCCACCCTTTATTTCCCTTCTTACTGGCAACAACTAAGTTGGCTCATTATACTTCGGTCTCATTGGTTCTCCCACCTCAAGACACCTAATCATTGGTACCTTCAACAAGTCTCTGCTGTTCTGATTGGCTGATCTGTTGTCAGGGTAAAGGCTCCAGAGTAGCATTGCTTTCCCATATGTAGTAACCTCTAATTTTGAACACTGTTTCATTATCCCTAACTCTGTTCTCCCAACCTTACTTCTACCCCTACAGAGACTCTGTAGTGGAGAATTAGTTAAACTGCTTTGGCTCCCGGCAGGTTGCATGTGGGCAACTGCCCAAGAGCTCTCTGGATTTTCTAATGAAAGACAAATACATGCCAGCTAATTTTGATACGCCATGACTAGCTCAATGGCTGGGCATTTCTAATACTCCCCAGGGCTAGCACACATTTCTCTCCGGTATTCCAGGTTTAATACTTTCTAAATTTATATTTTATCTTTGCTGTTCTGTTACCTTCTGGGAATCCCCATCATCATCACCACCGTAGGGAGTTGGTTCTGATGCTTTGATCTGTGTTTACTGATACTGAAGGTCCTTGCCCCTAGTTGGTTTTTGATCTATCAATAAAGATGCCAGTAGCCTTGCCGGGCAGTGGTGGCGCATGCCTTTAATCCCAGCACTTGGGAGGCAGAGACAGGCGGATTTCCCAGTTCGAGGCTAGCCTGGTCTACAGAGTGAGTTCCAGGACAGCCAGGGCTACACAGAGAAACCCTGTCTCGAAAAACCAAGAGAAAGAAAAAATCGAAAGATACCAGTAGCCAATGGGTGGGTGGAAAGAAAGAGTCGGGACTTCCAGGTTCCTGACCACTAGGGAGAGGCAGAAAATCAGAAGACTAGGGAGAAGAGGAGAGACTCAGTAGCAGAGGAGAGAAAGCCAACCAACCATGTGAGTTTTCTGGTAAGTGGCCTCTGGCCACTTCCCTGACTGGACTTGGAGTAGCAGGGAAGATTTAAGAGTGCCCAGTCATTGAGTCAGCCAAGGGATTTCAAGATTAACTGGTGTATGTGTGCGCATTTTCTATCTGAGGATCCGAGATAGCTCCTGGACAGGTGTGTTCCTGCAACTTGCTGGAGCTCAAAGCTGTGTAGCAAAACTCCACGCTACAGGACACATTCCCTTTCCACCTACATTGTAGGATACTTTCTCTCCTGCAGCTCTTAAATCTGATCCCTCTCCCAGTGAGTCATGGGGATTCGCTTCCTCCCCTCCCTCGATTCCTTGCCTGTGCAATCTAAAAGTCCCACCTCTTTCACCTTTCAGCCATTAGCCATTGGCAACTTTATTTTCCAATCAGAGCCAACTGGGGGCAGGCTTCCTTTAGCGTCTGAATGTGCAGATTTCCATATGATTCTGGGAGTCGAACTAAGACAAAGCATTAGAACCAATCCCCAATAACTCTCTCCTTGTTATTGCAAAATAAACAGTCAATCCAGGGATGTCCTGGATTGGACGCAAACCCTGGACCATGAGTTCCCATCTTTGGACAATTTGTCATGCCAAAGCCAATTTTGTACAGCCCATGAAGGCAAAGCGAAACCGGGCAATCTGCCATTGCAGATTCACAACCTCACAACACTGAATAGATCACATATAACCACTAACTCCATCCAAGAGCCACTCATGCAGAAAGATATGTCTTTGACAAGAGTAAGTGCAAGAAATCAAGAAACATTTTTAGAATAGTCCCAGACTGTCAAAATTGCCATTATGCTTAAAATTCTACCAGAAAAAAAAAAAAGTTTCACTATTCAGCCTGGAACTGTCTGAGTAGACCAGGCTGATCTTAAACTCATAATGCTCCACCTGCCTCTGCTTCCCAGATCCTAGAACTAAAGCCAAACACTATAATGCCTGGCCTGACCTTTCTTCTATTAAAACTTCCTGTTAGGGGGCTGGAGAGATGGCTCTGCAGTTAAGAGCACCGACTGCTCTTTCAGAGTTCAATTCCCAGCAACCACACGGTGGCTCACAACTATCTGTAATGGAATCTGATGCCCTGTTCTGGTATGTCTGAAGACAGCAACAGTGTACTCATATACATAAAATAAATAAATAAAAACAAACCAAACTCCCTGTTAAAATATAAAATTCCCTGGAGGGGGCAATATGTGAAGTAACATATTCCCAAATCCATCCCAAAAGAAGCATGGAAATTGTTCTTTATGATTAAATTATTTTAGAGGTACTGTCTTGTTAGAGTTTTATTGCTGTGAAGAGACACCATGATACAGGGGTGATGCAGGATATTTATTTGATCACACTGTGAACCCTGAGATTGTGTTATTTACTGAAAAGCTCCTAGCAAACATCATTAATCCTCTGCCTGAAATAAAGACAACACCCTTAGTATACATTTTATATCCCAAACAATCAAGGTAAAGCTAGTTTGTAAAAAGAACCATCCATGATTGAAAGTGATGTTTAATTGAGTGGCAGACAAAGTGACAAATCAGAGGAAAGATATGAAAGAATAGGATATGTCCAACTCTCAAGAAGAGAGGAAAGGGAAGCTACTTAAGAAAGAGTGGTGCAGAGAGGAAGGAGGGAAAAAGGAGGGGGTTTTACTTCGACAGTTATAGGGAGACAGGTTACAGAAAGAGAACAAGCCAGAGAATAAGAAGCAGCCAGAACATTAGAATATTATTGCCAAAGGTTGTATGAGGCCAAGCAGAGCAATCCAGGCAGAGGCCAAGACAGATGCAAGATTGAATTGGTCAGCTTGGAGAGAAGTTTTGAGCCAGAACAGTTGAGTTGACCAGCCAGCCAGGAAGAGCTAGAAAAGGTGAACTTACTTAGCAGTTAAGTGACAGAGGCTGAAAACTTTCTAGGCCTAGATTAGATTATATGGAGGCTAAAGTTTCCAGGACTGGGCCTAGCAGTAGGATTAGCAGACCGAGACAGTAAGCCTCAGAAACAATTACTCCAGGCAAATAAAAGATACAATTACATTGGGGGGTGCAAAGTTATGCTGAATTCTCCAGGTGAGTCCCATTTGATCTCATGAGCCTTTAAAAACAACATTTCCTGACTATGATCAGAGAAAGGCAAGTAATGCTGGAAGCCTGGCTGAAGACATGATATATCCTTAGCTCTAAGGATAAAAAGGGAAGCATCAACCAGGGCTGACAGTGAAGCCTCTAGAAAACTGTCAAAAGAGAAACATATTCTCCCACAGCAGCTCTAGAAAACAAGACAGGATTCTCCATGTCAACCCAGTGAACCTGTGTCAAACTCCTCATCCATCAGACCAGAACACAGTGAGTTTGTGTCATTTTAAGATATCGAGTTGTGGCACTTCCTACATGTGCATCAGGAATACTGACACCCTAAGAGATTCCTGGTGAAATCTGATGGATTAAGCCCTCAGGGGAGCTGTTCACATAACCCAGCGCTTCAGAAACTACCAAACACTACATCTCTAGTCTCCCATAACATGTATCGGTATCTTAATACACTCTCAGGAGCATCTCAGCACCATTTAGCCCTGTTTTCTATATGATGGGTAGGTAAGAAAGTGGAGCATAATCTGGTAGTCTCTGATGGGGCAGCATGGACATCCGAGAGGGGAGAGCGGAGTGAGGAAACCCACTGGACAACGGTGAATAGAGAGGTGGAAATCTACCACAGATACACTTCAGTTGCTTCAGAACTTGGTTCGTTCTGATCAGTAGATTGTGCCAACTCATCCTTTCCCTCAGGTTCACTGTCTTCTGTAGAGAAATTCCCATGGCTTCCCTTTCTACTCCAGAGCCTAGTTGGAAGCTCCTCCTATGTGCTCATCTGACTAATTTATCTGCTTCTGCTCTGGGTATCAATGCCCTGAAATTACTTATTTGTTTGTCCCCAACTACGAACAGAGAAAAATTTGACAGACTAGGCTATGGACATCTCTAACAAGAAGAGAGAGGGAAGGGAAGCTACTTAAGGGAGAGACAGACAGTACAGAAAGAAGAGAGTGCAGTACAGGGATACAGTAGACATCCTGGAGAGTACAGTACAGTACAGTTGAGCAGAGCAGCACAGAGAGGGAGAAGGAGGCAGTTTTATCAGGAGAGTTTTACAGAGACAGATTGAAGAGAGAACAAACTAGACACAGGTAAAGACACAATGAGCAAGAGAAGGAGCCAGAAGATTAAAAAATTGAAAGGATTGGTAGATTTAGTTTGAGACCAAGTAGAGTAATTCAGGGGCCGAGAGAGAAGGCAGATTGAGTCAGTCAGCTGGGAGAGAAATTTGAGCTAGAACAGGTGAGTTGAACTAGCCAGCTAGAGTTCAGAAAGAACAAGAAAGGGTGAGCTTATTCAACAAGTCTCAGAGGCTGACATAGATTAGATTTTATGGAGGCTAGAAGTTTTTAGGACTGGGTCTAGGTTAGGAGACAGAGGCAGAAAGCTTCCCAGACAACAATTACAACAGGAGAATAAAAGTTACTTTTATAGCCTGGTCTACAGAGCAAGTTCCAGGACAGTCAAGGCTACACAGAAAAACCTTATTTTGAAAAAACAAACAAACAAACAAACCAAACTAAACCAAGCAAAAAACAAAAGGGAACTTGTTGGGAGCCAAGTCCTAACAGAAAGCGGCTATCATCTTTGCAGCCATCTCAGGGCATATATCCTGACAAGAGACTTGTTTTCACCAGCCCACAACAGCTGAGCACACTCTGATAAACATCTTGTTTTTCTCACATATCTTGTTTTGCTGTTTAGTGCACAGCTGCAAGGTACACGTGGTAAAGTGTCTTCAGCTGTGTTCTCCTGCGTGTGCTTATATATACCCAGGATTCCCTTCCAATAAACGGGCCTCAATCACACGCTCTGTCTTGTCTCTATTCTTTGCGTCTCTTGTCCCTCAAACCCCATTCTCTCTCTTGCTAGACACTGTTGACTGACCCGAACGAGCCAGGACAAAGTGGCCCTCAAACGTGGGGCAGAATGGGTCGTTACACGAACTTTTTATTGTAAGGTAAGGGCTCACTAAGTTGCCCTGGATGGTATTGAACTCTTGATCCTCGTATCTCAGTCTCCAGAGTAGCTGAGATATAGGCCTGTACCATCAAGCCTGTGACCTTTAGCCCCAGTGAAACAAGCAAAGGTCTTACCCTGTTTGTCCGTAGTTTACAGGACATCTGTCTAGGCTGCATGAGAGAACAAATGGTACACTTCCAAGAGAGTTTAAAGGAAGTTGGTCAAAGTTGAGAAGTTGTAGAGGTGAAAGGGCTTGCTGGGGGAAAGGAAGTGCAGTGCTAAACCAGGTCTTGTGTAAAAGATAAAAATGAGAACACAATCTTTCCACAGGAAACAGCTGGGTAAGAGTGGCCTAAGGATCCCTGGACAGGTGTAAGACCTACGGGACAGACAAGACCTAGGGGAACACAGTTAATTGTTCTGAGCAACCCAGAAGTGCACAGACAGGCACATGTACTCAAAGACATGTTATAAAACTGAAAACATGAAAGAACCTCTTGTTATTAAGGTGTCCCTCCCTGGGTTCGAAGACTTGCCTTAGAAGAAACACTGAGCAAACCCGAAGTGCTAGAGCCTGACTGCAGTGCTCGGACAACCATTGGTCGAAGCGCCTCAACCCTGAAACTACAACTCCCATTATGCATCGCGCAGCGTGGGCTTAAACCCAGGATACACTACAATCCCCAGAATGCTTTGGGAGGGGCGGGGGACGGCGAGGCTACGTCTGCGTCAAGAGACGTTAAATTTGAAACTTGGCGGCTCGGGCGTGATGGGGCGTGAGGTAGCTACTTTGAGAAGGAATCGTGTATGTGATTTAGTTTAGCAGCACTAGGTGACGGTATTCGCAGGTCCAGAGCCAGCTGAAGATTGAGGGAAGTTCAGACAGTTGGCACTCTGAGGAAAAAGGTCTGCAGCCGTCGAGAGCAAGAACTGGGAATGCAGGATGGCGGCGGCGAGGTAAGGACCGTAGCCAAGTTGTTGCAGCTGGGTGCTCTTGTGGCGAGGAGGATCGCGGAGATCGGCAAAGAGCAGGTCCTCCTAAACCCCCTTCCCAACGGCGTGGAGCCCTGCATCCAGCCAAGGAGCAAAACTGAGAGAGCTTGGAATTTGCCTTGTGATCAGAGTCTGAAACTCACCTCAGCCCTTTATCTTTGACCTTGAACATGTTTATATGGGGAGGAGGGTCACGCAGATATTAATACTGTTTTATGGGGTTCTGGGAGAATTCAAGTTATTTGTAAGTTATTTGCTTTCAACTAATAGGTGTTCTCATTTTGCTAGTAGCATAGGGATCTAAAGAGCAGAACACTTGAAGCTTTTCCTCATCTATACAATATAGAGCGGTTTTTCTAGGTTAGAATTTAATATGCATTTTAATTATGGAACTCATAATAACTGGGTCATTGCCCTGTCATAAACTGCCATTCATGGAACAGAATTTATTGACTACCGTTTGAGCACTGAAGGCGAACCGTAAAAGACACAAAATCCCAACCTTTGTGCAGCTTAAGTTCTGGGGAGGAATGAATTGGGTGTGTGTGTAAAACAGTAAGAGATTTAAAAGCAGAATCGGTATTAAAAGTATAAAGCAAGAGATGGCAGGCAGCACTGGAGGTGGGATTTGTGCAGTTTCAGAAAGGTTTGGACGTGTAGCTCGGGTAGGGCACTTGCTCAAGGGACATAAGGCCTTAGATTCATTACCTAGCAATGAGGCTTGGGGTGGGGGGTAGAGGCAGGGGGAGATTTGAACAGAGTCCTCACTGATGAGATGGTATTTGGGTTAAAACTAGACAGGTAAGATGACTTTGGACAGAGATGATTGTTACCATGACCAAGGACCTGTTTGCTCATGCCCCATGGTGGATGGAGAGAACCACCTCCCCAAAGTTGTCCTCTGACTTACAGAGAGGTGGGGGGGGAGGGGGAGGGGGAGGGGAGGAGAGAGAATATATATTTATATTTTTTTTTTTTTTTTTTTAAAGAAATAGGAGTGGAGGCTGCTGCTGGCATCTCATTGTCACGTGAACCCATGTCATACATAGAACTGCTAGCTTTTTTTTTTTAAAACTACTTTGCTAAAATTATGATGCTTTTAAAAATTATTTTTCCTGGCTTTAACTTATTTGTATAATATTGTCAACAACCCTCCCCCCTTGCCAAGTTCTCTCTTCGTCGAGCATAAACTTGGAGAGCATGTAATAGGCCCAGAAGCTGAAAAGAATAATAATGGTCCCAATGTACCAGCTTCGTCCAACCCCAAAGATCACGAAGTCACCTCTCTGAAGATGGTGTCACAGGGTTGTGCTGTAACAGTGTTGGCGTTGGGTTTATTTCTGTTTCCTTCTTCATAGTGAAGCCATGTGCCTGGAGGGAGATGAGTGGGAGCTGAGTAAAGAAAACGTACAGCCCTTACGGCATGGCCGGATCATGTCCACACTTCAGGGAGCTTTGGTACAGCAGGAGTCAGCTGGCAACGCTCCTCTGCAGCAGCAGAAACGGTATGGAGAGGGGTGGTTTGTGTTCAGCTTGTTAGTCCCAGGTGAGGTAGGCAGTGTGCGGATGAAGCTGCGGAAGGCCCTGAGGCAGTGAGTGCTTCTCAACCTTCCTAGTGCTGTGACCCTTTAATGTAGTTCCTCATGCTGTCGGTGTGTCCCCAACCATCAAATACTTCGTTACTACTTCATAACTGTAATTTTGCTACTGTCATGTGTCTGATATATAAGATATCTGCTATGTGACCCTGTGAAAAGGTCCTTTGACTCCCAAAGGGGTTGCAACCCACAGGTTGAGAACCACTGCCCTAAGGAATACTCTTCAGTGATAGTATGGGAATCTGTTCTCTCCGTTTTCTGATTGCAAGCTTTTCAGTTGCATGAGATAGTATTTATTTCAGGCTAAAATGTAAAGTGCAACCATACTTATTGAATTAGATCTTTGAAAACAGTGTTCTTATGGTTTCTCTGTAGACAGTAGTAGTCTGTTTGTTTTTTTGAGTCTGTCTCTTTCTATAACCCTGGTGGGCCTAGAACTCACTATGAAGTTCCAGGGTGCCATTGAACTAACAGAAGTCCTCCTGCCTTTGCTTCCTGAGTGCTGGGATGACACCACGTGCTACTGTGCCTTTATTTTATTCTTAGTGCTTGCTCTGGTGCCTCGAGCTTGATCCTGGACTGGACTCTCTACTTGTCTGACTCTCCTTGCTGTCCACCCCGTCATGTTTCATCCCAGTCTCTGCCCTCACTTTTGCTTTTACGTTTACCCTGGATGTCTCTTGCCTTCTCAGTGTCTACTCCTGTCATGTGTAGGCAGCTCTGGGAGTGTGGAAATGGTGCTCATTTGATAGGAATCATACTTTAAGGGTGAAGGATATTGGAGGACTACCTTGGGTTGCTGGGCGGCTGTAGAGAGCCGTAGTACCCAGTTACCCCGAGTCTCTGAGGCTGAGCTGTGGTCAGTGTGTTGTGTTGCTAAGTTGTGGCACCTGGCAGGATAGATGTAGTTAGTGATTTTTCACCTAGGCTGATTTCAATGATGACAGGTTTATTTGGATGTAATTCTGTTGTCAGAGAATAAACCTCTTCTTTCCTAAATGACCTTCCTTTTTCTATTTTCCCCATTTTGGTTAACGTTACAAAACTCATCTGAATGACTCTAATTCATTGCTCCCTCATCTCCCCCCCCCCCCTTTTTTAAAAAAATGACTTATTTTCCATTATATGTGCATGTGTGAGTATGTGTGAGTACAAGTTCGCAAGGAGGTCAGAAAGGGCTTTGATCCCCAGAGCTTGAGTGAAAGCCTGATGTGAGCTGCCCAGCACGGTGTCCTCTGCAAGAACAGTGTGTTCTTGTAGCCCTTGACCCATCTCCACCTCTCTCATGCTTTCAGGGATTGGCCTCAGGTCCTCCCGAATACTAAGCGTGCATTTCCACTGAGCTATTCCAGTAGTGCTGGGAATTTCTTTTGAGTATAATTTGGATAGAGCACACTTGGATCTTTGAGTGTGCTGTAAGACAGTGCCTCTCGTCACAAGCCCTCACTTTAGGAAGTTCCCTCGTTCTCCTCAGTCCTTCTCCCCTCTCCACGAAGCACCTGCTGATTAGATAGAATTCTGTCAAGATAAGACTTTGGAGCTTTGTTGTTTGTGATAGGGTCTTGCTCTTTAGCCTAGACTGGCCTCAACCTGTGAGTCACCTCCTGCAGTCCCAGGTGATGGGCTTGTGGGGCACGGGTCTGTCACCGTGGCCAGCTTATTGTAGAATATTCTGTAGGTAGAATCCCATGGCTCCTTCATTCAGTGACGTGTGTTGAGTATTTCTGTTGCATGTGCTATGTGTCCTTTTCACAGCTGAGTGAGTACTCTTTACCACTCACGTTTCCCTTCAGTCTTTTGTTCTTTGAAAATCAAGCCAGTGAGTATTTAATAACACTTTTTGTGGACGTGATTCCAACTACCCCCCTTGGAATGGAATTGCTGGGTCATAGAGTAGCTTAAACTCAGGACCATAAAGGCAGGTGATGTACTAGAAAAATTCCTCTTTTCTTTACTATATTATGATTGTTCCTAGTTCCTACCTCCATTTTGGCTTCTTAAAACCATTACTATCTGTTCTTGGCAAGGGCCATGCCCGTTTTGTATTGTTGATTTTTTTTTTCTCATGAGTATACTTGGCCATTTTTATTAGAAGTATAATTCTTTTGTATCAGAAATAGTTTTATTTGTTTATTTATTGTTTTTGGACAGGACTTCCCCAAGTATCCTAGGCTGCCCTTGAACGCACTGTGGTAGCCTGACTGGCCTTGTACTTTCAGCCTCTCTTGTACAACAATTACAGACATATGACACCTTGGCTATTTTATTATTAATATTTTAAAGGGTTTTCTCTTGATTGGTTGGTTTTGGTTTTTTGAGACAGTTTTTTTTCTGTGTAGCCTTGGCTGTCCTGGAGCTTGCTCTGTAGACCAACATGGTCTAAAACTCACAAAGAAAGATAGGATTAAAGGCTTATGCCCGCCACTACACCCACATTGAAGTTGTCTTTACAATACCCATTATTTTATATTTTTTATTACTTGACATTTTCATGTTTCTATAATTTTCTTGGTAATTTTCACACTTTCCCCTTTACTTTCTTATTTCCCTCTGATTCCTGCCCAACTCCTCTTTATTCTCAACAAGAACCATTCCTATTTTCAGGCCTTTTCTGTTGTTTTGTTGGGTTGTATGTTTTGTGTGTGCATGTGTGACCCACTGTGTTGAACTAGGGTTGCTTCCATGAACCACGGAGTACTTGGTCATGAGTAACCAATAGTGACTGTAACCTGAAAAAAAAATGACTTCCTTTTCCAGCAGCCGATAACTGCTGGTAGCGCCTCAGGGAGCCGTGCGGCCTCGTAAGCCTGTCCCCATCTGTAGTTGAGTGTCACTCGGCCTGATCTTGGTTGTCGGGTTTTGTTGTTTAGTATTTATTTAGTGTATGTGTGGAGGTCAGAGGACAACGTGCAGGAATGTGGGTCCTGGATCATGTCCTCAGACCTGGCAGTGAGCACCCTTGCCCACTGAGCCTTCTCTTTGGCTGTTGACCCTTTCTTGTTCAGGTCTGTGCAAGTAACCACAGCTGCTGTGAGTTGGTGGAGAATAGCCATGTTGTGTCCAGGAAACTGTTTGAGGATGCTTTTCTCCATTTATCTCTTTCCATCCTCCTCTGTGATGCTCCCTGAGCCTTGGAGGGGGTGATAAAGATGTCCCATTTAGAGCTGTGCACCCAACAGTTGCTTGTTCTCAGTGTTTTGACCAGTTATGAGTCTCTGCCTTCTCTGTCCCCCACTACAAAAAGAAGCTTCTCTAACCAATGCTGATGTACATTCCTTCTTCTGACCTCCATGGGCACCTGTATGCACATACCCACACAGCAAGCACTATTAAAAATAAATCTTACCCCAGTGCTGGTGTAAGTCTTTAGTCCAAGCACTGGGGAGGCAAAGACCGGCAGATTTCTGTGATTTTTTTTTTTTTTTGAGGCCAGCCTGGTCTACAAAGAAAAACCTTGTCTTCAAAACAAACAAAAACCTTAAAAAATATGTATATAAACAAACCTAATAAGTAATATGATCCCCATTTTATAGGTGAAAAATCAGAAAGCAGAGAAGTAGCTATCCATTGTCTGAGCTAATGAGTGTAGAGCTGGATTTTGTTTTTTTGGGTTTTTTTGTTTTTGTTTTTTGCTTTTTTCGAGACAGTTTCTCTGTGTAGCCCTGGCTGTCCTGGAACTCACTCTGTAGATCAGGCTGGCCTCGAACTCAGAAATCCGCCTGTCTCTGCCTCCCAAGTGCTGGGATTAAAGGCGTGCGCCACCACTGCCCGGCTTGTTTATTTTTTAATAAGCTTTCATGGAGAGCCCTGGCTAGCCTGGAACTCACTGTGTAAATCCAGCTGTCCTCAAACTCAGAGAGATCTCCCTGCCTCTGCGCTGAGTTCTGGTGTTAGAGGAGGCCTGCACCACCACACGGCTCAGAATCATAATTATGTCTATTCTTTTTATGTATTTATTTAATATTGCTGGACTTTCTTGGAACTACCAGTAGATGAATAGTGACACAGACTTAGGATTTTTTTTTTTAATCTTTTTATTTACTTATGTATATGGGTACACCATTGCTCTCTTCAGACACACCAGAAGAGGGCACCAGACCCCATTACAGATGGTTGTGAGACACCATGTGGTTGCTGGGAATTGAACTCAGGACCTCTGGAAAAGCAGTTGTTGCTCTTAACCACTGAGCCATCTCTCCAGCCCAGGAATTTTTATTATAGCTTAGGCTACCTTCCTTTTTTACTAGCTTAGGCTAGCTCATCTAACTTAGTTAATCTATTTTAATTTCTCCACCACTGGCAAATCTTTCCTATCCCTCAATCTTCTAGAGTCCCTGTCTCTGCCTGCAAGTTCCGCCCTCCCTTCCTACTTAGCTATTGGCTGTCAGCTCTTTATTAAGCCTATCAAGTGAGGAAGGTGCTTGTTTACAAAATGCTGAGGCAAGTGATGCCCCATAAGAATGACAAAATCAAAATCCAGCCAGTACTTAGCTTTCTGCCAGTACAGAATTAACAACTGAATAGTACAAAGACAACTTCACACAATGCATCCCAACAATTTAAGTGTTGTGGGAAATATTAAAAAAGTGGCACCATCCCACAATATACCCAGCTACTCTCTGCCCGCCGTCTTGCCACCTCTAGGCTAGCCCTAGTCGGCAGTCTTCCCTTCTCTGGTTTTCCTGACTCAGAGCCGCCTGTACCTTCTCAGCCATCTACCCCTGTGGCTAGTTGTCACAAATCCCCTTAACCCAGTAAATCAAAACTCTAGAAACTTATAATATGTGGGGAAAATTAAAAAAGGCCGCCACAGCGGCGCAAGCCCGCCGCCGTGGCGGGTCCCCACATCAGGGAGGGAGATCCTACGGTTCCAGCGGCCTGAGGGCCTTGGCGGCGGCAGGCCCCAGTAACACGAGGAAGTCCTTGGTTCCAAAAAGGTTTATTGACATGACGGATAATAGATGGATCTAGGCGTATCCCCCAAAAACTCAGGGCCGTCCCGAGTTATATAGGGAGGGAGAAAGGGGGAGGATTAGGGGAGGATCTGGGGGGAGGAATGTTTAATTTGCTCTGCCCTCTGGCCTTCATTAGTATGTAAATCTCTAGGGCCTGAGGCCTATCGCCTGGGTGACTCTATGGAGATCTGTGACTGTTTTTCAGGATCTTAGGTGATGGGAGGGACCGAACTCCTGCCGGTTCTCATGAGGAATTTCACAGAGAATCTCGGGGTTCTAAGTACCTGCTCAACCATGACCCAGGATACCCTTATGCAGTACCACAATAATATATCTTTCAGATTTATATATCAATAAATTCTCAATTCACAGTCCACACAGTAATTTCTGAGCCAATTGATAATGATACAGGCTGCCCACCTAGATTAGACAAGTTGTTCCAATTATTCTATTCTCTTATGATATTCATAGCTACCTGTGGCTATTTAAAGCCACGCAGAATCTGAATCATCTTCCTCCTCCTCTTCCTCCATCTTCCTTCCTTCCTTTCTCTCCCTGTCCTCTCTCTCTCTTCCTCCCCTAAACTTTTCAGCTCCTCCTTCCCTTCCACTGCCCAATCACAGGCTTTTTGTATTAATATTTAAATTAATTGGGGGGAAAATTGTGTTACATTTAAGATTTATTTGTATTATTTAAAATTGATATATATGTGTATTTGGGTATGTGCATATGGATGCATGTGCTTGCTAAGACCAGAGGTCATCAGATCCCTGTCACCTAGAGTTCTAGGTGATTGTGATCTACCCGATTCGGGTACTGAGAACTGAACTTGGGTGGTTTGTTTGTTTGTTTTGAAATATTTTATTTTTGGAAGGATGGGATTGGAGAGATGGCTTAGTGGCTAAGAGGACTTACTGCATTTGCACTGGATTCAAATTTGATTCCCAGCCACTCATGGCGGCTCACAGCCAGCTGTACTTCTCTCATATTTCTTCCTGCCTCTGTGGGCACTGCAGCACATACATACATGTAAGCAGACACTCATACGTAAATAAAGCTGTAGGTAGTTATGGGTGCTAGGAATCAAACTTGGGTAGTCTGCAAGAGCAAGCAGAACAGACTTGGTCTCCAGTTGATAGGGTGTGGGAAGGATTAAGAGCTGTGTCCTTGTTGGAAGAGTGTCACTGGGGGTGGCCTTTGAGGTTTCAAAAGCCCAATTGGCCCTGTCTGCCTGGAGCTTACAGAGCAACACCATAAACTCTCAGTTATGCTCTAGCTGTGCCTGCTGCCATGCTCCTTGCCATGGTGGTCATGGACTCTAACTGCCTAAAACTGTAAGCCCCCAATAAGCTCTTCTGTCAGTTGGCTTGGTCATGGTGTCTTATCACAGCAATAGAAAGTTACTGATACAGCACTTTCAACTGCTGAGTCATCTCTCTGCCTGAACAGTATTTCATAATTGATTTGGTGTGATTTTTGGCCTTTTTTTTTTTTTTTAAAAGCTGGCTTTTGAATCTACTAGGGTCTTGAGTACTGTACCACCGAGTTAAACCCAGACTATTTTTCCATTTAACAAATTCTCAAAAACTCTAGTCTAGTTACTTAGATCACCGTGAACTCCTTGAGAAGTGAGTAGAAATGGAAAGGAGACCTGTTTCCTGGGGCTGTCGGAACTGCTCGTGCTAACATACGCTGTTTGAATTCCAGGGCATTTGAATCTGAAATCCGCTTTTACTCTGGCAATGACCCTCTGGATGTTTGGGACAGGTGAGGATGTTTATACGGAAAGAACAACAGAGACATTACAGATGAGTGTTGTTGGCTTCATTTCTCAGATAGAGGGATGTGGTGTGGTGGATGGAGCAGACAGTGCTGTTTGGCAGAACATTCCAGAACAGCCATGGTGGTTTTCTAAGGTTTGTTGTGCAGGGCTGTGCATAGATCCCAGAACATTACATATTCTAAGGAAAGGCTATATAGTACTTATACTACAATTTCCCTGAGGTGTTTAAGGCTGGAGCATGAAGGCATGTTACTCTCTTTCCATTTTTTTTTTTTTTTGTTTTGTTTTTGTTTTTTCAAGACAGGGTATCTCTGTATAGCCCTGGCTGTCCTGGAACTCACTCTGTAGACCAGGCTGGCCTCGAACTCAGAACTCCGCCTGCCTCTGCCTCCCAAGTGCTGGGATTAAAGGCGTGGGCCACCACTGCCCGGCCCTGGCGTTTCTCTTTTTCCTTACAGTATTTGTTACAAGTACTTCAAGAAAGCTTGAGAGACAGAGGCTTGGCTCATGTCATTGAGAACTTCTAAAGAAACCTACTTTGAATAAGTTCAATATTTCTGCTTAAAAGTCCAGAGTAGAGGGGGCTAGAGAGCTGGCTCAGTGGTTAAGAGCACTGACTGTTCTTTTAGAGATTCTGAGTTCACTTCCCAGCACCCACATGGTGGCTCAAAACCATCTGTAATGGGATCCGATGCCCTCTTCTGTTGTGTGAAGACAGCTACAGCATACTCATATACATAAAATAAATGAATAAATCTTAATAAAGAAGTCCAGAATAGAAGGCTTGAACAATTGCTTATCTGTTAAAAGCATTGGCTTTTAGAGGATTGGGTTGTGTTTCCAGCTCTCTTATGGCAGTTTACAACCCTATAAAATTCCATCCTAAGGGATCTGATGCCCTCTTCTGGCCTCTAATGGCACTGCACAATGCAGTATATAGACATACACACAAATAATAAGTAAATCTATAATAGGTTGGATGTGGTGGGACATGCCTTTAATTTAAGCATTCAGGAGGCAGAGGCAGGCAAATCCCTTTGACCGCGGAGAGAAAGGCTTCTCATCTCCTGTCCCGTGAGTTGGCGCACAGCAGCAAGAGACACAGGACACAAGCCGGGTGGCTAACTAGAGTACAGAGAGCTCCGGGGCGGACCAACGACTTCTCTCCCTTCCCCCGCCCTGCGCAGACAGGGGCCCTCGAGCCTTGACTTACTCGAACGAAGAGTCCAGAATTCAAGAGACATGTGACGATTTAAGATCTGTGGATTTATTAACAGATGACTTAGGTGGTGAATGGTAAAGGGCTCTCCCGAAACATGTTTCGCTTATATACTGGAAACGGAAGAGAAGGGCGGGGCAAGAGAAATCTTGAGGCAGAGACTTGTTCTCTCCGCCCTCTCTCTGGGCTCTGGGGGGCGTGGCCAAATTACAGTCCCACACACATTGTTGAGTACAGGCCAACCAGGGCTAGAGAATGAGACTTAAAAACAAAAGCAAAAAAACCATTGAGAATGAGCCTTAGAACCAAAGCAAAAGTATACATCAATGCAGAAATGTTCTTTTCCTTTTCCTCTCATCCAGGTATATTAATTGGACAGAACAGAACTACCCTCAAGGGGGGAAGGAGAGTAACATGTCCATGTTACTAGAGAGAGCCATAGAAGCACTCCAGGGGGAGAAGCGCTATTATAGTGACCCCCGGTTCCTCAATCTCTGGATCAAATTGGTGAGTGTCATCTGAACTCAGAATATTAAATTGATAGTTTTTCTGTAGAGGTATCTAATTTAAAATGGCAAAAGTCAAGCCATTTAGCTGGTAATGATTAATAAGTATTTGGATCTATTGAGTTGCTTTGACCTAAAGGTTTAAATATAGCATTGTTGCAGGATATTTATTTGATCACACCGTAAACTCTGAGATTGTGTTATTTACTGGAAAAACCTGTTTCTAGTTGTGTGGCTCAGCCCTGGCACACACTAATCCAAGAATGTTGTTGGATATTTGATTACACTATGAGACTGTGTACTGGAAAAACCTGTTTCTAGTTGTGGTGTGGCTTAACCCTAGCACACACCTTTAATCCAAGAACTTTCTGTTTCTTGTGAACAGGATTAAATACCGTAGGTCAAGAGGAGGAGCAAGCAGTTGACAAGGAGTGAACACAAGAATGATAGAGAGTAGGAGGGAGCCAGGAGGGTGGATAGAGACACACAGGAAGTAGAAAGGAGGGACGTCCAGCTTGAAGGGGTTGAGACTGGTGTGAAGGAGGAGGAGGAGAGCTTCTTTTTCCTCTTGGGAAGTCTGCTGTGGAGGAAGGTCAGCTGGTGCTTTCCCGCCTCCCTGAGCCAGCAGGCTTTCTCCCTGGCTCTAGAGTCTTTATTGGTAAAGTTGAACTTTGGAGATTTTTGTTAAAAGCAGCACAACATCCTGAGGCTTTGTGCTTTAAGATTGGTCATAAAGTCTGTAGATTTTTTTTGAAATTGAGTATAGGTTTTTCATCTGTTAGTTGTAACCACAGTTGAACCATATAACTGTCTCAGAGGAAGAATATGCAGGACAAGCTTCCTTGGTGAGCCCAGAATTCCTTCCTCTTTCTTAGGAGAATCACAGCTGTGAAAGGTGATACTTTAGAGTTATTGGTCTTTGGGCATCTTTCTCCCAGGATATCACTATAGCCAAAATTGCCTCTTGACAGACTCTGCCTTTATATCTAGAACATGCCTGAGGAGTTTCTCCATCACCATATTTATGTCATAAAATAATTCCAAGGTCTCTCAGACATTAATTTTCTTGCATTTACCTTAAAAGAAGTTTTAAAAAGGAAGGATGTTTAGAATTGTTGACAATCATATTACATAATAAAATACTGATACTTGAAACTGACAAAATTTAGAGCTGAAATATATTCTTGCAGACTTAACAAATTTCAGATAAATCAGGTGTGGTGGCTCATACCTGGTTTTCTTAGCAGGAGGATTTTGAGTTTAGGCTAGCTTGGGCTATAAAGTGAGTTCCTGGCAATCCTGGACTACATAGGAAAGTTAAAATAATAATACTGCTAAAATCAAGTATAAGAAGTCATGTAATTCTTATTTCTGTGGGATGTTGGCACGTTTTGACATTCTAGTGACAAGTTAGAATTCACCTGAGATATACTAGTTACAAGACTGTATTTATATCAAGAGATTGTTCTCAGAGAACGTTAAATTGATTTGTTAGCTCAGAAGCTGTGCTCCCTGCTGGCTTATCAAGATTTTTGTCCTTCATTCTATCCTATGTAATATTTGTGTGT
Organism: Grammomys surdaster; assembly: GCF_004785775.1. Classification (NCBI taxonomy): domain Eukaryota; kingdom Metazoa; phylum Chordata; class Mammalia; order Rodentia; family Muridae; genus Grammomys; species Grammomys surdaster. The sequence continues at coordinate 20,972,118 of NW_021604618.1, forward strand.
ATGTGCATGTACATGCACTCACGTGTACATGTAGAAGCTAGACATCAATTCTGAGTCTTATTCTTTTCGAGACAGAGCCTCTGACTAACCCTGGAGCTCACCATTTTGGCCAGGCTGGCCGTCCAGTGAACTCTAGGGATCTGCCTGCCTCTGCCACCCCAGTGATGGGATTATACATTCATGCTGCCACAACTAGCTTTTTTTTTTTTTGTTTTGTTTTTCGAGACAGTGTTTCTCTGTATAGCCCTGGCTCTCCTGGAACTCACTCTGTAGACCAGGCTGGCCTCGAACTCAGAAATCCGCCTGCCTCTGCCTCCCAAGTGCTGGGATTAAAGGCGTGCGCCACCACCGCCCGGCCCACAACTAGCTTTTTAATGTGGGTGCTGGGAATCCAAATTCAGGTCCTTGTGCTTGTGTGGTAAGCATCTTACCAACTGAGCCATCTGTTCACGAAAATAGTCTTTTATGTGATTCATTCAGATGTTAGACTAGATAAACATGTCGAGCTATTTTTTAATTCATGGAATTGATGACTATTTAATTGGAGTTATTAAAAATAACAATTACAGGGATTGGAAAGATGGCTCAACAGTTAGAGAGTTCTTGCTTCTCTTCCAGAGGGCCCCAGTTTGGTTCCCACCAGTTAAATCAGGAGACTCACAAATGCCTGTAACTGCAGCTCAAGGGATTCAGCACTTCTGGTCTCTGAGGGCACCTGTACTCATGTGCACATACGCCCACCCCCCCACCCCCCGAATTAATAATTTCTTGTAAATCAGTGAGAATAATTTCTTTGTTAGTTATGTTGTCCTGATGTTAGTGGAAGGGAATAATGAAGTCACGTGGTGGGAAGTGTAGTGCTGGGCTAGCTGATGGGCTTGGTTAGAGCACTTGTCTCGCTAGCATGCGTGAAAGCCTTCGTTCTGTCCCTAGCATAGAAAAAGAAAAATGTATAATCTAAGTTTACAGAAGAAGTTCTCTGCAGACTGTTAACAATACTACAAAAATTTTTCTTTTCTTTTTTTTTCTTTTTCTTTTTTTTTTTTGGTTTTTCGAGACAGGGTTTCTCTTTATAGCCTGGGCTGTCCTGGAACTCACTCTGTAGACCAGGCTGGCCTTGAACTCAGAAATCCGCCTGCTTCTGCCTCACAAGTGCTGGGATTAAAGGCATGCGCCACCACTGCCCGGCTAGTACTACAAAAATTAAGAGTAAACATTTAGAAACTTGAATAACCATTTGAGCTGGATTTGGTGATGCATATAATCTCTATATTTGAGAGACTGCTTCTTCTTTCTTTTTTTACAAGATTTTATTCATTTTTATTTTATATGAGTGTTTTCCTGCATGTATATAAGTGTACATGTGTGTTCAATGCCCTTGAAGGGCATTGGATCCCCTTGGAACTAGACTTCCAGATGTTTGTGAGCCTCCATGTTGATGCTGTGAACTGAACCTGGGTCCTCTGCAAGAGTAGATCTCCTTAACTACTGACCCAGCTCTCCAGCCAGCCTCTGTGATGAGTGAGCAGAATACTGTAAACCACCAACTATACTGACAGACTTGTTTGTATAGACCTGTGATCCAACTGCTCAGGAGGCTGAGGCAGGAGGATCACAGGGCAAAGCCTGTCTGGACTATGTAGTATACTCAAGGCCAGTCCAGGGAAGTCACAAAGACCCTGCCTCAAAGTATAAAAAGTGCAAGAGGGCTTGGGGTGCACCTTGCTAGTGATGCTAGAGCACTTGCTAGTGGTGCTTTACCACACTGGGTTCAGTGCCAGGTTCAAATCCCAGTAGTGTGGAAAAATATCAGCCCACAATGAAGTGGAAGCTTTCACACACACACACACACACACACACACACACACACACACACAGAGAGAGAGAGAGAGAGAGAGAGAGAGAGAGAGAGAGACAGAGAGAGAGACAGAGAGAGAGACAGAGAGAGAGACAGAGAGAGAGAGAGATTGATTATCCTCACAGTCTGAAAGTATAAACAGCCATCACAATCAAATGCTCAGCTGTGAAATGATTGGTAGTCCCTGAACTATGTACATGGAGCGACAGAACACATATTAAATGACTTTTTTTCTTTCTTTGGGAGGGTGGTCAAAGGTGTAGCAGGGATTCCTCACACTATATTCTTTTTCTTTATGAAAAGATTTTTTCCAGTCAGAATTGTTTTATAATTGATTACTATAATCTAGCTAAGAACAAAATTATTACTAGAAAATCAGTATTTTCAATTAAAGAGGTAAAACTAGTTTGACTATTTAGAGGTTGCCAAAAATGTTTATTTAACTTTTGAATCTATTCATCTAGCCATGTTGTCTTTTTATTTATGTTATGTCTTAAGTGTTCTTATTCTACTCTGAGTAATTTGGCCTTTTCTGACTATGTCATATACAAGAGCAAAAGTCAATCAGAAAGCCGCAAATATTACATTGTTAAGCTTTACCTGTGTTGTGAGAACCAAAGACTAGATCCTAAACTGACATTACACTCAGTTTCCTAAAGCACTATCATGAGAAAACATCACTAATTTAGGTAGGGGAAAAAAACAAAACAGTGTTTACTGATTAAGCAAACCTAAACTATGAAATAATAATGATTTTTGTTAAAAAAATAAATAGAAGCTGGACAGAGTAGCACAAGTCTGTGGTCATAGTACTTCAAAATTAGAAACAATAGGATCCTCCAAAGTTTGAGGCTAGCCTGGTCTAATAGGGAATTCCAAGTCAGCCAGAACTATGCGGCAAAACCCTATCTCCAAAAGCCAGAATAAGATTAAAGGTTTTTAGATGGCATGTTTGAGTCAGTCCACGTTTATCCAACTATTTCATTTTTTCCAGGCTAGTCATATAAAACCCTGCTTAGAGGCAGGGATAGTTCATAGGTAGCAATGCTTTTGTGGAGACTGTTTTATTAGAGAAGATGGGCTTGAAGCCTTTGAGTGTGAGTGTAGCATAGCCGCCATTCAGAGACGGCTGCGTATGTCAAACTGTTACAGGGAAGGTATAGGAACACATATAAGGGCCTGATCAAGTGTTGCTGTGTAGGATCAGATAAACAGAGCAAAGTGTGACTTAGTACATTATAGCATTTTGAGTTTATATAATCCTCTTAGAAAGCAACTTACTACTTCTAGCATAATTTGCTCTCCAGAGGTCTACTTACTTCCTGTGTGTTACTGTGTATTTCCACCTGTGTGAGCCACCTCCCCAGCCTGCTTCAGTTACATTTAAATGGATGCATGACGTTATGTCTAGTTGACGTTCTCTAATTTGTTAACCAATTTTTCTATATTTAAACAACTTCTAATTTTGCCCAGTTATAAATCATTTGTTAAGAAATCTCTTCATGCATTTTACATTTGTTCCTTAAACTCCTAGAAGGCTGGAAGGGTGGCTTGGTTGGTAAGGTGCTTGCTGTAGAAGCGGAAGGACCTGGGCCCTGATCCCCAGTACCCATGCTGTGGTCCCAGTGCAGTGAGTTCCTGGAGTTGATAGCTAACTGATCTTGCAGAATTAGTGAGCTCCAGGCTCAGCGAGAGACCTTGTTTCAAAAAACCATGATAGTTATGGAAAAAGAGGGATCTCTGGCCTCTAGTATGCACCAGTACACACCGGTACACCAGCACACACACAACTCACCCAGAGAAAGAGGGGGGAGACAGGCAGGCAGGCAGGCAGGCAGGCAGACAGACAGACAGACAGACAGACAGACAGACACAAAAATAATTGCACTCAGAATAGCATGGAAAAATGATGCATGTTGTAGTTGCTGTGGCTACTTGGGCTGTCAGGTTTGTGCAGTAGCTGAATATATCTGTGCTCATACCTGCTTCTCATTGTGATAATATTGGGTGGTTTTTGGGATTTTTCCCTTTGAAGAATCCTGATTCTACTAGGTGAGTCTGGATTAAAACCTAGTAGTACTTGTCCTTCTGTTCCATTCCTAGGTGTTGATCCCCAAAGTTAACTTTCCTGCAGTGTCTGCTTTCATCAAGACCTGACTCTTCACAGTGTTCTGTAATGCAGTTCAGAGTACAGGATTGCACTCTGACTTAGATGATTTTCTAATAGCTCAGTGGAGTGAGTGGTTGAATTATACTGTATGATATCAGTCATAATAATACAAATATGGAGGCTTACTGTTTAGTCTGAGTGCACATGTGCTACTTATTCTATTGACTTATGTGTTGAGTGACATTGGATTATTGTTCAGTAAAAATTTGAGGCCAGGTATGGTGACTCTGTCTGCAGTACGAGCACCTGAGAGGCAAAAGCAAGAAGATTGATTATCACATATTCAAGGCCAACCTATTCTATATAGTGAGTCCAGGTCAACCTGGACTATGAGTAAGACCATACCTCCATAAACAAACAAACACAATTTATATAAAAGAAAAATACAGTGAAATAAAATTTTCTTATGGCTAAGAAATGTAGAAATATGTCAAACATGGAATTTTTCTTTTTCTTTTCTTTTCTTTCTTTCTTTAAAAGTTTCTACACTAGCTAGGTAGTGGTGGCATATCCCTTTAATCCCAGCACTCAGTAGGTCAGAGGCAGGTGAATCACCAAGGTCCAGGCCAGCCTGTGTCTACAGAGTGAGTTCTAGGACAGCCAGGGCTACATAGAGAAACCCTCAAAACAAAACAACAAAAATTCTACACTATACCTGATCTTACCAAGTTTCTTAAGTACAAACAGACTTAACCAAATCTTGCCTTTGCTTTTAACTCTCTTACTATCAGACAGAAACAAAATCAGTTTGGCATTTAAGACCTGTGACAGCGTTTTACTCTGGATTCCCCACTGTGCCCTGCCTTGGTAGATTTTGTCTTTGTCTTCACTTATGCCAGACATAAGGAGAATACCCTTCCCTTCTCATTCTGTATCTGATGAGAGTCCAGTTCCTGTCCAGACCAAGTCACGTGTCACCTCCTGTTTGAAGCCTTCTGTTCCCTTGCCTACTTGCAAGGTGATCTCTTCCTCTTGTGTCTTTCTTGAGTCTTTATCCCAAGTGTATTTTATATGTATTCTTCAATGCAGGAACTGCATGTAGCTTCCCCAGTGGTTGTTTAGCACATAACAGGCATTTGATAAGTGAAAGGAAATTGTTAACTGGTACTGTTTTTAATATATTGCAGGGGCATTTGTGCAATGAGCCTTTGGATATGTACAGCTATTTACAAAGCCAAGGAATTGGTGTTTCCCTTGCCCAGTTCTATATTTCATGGGCTGAAGAATACGAAGCTAGAGAAAACTTCAAGAAAGCGGACATGGTATTCCAGGAAGGGATTGAACGCAAGGCTGAGCCCCTGGACAGACTGCAGTCCCAGCACAGGTAATCTGCGTCTCCAGAGCCTGTTCTAATACTTATTTAAATGTCCAAAGAATGCTTTGTTGTATTAAATTTACCTAATTGCTATTTGCCTCTATAAACCTTTTTGTCTTACTGTAAGATGCACTTAGGTGTGCTTACATGTTTTTACCATTCTCAAGGATGAGATGATCCCACTTCCTGTACAAGAATCCGATCATGCTGTTCTTTATAGTTGATACCTGTTCTTTCCCTAACCCTCACAAACACCCACCTGTCCTTCAGCTCTGTAGTTTTGCTTTTCTCAGGATGTCACTGAAGAGCCAGTATGTAACTTTTTGAGTTTAGTTCCTTTAACTAATTGTGCTTTTAAGAATTCTTATGAGTAAGGCATGGTGGTACACACCTTAATCCTAGCACTTGGGAAGCAGAGGCAAGTCAATTTGTGAGTTTGTGGCCAGCCTGGTCCACACCCTATCTCAAAACAAACAAAAAGTATTCTTTATATGTTCCAAATACAAGCCTTTTGTAACATATATATGATTTGTAAGTCTATTTCTCCTGGATTAAGTAGCTTTTATTTAAAAAAAAAATTAGAGCATTGGGAGACGGAACCCTGGAATAATGGCCTCGTTCATTATTCTTTTAACTATCTTACAGAATAAAAAATTTCAATTTTGAAAAACTCTATTGTATGAATTAAGCTTTTTGTGTTTCTGTCTAGTCTACTATAGTCCATAGTACCAACATGGTGGCTTTATGCTAGAGGATCAGAGGATCTGAGGCCTTCTGGTCATCACAGGCACCAGGCACACACATGGTACACAGAAATACATGCAGGCAAAACGTATAAAAATTTAAAAAAAATTATTTTTATCTGATGAGTCATAGTTATAATAGTTATTTTAAAATCTCATCAATGAATAATCTTTATATTGGTGTTTGGTTTTTTTCTTTCCTTTGAGAATTAGTCGCTTTTTTTTTAATGTATCAAGGGATTATGAATTACACGCAGGGCATTCATTCTGATAATGTGCTGAATCCTCGTCTCTGGAGAGTGAGTAATGTTGTCTCGGTAAACTGAATTCCAGATGTCTCAAATTCTTTTTCACCTTAAGGCAATGGTTGATCTATTGTTGGTTGAGCTTTAAGGCCTTTGGGATGCTGTCTTCATTTGTCTCCTACATGTACTGCTCAATTTGTGGAGACGTGGGCAGAGGATTGTGTCATGGTTCAGTTCTCAAAGCCTTTCTGTGTACATAATGAGCTGAGAGGAGGAGTTAAGAGTCCCTGGTCTTCAGCATATGGCCCTCCAATATTCTTCTAATAGCTTTGGCCCTCAGACTCCCCTGTTCCCACTCCATTGGCCAGAAAGGTAGAGTTTCTCAAGGAGTTGAAGGTTTCCCAAATTCCCATCGAAGTAGGTCAAAACCATAGGAGAAGACAGGACTCGGAGGATGTTCGGTCCACTCCTCTGCAGCTCCCTTGCTTTTGTTGACCTTCCAGAGTCATGGCTTTCTCTTTTTATGTGTTTAGAGTTTTAAATTTAAGTGGTAGGAAAGAGAAAGGCGGAGGTGTGTGTGATGTGCCCTACTCGGCACCTACAAGCTATTCTTTGTTTTTCCAAAACTTTAAAATTGTAGCAGCAATGGCATAGAAGTTTAGTTTTCAGGTTCCTGCTAGCTGTGCTAAGGTAAAATGTCATGCTGATGTAAACTCGTTTCATTTGCGTAAGAAAAAAGCTGTGTATGGGGGAGGGGTAGACAAGGCGGGAGTCTAACAGTCGCTTGGCCTGGGTGAAGGGCATTTGGGTCCTCATTTGCTTCTGACACAACTCTGCAAATTTTATTTTCAGATGTATAATAAAAAATTGCTGAGAAACTGAATTTCATCAAGATTCTAGTCTTAGCTGGTCCTCAGAAAAGTCTGGGGATGATTTTTAGAGTATCTTCGATTGGTCACTTGTAAATTTTAAGAGACTCTAAGTCATCATAGCCAGGATGTCCTTATGTCATAAGGTTGCCTCCTGATTCCTAGATAATTAGGTTTCCTTGGAATAGTTCTCCATTTCTCCCCCTCTGGTTTGTTCTTATTGTTAGCAGTAACAAATTAGAAATGTAAAGTCTGATGAGAACTGGTCATTTCTATTAAAGCTGACTGTTCTTGTCTACTTTAGACAGTTCCAGGCTCGAGTGTCCCGACAAGCTCTCTTGGCCCTTGGGAATGAAGAGGAGGAGGTCTTGGGGTCTTCTGAACCACAAAGAAGCACACTGGCTGAGCTGAAGAGCAGAGGGAAGAAGATGGCCAGAGCGCCCATCAGCCGTGTTGGAGGTGCTCTGAAGGGTGGGTGAGCTTGTTAAATGTTGTTTTGGAGAGTCTGTAGTCTCTTGTGGTGGCAAATTATGTAAGAAGGCAGCACATAAACACATAAGTGCATGTGTGGATGGTGTCCTAGTTCCCTGAATACAAGGTAGCAAAGAGAAAAGCTGGAAGAGAGCTAATATCACAGGGTGCAGGAAGGCCAAAGGGGTGTGGTCTTTATGTTGTGACTGTGAATGAGGCTGATACTTGAGATGTGACATTTTCAAATGTAGTTGTATGTGTAATAATATAATAGGTATTGTCAAAATAAAGCTTAAGTATACTAATTCCTTAGTGGATTTAGGTATACCATGTTTAGCTGTTTAGCACTAGAAATGGATACTCTTTTGTACACCCAAAGATAGGCAACAATACATTTTTCTCTTTTATTGAGTCAAGGTTCAAGTTGGCTTCAAACTTGCTATATGTTAGAGTCTGGCCTTGAACTCCTGATTCTTCTGTTTCCACATCCAAGTGCTAGGATTATAGGTAGTACCACATCCGAGCACTAGGATTATAGGTAGTACCCAACACCTGGCATAAACTTTCCCCCCTCTTTTTAATTAGCAGAGACTATTTTTCAAAACTGTTTATAGGGTCATAGCAAAATTGTCTAGAAAGTACAGAGAAAAATAAGCTTTTGTTACTTGAATTTATAACAATCAGACATGTTAACCTGACTGGTTTCTCTTATCTCATTCTTGATATCATTTTAGCGGCAATCAAAATGTGGATTGGAGAGCCTAGAATTAGGGCAGAGGGAGTGTGTACTATCAGAGGCTGTTCCATGATGACGTCACAGTAAAGCTTAAAACAGTTGTCTCAGAGTAGAAGGTCCCCTAGTAAGTGGGGTAGCTCTGTAGCTTTGGTTCTAGTACATCCCTATTATTTCAATTAAGATAACATAGAAAACTGAAAAATACTTAGGTTAGCTTCTGATAAAACTAGGCAGTGTGCTGGCTGTGGTGGTACATGCTGTTGATCCAGCACTCAGTAGGCAGAAGCAGGGGGATCTCTTAAGTTCTGGTCTGCTAGTCTGGTCTATAGAGTAAGTTCCTGGACAGCCAGGGTTACATAGAGAAATCCTGTCTCAAAAACAAAAACACCTGAAACTAACCCCAACCAAACGACGGTAACATTAGGCAGTGTTACAATAATGACTGAAAGAGGTTGTAAGACTTTCTAAGTTATGAGCCAAGAGAGGATGTGGGTCATGTGTAGGACCTGAGTTCCGTTCTCAGCATCCCTATCAGGCAGATCACAGCTGTACGTGACTCCGGCTACAGGGGACTCATACCTCTCACCTCCATAGACACCTGCACTCATATGCATATACTCATATGCATAAACACCCTTAGACATAATCAGAAATAGTAAAGATAAATCTTAAAGAAAAGACTGACGTTTTAGGATAAAGGGAAAAGTAAAGAGAAAATGTAAACTGTATAAAAACGTTACTAGTTGAAGCATTGAGAATTTATTACTGTTTTTTATTAAGATTTACTTATTTTTAATGATTAGTACGTTTGTGGATCTGTGTCTGGGTGTATGCATGTGAGTGCAGTTGCCCTTGGAGGTCAGGGAGCGTTTCTAGAATTTCAGGCGTTATGAGCCACCCCATGTGGGTGCTTGGAACTCAGCTCAGGTCTTCTGCAAGAGCAGTGTGTGCTCTTAACTGCTGAGCCATCTCTTCACCTTAGGGTTTAAAAAACAAAAAAACAAAAAAACAAAAAACAAAAAAAACCCTTTTAAATCTCATTTTGAGGAAGTGTCCCTCTTAATTTGGAGCAGAATGTGTGTATCTTATATGGCATCTAAGTTAATAATTAAGGCTTTTACATGACATTGTCATTGTCACCTTTTTCTCCTAGCTCCAGGTCAGAGCAGAGGATTTCTAAGTGCAGTTCCTCAGCCAGTGCACAGTAATCGCAGGATCACTGTTTTTGATGAAAATGCTGATAGTTCGTCCAGACTGGAGTTCTCTAAGCCTATAGCCCAGCCATGGATGGCGCCCCCTGTGCCTAGGGCCAAAGAGAATGAGCTTCAGCCAGGCCCGTGGAACACAGACAGGCCCGTGGAACGTACGGTAAGGACTCATGGTATTTGCCAATCTAATGAAGACTTGATTGGTCTCTTGGTTTCCTCTTGTTTGAGTTAGCTTAGGCTAACCTTGAACTTGCTGTGAAGCCAAGGCTGGCCTTCAACTCTCCATGCTCCTGCCTTAGCTTTCCATGTGCTAGTATTATACTTGTGCGCCACCCTGCCTGGCTGTGCTCATTTAATTTTTCTTCATTCTTAGCCTCATGGCAATTCCGCCTCTGTGATGTCTGTACCCAGTGTGCTTCCCAACTTTACTCCGTATGTGGAAGAGAGCGCCCAGCAGACAGTAATGTGAGTGCTTCCATGTCATGTGCAGAGGGATTGCTAAGGATGGGCAAAGTACCTGAGAGTCCCAGTGCATCTCGTGGTGGGACTGACGGCAGATAAGCCTGTTTCTCATTTGTCTTTGTTGTCTGTGCTAGTGAATTTAATAATCAGGATTATGGTCCTCTTACTGTAGCAGAAATAGCCACTGTGATACACATGAGGGATGCTGTTTGTTACTGGCAATAATCAGACAGTGGAGTTTTTGTTTTAACCTGTTTTTCTCTTCTGGGTATCTCTTTTTCTCCTTCATAATCCTTAACAATTAAAAATTTTTTTTTCTAGATTAAATAATGTGTATGAGCGTTTTGCCTGCATGTATGTGTGTATGTGCTCCACATGCATGTCTGGTATCCACAGAGGTCAGAAGAGAGCATTGAATTCTCTGGGACTGGAGTTACAAACAGTTGTGAGCTGCCATGAGGGTGCTGGGAATTCAGTGTGGGTCCTCTGAAAGTACATGAGCTCTTAACTGCTGAACCAGTTTTTGTTATAAATTAGGCAAAATAAATAGATAAATAATTACCCCAAACTTTAATCTTTAAAGAGTGTATGTTCTAATTCTAGGTTCAATTCTGTTTCAATATAAGAATTTCCTTATAACTAATATATGTATTTTAATCTTTTTTTAAGACAAAGTTCCTGCTTAGACCGTGCTAGCCTTGAACTCATAGAGATTCATATGTCTCTGCCTCCCAAGAGCTGGGATAAAAGGCACATAATACTATGCCTTTATTCCTTTAGCTTTATAGCTAATTTATAACTCACACCATGTGATAGGCACTGGAGGGATACAAATTGAGTACAATATTGAGCAAAAATTCTGTCTCAAACATAAAACACGGGAAGCCATCAGAGCCTTTATAGAATTGATATTGAGCCTTATATCGATTTCATTTTTAAATTTAAACTTATTTGTTTTTTTTGAGACAGGTTTTACTATATACAACGGCTGTCCTGAAATTCACTTTGTAGACCAGTCTGGCCTTGAACTCACTGAGATCCACCTGTCTCTGCCACTGCCTCCCTAATGCTGGGATTCTAGGCATGTGTCACCACTCTGGCTGTGTTTTAAAATTTTTATTTTAATGTGTGTATGTGTGTGTGTGTACACCTGTGTATGTATATGGACACATGTGGAGGGCAGAGGCAACTCAAATGCTGGGGTTATACTCAAGCACCCTCATGCCCGGTCAGGTGGGGTTTTTTTTTTCTTAATGATTTGTAGTTGTTCTTCATGTTAAGAGAATCATTCTTTGCTGGAATTCTCTGACTTAACTGTTTTAGTCAACTTTCAGTCACTGTCTCAAATACCTGAACAACCAGCTCCTAAACAGAAAAGATTTATTTTGGCTCAAGTTTAAGAAGTTTTAGTATGTGGTCATTTAGACTGGATGACCCTAACTTACTACTAATTCCCTTCAAAGCATGGGTGGTCCTCTGAACTCACACCTTGCGCTCTAGTGTTGGAGACCAAACTCTGTGCCTTGATGTAAGCATACCTTATCACTGAGCTCTAGAATATAATTACCGTGATGCTTATGAGTTATTTTAGCTCCATTTTTAAAATCTCACTTCGTTTTTGTTTCAAAAACAAATCATATATAGTCCTGCTCCTGGTATTGTCCATCTGTTTGGGCAAAGTAAATAGCAAATAATGCACTTTGACTTTGAATGATAACTGTTTCCCTTCCTTAGGACACCCTGTAAAATTGAACCTAGTATCAACCACATTCTCAGCACCAGAAAGCCAGGGAGAGAGGAAGGAGACCCGTTGCAGAGAGTTCAGAGTCATCAGCAAGGGTGTGAGGAGAAGAAGGAGAAGGAGAAGATGATGTACTGTAAGGAGAAGATTTATGCCGGGGTCGGGGAGTTCTCCTTTGAGGAGATCCGAGCTGAGGTGTTCCGGAAGAAGCTGACAGAGCGAAGGGAAGGTATGGGAAATTCTAAGAAATAACTTTGCAAGTCTGGGAGAGATTGCTTCCCTCCCTTACTTGTACCTTCGTGTGCTGGTGTTTCTATGCTTGTATAGCTGCTTCTCCTCCCCCCCCCCAGCTCGTGTGCGTGCATGCGTGTGTGTGTGTGTATGTGTGTGTATGTGTGTGTGTATGTGTGTGTATGTGTGTGTGTGTATGTGTGTGTGTGTATACGTATGCTGAATTGTTATTGGTGCCTCCCATAAAACATTTTTATTGAGAAAACAGCCTGTGCTCCAGAGTAAAAGAGGTGGTCAGCTACAGGAGCATCCAGGCACAGCTGAGGCCATGCATCAGGCACATCCTCCTTATGCTGCCTGAAACACAGTCTCATTTCTCTAGCAGCTTATATTGTGTTAACACATTCAGTCATATCCCATTCACTTGGAATATTTATTTCTGTTATTTTTCTTTTCTTTTTTTTCTTTTTTTTTTTTTTTTTTTGGTTTTTCGAGACAGGGTTTCTCTGTGTAGTCCTGGCTGTCCTGGAACTCACTCTGTAGACCAGGCTGGCCTTGAACTCAGAAATCCGCCTGCCTCTGCCTCCCAAGTACTGGGATTAAAGGCATGTGCCACCACCTCCCAGCTTTTCTGTTATTTTTCAAGTCACTATTTCATTCTAAAATTAAGGGAAGATTTGTAAATTGAGGGGAAGAGAAGGCAGTTCTTGTTCTGGAGTTGTGTGTTCTGGTGTTAGACTGATACACAGGAGAGGGAATACTGGAGACTTCAGGGCGTTAGAACAAGAGAGTGAAACAAATTTCAAATGCTGTATTGAAAAATGAGCGCTCTGTGCCTATGTGGGGAGAGGACATGGTTGCAAAGCAAGGGGCCAGCTGAGTGAGGCTTTGTTTGTTTTGTTTGAGACAAGGTCTCATTTCACTATGTAGACCAGGCTGGTCTCAGCCACCTGAGTGCTGGGATTAAAGGTCTGTACCACTACACCAGACTGAGTAACTGCCGTTTGAAATCAGGAACTGGAAGACTGGAAGAATGGCTAAGCAGTCAGGGGCATTAGATGCTCTTACAGAGGACCCAGGTTCACTATCCAGCATACATGTTCACACCCATCTGTAACTAGAGCCCAGGGAGCCAGCATTCTCTTCTGGCCTCTATGGCATCAAGTACACAGTAGTATATAGGCATATGCAGGCAAAACACCTGGGCACATAAAGGGTAGGGTAGGGGTAAGCTCTTGTGCACTGTGTAAAAGCATCACCTGCCAATCAAAAGCTGTGCAGAAGGTAGGATTTCTGGGAAGAAATAGAAACTAAGCTGGAGGGTGAAACTCTGTGATAAGAGTGTGTATGAAGACCTGGCTTCAGTCAGTCTCTGGCACAGGAAATACCCCTAAGCTCCAGAGAGCCAAGGTAACAAAGCAGATGAGGAGGCACCTCAATAAAATTGCTTTTCTAAGGAGAATTCCTAGTTCATACTTACTATAAAGAAGTAAGGTGAAACATATTTTATTCTCAGCCGAAGAAATCTCTGTGCTGAGGTTTAGTGGGATTTGGGTAGATAAATTCAGTTTTGTCTCAGAGTTTCAAGTCTTAGTCTGCAGCTCTGGTTTTCTCCCATAGTTCATTGAAAGACCTGAAATTTCTCATTTCTCATCACTGTCAAATCTGCCATCTCTGCCCGCTTACCCTCCCTGGCTTGCTTTCTGTAAATACTGTTCACAGTTCTCAGTTTTGAGTCCTCTTTTCTCAACAGTTCTCCTTCCCTCCAGCATTTCTCTCTCTATCACTGTCATACACATGGATTCCCATTGTTCTGAAGTCCTTTATTATCCCCTTGGTCTTCTCAAGCCATTCGCTCATCATTCTGCTTCCCAAAAGAGCAAACTTCCCATTCTTTAAAACAGAAAACAACAACAACAAAAACCTTACTCCTATTGTTCAGGGCAGGGGAGGGTATGGCATGCAGGGTGTGTGGGGGGTTGGGGGGGTGGATGCAGAAGACATTACTGTGGAGTGTTTCTCTCCCTGTTAAGTGGGTTCTGGAGACAACTTAGGTTGTTAGAATTGCATCTTGGAGTGGCAAGGGCTTTTATCTATCCACTGAGCCATCTTCCTGCCCCCTCTTTATTTTTCTCATGTATATGTGTGTGTTGTAGGGATGTGGGGGTCTTCAGTCTCTCTTAGTTACTGTTCTATTCCTGTGAAGAGATACCATGACCAAGGCATTAATAATTCTTAAAAAGAAAGTATTGAATTGGAGGTTGCTTACAGTTTGAGAGGTTCAGTCCATTTTCTTGGTGGGAGCATGGTGCCATGCAAGCAGACGTGGTACTGGAGAAGGAGCTGAGTGGTCTATATCTGGATCTGCAGTCAGCAGGAAGAAAGGGACACTGGGCCTTTCTTTTGGGTGAACCCCAAAGTTTACTCCCAGTAATATTCTTCCTCCAACAAGGCCGTACCTACTCTAACAAGGCTCCTAAATAAGTGAGCTCATCAGGACCATTATTATTCAAACCAGCGTAAGGAATGTGTGCTATGTGTTGCTCTGGTGCTAAATAATCTGATGTTAATTCTGCTTTCTCAAGGGGGGGCTGCTCCCCTACCCCCCAAGTAGTGGATCATGTACTCAGGTGATCTCATGTGAACCTTTTCCCCCATTTTATCTGGTCAATAAAGGCTAGAGGCTATGATTAGGTAATAGAGGAGAAAGGTGGAACAAGAGAAGAGAGGGGAGGACAAAGAAGGGAAGGAGAAAGAAGATGGAGCAGAACCACATGACCAGGAGAGACTACAAAGGATCTCATAGCTGGGGAATAAGTTAGTGTAGTGTTAGATCGCTTATAAGTGTAATAACTGGATTGTGTGTTTTTAATATGGGCTTATTGGGGTTGAAATTACTGTTACATATGTGCGTGTGTATGCATAGGCATGCACATTTGTGTGACACTGAGAGTTTCCCTCCATCACTCTCCACCTTCTTCATTGAGGCATAGTCTTGATAAAAGCCAGAGCTTGTCTATAGACTAGTGTGGCTAGCCAGTTTGCTCTGGGAATCCCCATCTAAAGTGCGGTAGCCATGCGTGCATGGCAGGCACTCTCACACCAAGCATCCACCTGACCCCAGACCTCCCCAGACTTCTCACTGCCAGTGTTCTCTTAGGTGTTCTGTTTGTTCATGGTCAAATCCAGTGCCTGTTTCTTCGTAATACCACATGGCTACCTTTCCAACTCCACCTTTTACTGCTTTCCTTCTAAGAAGCTACAAGCAAGTTAGCTTTCCTCTGGATTCAATACAGTCGTCTGCCTCTAGACAGACACTTCCCCTAGATCTTTATATGACTGATCCCTCATCATTCAGTTTTAGCTTTATCATTGCATTTTTTTTAATCAAAAAGATGATTGGTTTTTAGTAGATATGATCTGCATATCTTTTTTTTTAAAAGATTTATTTACTTTATGTATATGAGCGCTCTACTGCATGTACCCCTGCAATTGCCAGAAGAGGGCATCAAGTCACATTACATGTGGTTGCTGGGAATTGAATCAGGAGCTCTGTAAGAGCAGTCAGTGCTCACTGAACCATCTCTCCAGCCCCGGCCACACCCCGCCTGCATATCTTCATCTCCTAAACAGTTCTATACCCTCCGTTGGTACTGCTGCTGTTTGACATTTTTGCTGTATTGAGCTTCAGGTCTGTACTGTAAACCAAGTGATCTATCACTGGGCTATAGTGCCCTCTCCCCGCAAGTTTGGTGGGTTTTTTGTTTTGGGGGGTGTTCTGCTTGTTTATTTATTTGAGAAATATATTCCTGTAGCTTAGTCTGGCCTTGAACTTACTGTGTATCTGAGGATGATATTGTCTTTTGAATCTTCCTGCCTCTACCTCCCAAGGACTGATCATATAGGCGTGCGTCACTGTGCCTAGTTCTTTCAGACCCAAGGTTTCATGCTAGGCAAGCATGCTACCAACTAAGCTACATTTCATGCCCTGTCTTATAGATACTTTTGGTGTTTTTGAGAAAGTCTTGCTTGTAGCCCAAGCTAGCTGAAAACGCTAAATGATTCTCTTATTACTTTATGTGTTTCTGACATATTTGGATATTAGCTTCAAATGGCCAAGGATTTTTGTATCACTGGAACCTATTTTCCGTTGTACGTGTGCATAGTAGGTATTCCTTTTTTTCTAGACCAGATACGTAAAAGAATAGAGAAGCAGACCTCAAATTGAGGGCCTTGTTCTCCTTTTATCCTTTTCATAAGTATGGACATGAACGCTGTATGAGCCTCAGAGGCAGTTTTTACAGGATGAATCTTAAAAAAAAAAAAAAAAAAAGCCTCAGCTAATTTCACTGTTTCCAGCTGAACTGTTGACCAGTGCAAAGAAGAGGGAAGAAATGCAGAAGCAGATTGAAGAGATGGAGAGGAAGCTGAAAGCAATCCAGACTGTTCAGCAAGAAAGAGCTGGCAACCAGGTACTTTTATTTTATTTTATTTTATTTTATTTTATTTTATTTTATTTTAAACTGCTTTTTAATACAGAAAACTCAGGCATGCCAGGCAAGAGTTCTACCTTTGATGTACATGTCCAACCTAAAAAATATTTTTGAGCCTGGCAGTGGTGGCGCATACCTTTAATCCCAGCACTTGGGAGGCAGAGGCGGGTGGATTTCTGAGTTCAAGGCCAGCCTGGTCAGAGTGAGTTCCAGGACAGCCAGGGCTACGCAGAGAAACCTTGTCTCGAAAAACCAAACCAAAAAAAAAAAAAATTATATATATATATTTGATAGTTTATTGGTTAGCAGGAAAGCAATTTAACAAGTGACTTTAAATGGGGTTTATGGCCTATAAAATAAACAGTGTAATTCATTGACTTCTCAATTTTATTTTTGTTGTTAATGCTGATATTAACTTTCTATTTTAGTCATGGTCCATTAAAATGGGGTTAATTTTTAAATTTTAATATATACTCACCACTGCCCAGTTGAGTACAACAGTACCAGTTTGACTAGGAACCTAAATTATTGGAGGGACTGTAACCACAGGCTTTTCTCCCCTTGTCCAAGTTCCCAAAACAATGACTCTGAGACTGAATTAGTTATGGACAAATGAATGTCTAGGCCACAACTCTCGGCTCATTTGTACTAGCTCATAACTCCATTATTCAGTTTAGACTAGCCTAAGTCCTGCCACGTGGTCAGTTACCTATCCTCAAGTTCATGTATCTGTCTCCTCAGAGTTTGGGGCAAATCTCTTCTTGTGTTTGACTATCCTGTAATTCCCTCTTCCTATTGGAACTCCCCTTCCTTTTTCCTGCCTCAGCTCATTGGCCAATCAGCTTTTTATTGACAGGTAGTGCTTCCATACAGTACACAAGAGAGTTTTCTCTACATCTACCCCCTTAATCCAATAAAAGGCTCTTTCTCTTTTAATAATAAACTATAAACAATAATAACAATTATGATAACTATCAGGTCCAGTCCATATGTATTTGGCAACCTTGGAGAAAGTATTCTATTATCTATTCTGTCTTGTGAGTTCAGAGTTCTCTACCTAAATTGTTTTCTATCATAGCTTGCATTACTAACATAAAAACATCCTAGACCTAAAAACATCTTAAATCCTAACAACTTGAGTTTAATTGTGAGACTATAATTAGTCTTTAACCCCATCAGAGATTGAGGGGGAATAAATATTACCTGAGTGTGTAGGAAGTGAAGACAATCAGCTTCCAAAACTATAGAAAAGACAGAGAAAACTGTCTGTCTGTACAGTTCCCCCAAGTTGTCTCTAGAACATTGGAGCATCCATCTTCACTCTGGCCCAGAATATCTGCTAGACTTTTCTGTGAAGCAGAAATTACGAAGGGCTGCTTACCTGTCTTGGCAGCAGTGGACTTCCCTGTGTCTCATTTGTCCAGCCTGGACAGCATGTTGTCAGCAGTTGAAGCAAGGGCAGTCGTGCCCAGTGGCTAGTTTTCCACTTTTGGTTTTTCGAGACAGGGTTTCTCTGTGTAGCCTTGGCTGTCCTGGAACTCACTCTGTAGACCAGGGTTTTCCACTTTTGAAATAAACTCCCTATGGAGGTTCTTCAGTGTTCATCATCTTCTTTGAAGTAGAATGGGGACGCTATCAGGAGCAGACCTCTCTTGTCAAAAAAGACCTTTTGCTAATAAAAAATCCTTACAGGCCACTTTCTGTGGATCTCTGAGGTTTTTGAAGACTATCTATCTAGAGTATATCAGAATAGGCAGACACTTGATTATTTCTAGCTGTTTACTGTCTGTTCAACTTTGAAAACATCTTTTTTTTTTTTCTTCAGTTTTATGAGACAGGGCTTCTCTGTATAGCCCTGGTTGTCCTGGAACTCACTCCATAGACCAGGCCTGCCTCTGCCTCCCAAGTGCTGGGATTAAAGGCGTGCGCCACCACCGCCCGGCTGAGAACATCTCACTATAATTAGTTAGAGTAGTATCTAACATGACCATGAGTTTGATTGTCTGACTACTAACTTTAAAATCATCCTAAACAGTTTGCACTTGTAGCTTTCAAGAACTAGAACTTCACATTGCATAGGTACAATACCTTAAACAAGAGCTGAAACATATACATAGTATGTTGAAGCAAAATAAAATCCTATCTGTATCAATGTACAAACTCCATACCAATGTAAAAATATTTCTCTTGTTGATGTTTTTGGTCTAAAAGAGTAGATTCAATAGTCTACCCTTTTATCCTATTATTCCTACATCCTTCTTTTTCCTTTGCATCCCTTCTCCCTTCTTTCCCCCTAACCTTAGAAGAAAAAGAAGGATAGAGGAAAGAAAATTGAAGAGAAAAAGAAATCCTTGAATCTAACCTCACTTATTTTATTTTCCTCCCTGCCCAAGACCACAAATATTTGTAACCCTTCCCCGTAAATGAAGACAAACATCCAACATTCAGTGAACTACCAAAACCCGCCCCGCCCATCCCTTAGAAAGTGGGGGCATCACTTTCTTAATTGCTTCCTGCTGTCTAGGGGCATCATTTACCTTTTTCAAGGCGGGATTTGGGGCTAAGAAAATTGGGATATTGGTTAGCTAGCTGTAACATTTGCTGTCCAGTTTCTGTGTGCTGAGAAAGTTCATGGCTTAAATGAAGTCCTGACTGGAACAGTCTGTGATGCTGGTTGATCTAGCTGGCCATTTTGAAATTGTCCTGGATGTAGACTTTTGGGGAAACAGCGTTGAGGCAGCTTAAGGTAAGGTCAAGCAGGATGCTGAAGTAAATATGTCTCAGTGTCTCAGCATCCTTCTCAGCACCCACAAGGGTGAGTCTTATCGGAGCTTCTTTAACTTCACTGGTCCCTATTATCATAAAAACGTTCACAGGGGATGCACACTTCTGCTTTAACACGTGTATGGAATGCTAAAGATGGTCTCTGCTCTCTCTATTCAGGCGGGTAAGGTATCTGTCTGCCTGTGTAAGTTAGTTTGAGCTAGATAACTAAACTGAAATATGAATTTCTATCTATGCCATTTGAAAGGATGGCATGATTAGTCCTGAGGATTCTGTAGCCAACAAGATTTGTTATGCATAGCTAAAGTCCTGGTTGGAGACATTTCCATGTTTCAGCCAGTCTCAGAGTTGTTCCCATAGAGATGGATCAGCAATTAATGTTACATGTTTTGTTCTTCTTGGTTTCTTCCTTCACAGGTGCAGCCTAACTCTTTAGGGGGTCTCCTCCTGTCAAACCTGATTTTTATCAATTTCGAGGAAGTTCACAGATTTTTTTTTTTCTCCTGTTGTAACAAAGGCAAAATATCTTCCTCAAAGTAACACATTTCTTTCCTTCCATTCTGAGGTTAGGAAAACAACCTTAATATAAAAAGCAGGGTTTTTTTCCCCCATAATGCAATGTATTTCAGCAACTGTGTTATCTATCTCTTTGATATCTTAAAAAATTAAAGTCCATAAAGCATTATTTAATCTATCTCTAGGAGATCTCCTATCCCCCTTCTGCTCTGTGAGTATTTCCTTTAAAATCCTGTTAGATCATTTATAACTGCTCAGCCTGTAAGATTGTAAGATACATCTGCAGTAGATTTATGCCGTAAAGACTAAAATATTGTCGTATTCTAATGGACACACGTACCTGAGCGCTGTCAGCTTTAATCTGCAGAGGCGTTTCTTTTTTTTTTTTTTTTGGTTTTTTGAGGCAGTTTCTCTGTGTAGCCCTGGCTGTCCTGGAGTTCACTCTGTAGACCAGGCTGGCCTCGAACTCAGAAATCCACCTGCCTCTGCCTCCCAAGTGCTGGGATTAAAGGCGTGTGCCACCACCACCCGGCTGCAGAGGCGTTTCTAAGATGGCTGCCAGCTCTAATAAATGTGCAATCTCAGAATCAGCCTTTTCAGAATTTAAGGCAGAAGCCCGTTAATTCTGAATATGTATCAATAGTATAGTGTGTCAACATGTGTACATATTTTAATTCTGCAGACTCTATAAAATAAACATATAATCTATTGTATGATATCACTCTAAAATATTGTTAAACCTAATTTGTATTCTTAATTCAAATATTGCGTCTCTGTGGGCTGCCATTCTAATTCCTCAAGCCTTTGTGCATGTTTCTCATCTAGAACTACATTTTTTGCTGTTAGTGTAGATTCCAAATTGGAGTCCTCTGAAGGTTCTTTATTCTGATTTAAAAGAATCTTCTAACCTCTCTTCTATGACTGCCCTCCACCCCCCAATCTAGCATTTCATCTTTCAGTTCTCTCCTTATCTAGGTGTTTTATTCTGGTCTCTCTTAAAAAGGATATATAAAAGTGTAGTCATTACTGTAAAAATAATTATTTGTATGCTGATAAGTGTTGAAATAAATAATTAAAATTGGCCACTGGTCAAGCCGACTATCTTAGCTGCAGCGGCTCTGCCTAGCTCAGCCACCATGTTTCTTGGCTGGAGGCCATGTGCGTGCCGCAGCTAGAAACAGCCACCCAGAAACACCAGCCCTGCCACCCAGGAGACGTCAATGTGGGAGATGGCTCTGCCAGTCTTCCACACTGTCTCTGCAAGGCTAGGCATTACCCAGACCATCCCGCCATCCACGAGGGCCCAGTAGGAAAAATGAGACTCTAATGCTCAAATTATCCAAAAGCTTATATATTTGGTAATGATCAGTAACAAGATGCTCATACAATCAGGAGTGTACATATTTTAATACCCAACCTAGATATACCAACTACCTTTGACTGTTACAGACACGTGAACATCCGCCTCCATGTCCCCCCCTTTTCTCTCCTAGCTCCTCCTCTCTCCTTACTCCTCCTCTTCCTCTCCTTACCCCTCCCACCCACATTAGCTTCTCCTACATATAAGAGAAAAATTATATGAGATCCAGATACATTGTGTCATTGCATTTTCCATTTTAACATAGAAAATATTTTTCTATTTAATTTCTAACTCTCTCCTTAAGGACTTCTTTCTTATTTTCAAATTAAATATTTCTTCCCTTTTTTTTTATTACCAGTGTTTGTATGCTTGTTTCTCCCTTTTATTTTCAAACTTAGTACCTTATTAGTTCAGAAGTTTGGGACTTTAGAGTCTCTCTGTGGCTCCAAGATAAAGTTCTTTTTGCCTTTATGTGTGTCTTGCAGGCTCCTGAGGCCAACGCCTGACTATGGGGCTAACCCCGTTCCTTCTGTTCAGTCTAGCTGGCTGCTTTTACTGGTTCTGGACTGTAGGCACAGTTTGCACTTCCTTGAGAGCTGAGCCTCATATCCTCAGTTCTGACTGGGAGCCAAACATATCTGCCCCAGCTCTGGGAAGTTTTTCTGCTTGTGGGTTATGCCTGAGGCTCAGCTTGCTCTCTCTTAAAAGGATTTAGCCTCCTGCTGGGCTAGGAAATGGTCTGGCTCTGGGAAGTGCTTGTTTCCTGCTTTTCCTGCTGCTCTCAGGGCTTTCTTGCTGGGCTTTAGGAGCCTTCTCATGCCCTATGCTTGGCTAACATGCCTCTTGTTGGACACCATTCTGTGCCCAGGTACCAGAAATGATTCTGAGACTAAATTATTTATGAGTGAACGCCTAGGCCAAAAGCTTTGGGTCATTCCACTAGCTCAGTTATTTAGTTTAAATTAGTCTAAGTCCTGCCATGGGGTTAGTTACCTCTTCTCAGGTTCATGTATCTGTCTCCTCAAGAGTTTGGGGCAAATCTCTTGTGCTTGACTCTATTCCAGAATTCTCTCTCCCTATTGAAACACCCATCTCCTATTTCCTGCCTCAGCTGATTGGCCAATCAGCTTTTTATTGATAGGTGATGCTTCTGTACACTACACAAGAGAGTCTCTCTACAAGAGACCTTTTGTCTGATGTGGTTAGCAGATGTCCAGAAAGTGGTGAAGCACATTTTAGCACTAGAACTTAAAAATAGCATTTCTGTATGGGAGGGACATTTGTTTTATTTATGTTTATATAAGCAGCAAGAAGAGAAGATGCTTACAAAGGACCCAGCCAGATTGCAGATTACTTCAGAGTCTCAGGAAATGTCGGGAATGCCTCCGTCCTGTCCTCTAAGCTCGAATTCTAGGTAAGACCACCGTGGTGGAAGGCAGAGTACTCACAGATTGTAGGACAGACGTTTGATTCTGGCTGCTTAGAGTCTCCACAGCCTTTTACAGTCCTGAGTGATGCCTATAGCCCTAGCACTTGGGGAGTGGAGGCAGGAGGATCAAGAATTCAAGGCCAAAAGGCCAGCCTGGGGTACATGAGGCCCTGTCCCCACCCCCACCCAAAAGTATAACAGGGATGGTACATGTCCTGTAACTCCAGTACTCAGGTGGGCAGAATGGTCAAAGTCAGTCTAACTGATAAAGTCTGGTAAGACAGTGTCTCAGAAAAGCAAACTGTGGGATGAAGACATACATTTACAGTATATT
This sequence comes from Grammomys surdaster, assembly GCF_004785775.1. NCBI lineage: Eukaryota > Metazoa > Chordata > Mammalia > Rodentia > Muridae > Grammomys > Grammomys surdaster. Next base: position 20,995,083 of record NW_021604618.1, read on the forward strand.
ACATACGTGTCTGAGTGTCCTTATCAACCCCAGCTCAGTGCTGTATACACTGAATATATACTAATTAAAATCACCACTCAAAGATGGGCATGGTCACACATGCCTTTAATCCCAGCACTTGGGAAAAGAATCCCAGCAGAGGCAGGTGGATCTCTGAGTTTGATGCCAGCCTGATCTACGGACTAAGTTCCAGAACAGCCAGGATTACATAGAGAAACCCTGTCTTTAAAAAAAAAAAATCAAAACTCAAATAATTACCACACAAAAAAATCTGTTGTTCACACTAACATGTGCCTTCTGTGGTGCTGTTATTTTTGTTTTATAAAATTTGGTAGCTTAGGTTATTGTAATCTGCTTTAACTATTCTTGTGTTATCACATATATTCATAGCATTTTCAATGTGTAATAGTTCCCTCTTTAAGAGGATGAACAAGATTATGTTTAATATAGAAAGTCCTCAAACTTTAAAAGCAGTATGGCTGTCATGTGTCAGCTGCCTGTTGTCCCAGTTTGGGGAGGTAGCAGTTCCAGACCCCTGTCCACTGCGTTAGTTGGAGCCTCCCTGGACAATGTGAGCTTCTCTCTAAAACAGAAGGTTTCTTGTGGGTATTGAGCACATTTTTTTTCTTTTTAACAAATTTCTTCACAGGGAAATTTCACCTGTTGGAAATATTTTTCAAGAACATCCTGACTCTAAAGGTAAGTTGTATTTGACAGCATTTTGAGAATTAAAACAAATGTATTATATAGTAACAGTAAATGTTTTTCTTAATTATAATAAAGTAATTATAGGAAGACAGTGAACATATAGTATTTATTACTTGTGGCTTGAGAGAATATTTTTATAAGATTTTTTTACTTCTTTGAAGTATTTAGTTTCAGGCCAGCAGAATATCCTGACAGGTTAAGGCACCCACTGTAGAGCCCAAATCACCTGTGTTTTTATCCTCAGAACCCACTGACTTTCACACAATCACTGACAACAAAAATATGCTGATACATATGAAAATAAACAGTTATTTTACTTGGCACTTAGGCAAGCGTAACAGGAATATTCAGCAGTCAGCTATATAAGGAAAGCAGCTCTTGGAGAGGGGAATGTCTTAAACTGTTTTATATTCAGATTGGTTTTCTTTTCTGCTAACAATATGTTAAAAGTATTAGGCTTCCCATCTGTTAATCTCAGTTGAAAAAGATTCCACATATTTCCTCTCAGTTTTTTTTTTTTCATCAATGATGATTGTTGTGTAAAAAAAAAAGACAAAAACCTGTAAGCTATGAAAAATATAAGTTAAAGGAGACCTAAGGGCGGTAAGACGGCTCAGCAGTGATATCAAACAGAAGGTCTTGAAGTGCACTAACATGTTTTAAGTGGTAAAAACATGAATAGCCACTTAAAAGTAGCTTTCCTAAAAATAAATCTAGAGTCCTCTAATTCTAGCCTATAATGTCTAGGGGGCACAAAGCCGGGAGATGCGAGTTCAACCACAGAGGGAAGATACCTGGCAAAACCCAGCATGGAGAGATCAAAGAGAATATAAAAATAGACGTTTTGGGCTTCGTTCTCATATTTGTCTATATCCTTACTTATTTGTGTATGTGTGCACTTGCTTGTCGTGGCACATGTGGCGCTCAGGACAGCTTTCAAGTGTCAGTTCCAGGGATCAAGCTCAGGTTGTCAGGTTCAGTGACAAGAACCTTTTATCCACTGAGCCATCTCATCAGCCTCAGAAGGCATTTGACTCATTGACAGTATACAGACCAGATTATGCATTTCCAATTCAGACACATTTTAAACAAACATTGGAAACGGTTTCTAAAATGTAGAACTGGCTAGGTATTCAGAGATTGTTAGTTAAATAGATATTATGTCTTAAATAATAAAAAGAGCCTTTAAAAAAACTTAGAAAACATACTAAAACATTTGCAGATGAAATTAAGTGCTCTAGATCTGTGTCGGGCCATGCTGGGTCGGACTTGGGGGTTGGTAGCAAGGCTGGAGAGTATAGAAGCAAGTCATGCATGGTTAGATAATTACTATGAAATGATCTTTACTTTTATATGCCTTTTCTCCTATAAAAACAAATCCTAGGCTGGAAGGATGGCTTAGTGGTTAGGAGTGCCTCCTGCTCTCGAGGACCCATGTCTGGTTCCCAGCACACACATTGTGTGGCTTCAGGGGCGCTATACCTTTTTCTGACCTCTTCAAACATCTCAACTCACTGGTCTGTATATAATATACTCATACATACATAATATAATTAAAAATAAAATCGTTTTTAGTTGTGGTTTTTCTTTCAAACAATGCAGAATTAATTACTTTCTATAGTTTTCTTGAAGAATTAAATACTCCTAAAACTTTTTTTCTCCTTTTATAGGTCCCAGTATGCCTTTCTCCATTTTTGATGAGTCTCTTGCAGACACAAAGGACAAAAGGTTTGGTTTTATTGTTTTTGTTTGTTTGTTATAAAGAAATAGATCTTCCACCGGGCGGTGGTGGCGCACGCCTTTAATCCCAGCACTTGGGAGGCAGAGGCAGGCGGATTTCTGAGTTTGAGGCCAGCCTGGTCTACAGAGTGACTTCCAGGACAGCCAGGGCTGCACAGAGAAACCCTGTCTCGAAAAAAAAACAAAAAAAAAAACAAAACAAAACAAAAAAAAGAAATAGATCTTCCTATATATGTACACTTTCTTAACTTGAAATTTTAGATTTTTAAAAATTTTAAATTTAAAAAAAGTAATGTATGTGGATATTTTGCTTGTGTGACCAAGGTGGCCAGAAAATGGTGTTAGATCCCCTAGAACTGGAGTTACCAAGCAGCTGTGAGCCTCCCTGTGGGTGCTGGCAGTCGAACCCAGGTCCTCTGCAAGAGCAGCCAGTACTTAACACTAATCTCTCTCTCCAGCCCCTATCTATCTATCTATCTATCTATCTATCTATCTATCTATCTATCTATCTATCTATCTGTGTGTGTATATGTATATATATTTATAGCATATATGTGTTATATACATATGTGTACTATATATGTGTGTCTGAGTACATACATACATACATACATACATACATGTATGAGGGGGTACATTCCAGTCTATACATATGGAAGCCAGAGGACAACTTTGTAAATTGCATATCTCTTTCTACCATTGGGTCTCTCAGATACAACTCAAGTTAGCAGGTGTCTACTACAAAGCACTGTTACCCACTGAATCATGTTGTTCCCCAATATCTTGTGAGTGAGGGTAGCTAGGTACTTTGGTGTATACATTAAGGGCTGGGAAGAAGGAAGATCAGGAGTTCAAGGCCGACCTGGGATACATATTACAATTTTATCTCAACAAACAACCAAAAAAGCATAAATTAGAAGTTTACTGTTATTTCTATATGTAATAACAGGGAGTGCTAACTGGAACATGTCTTTTTCCCAGTCCTGCTATAGATGGTCCACAGGTTCTCAATGCCCAGCGAAGACCCCTCACAGTTCTCAAGACTACAGAAGTCATCACCGCAAATGAGGTTGTGTCTCCCGATGTTTGTGTAAGTTAACATAAATGGACTTAGTGAGTTATCTCACTCAAATATCTCAGAAGGTTAGCATTGGCTGGCTAGATGGCTCAGCAGGTAAAGGCCTGCCACACCTGATGGCCTGAAATTGGTCCCTGGGTCCCACATGATGAAATGAGAGAACTGATTCCCACAAGTTGTCCTCTGACCACGGCATGACTCTCCCTGATACATAGATGGACAAATAAATGTAATAAAATTCAAACAAACGTTAAACGTTCAACAAATGTTGAAGCTTGCTTGTTGTAATCTCACTGGACAGTGGAATAGAGGAGAATCTCAGATTTAAAGTCAGCCTAGACTGTGCAGTGAGTTTTAGGCTGCCTTGAGTACATAGCTAGATCTTGTTTAAAAGATTTGGATAAACATTAAGATTACTAACGTGAACTAGGCACATGAAAAGATATTCATAGTTATGTTACCAGGAAAATGCAAATTAGAGCCACAGTGGGATACTATGTTGTACCCACTATAATGCCTATAATCAAGAGACAGATAAAAGATGTAGAAAAATTAGAACCTTTATACATTGCATGAACAGCCCTTTTGAAAAACACGTTGGTCATTCCTTAAAATGTTAAACCTAGGGCAGTTAGGAGCACTTGCTCTCACAGAGGACCGACCTGGGTTTGATTCCCAGCCCTAGCTGGCAGCCCACAACAAGCTGTAAGGCCAACTGTCCACCGCCCTCTTGTGGCTCCCTTGGGTACTGCATACATCTGCTAACATATATGTAGGTAAAACATCCATACACATAAAATCATAAAATAATTACTAGACAGGCAGTGGTGGTTGCACACCTTTAATCCCAGCACTGGGGAGGCAGAGGCAGGATCTCTGAGTTTGCCAGTCCGGCAAAGCAAGTTCCTGGACAGCTAGGGCAACGAAGACAAACCTTGTCTTGGAAAAAACTTTTTACTAGTTAACCATAGTTACTATAAGCCACAGCATGCCTCACCCATGGCATACCCAGCCATGATAACTAAAGTCATACACAGATAGCGTAGAAATACTGTTCATGATCAAGAAAGCGACTCATGAGTAAATAAGATATATATCAACACAGTGGTGTATTACCTGACGATTCAAAGGAATGAATGACAGACTGGTATTTGTTACAGCGTGCTTGACCCTCACAGTAAGTAAGTGCAGGAAACTAGGCATTTCAAGTAAGTGAAATCATATATCTGGAGAGAGTATTGCTTTGGAAGTGACTCCCATGTTCTCCTGGCTTGGTACAGTTAAAATAATTTTCTCCACTCAGAAACATAAAATGAACTGTGTGGATCTGGTGTGATATAAAGAAACTTAGAGTAAATAGTTTTTCATTTACATGAAGTGTCCATAATAAAGCAGAGTAGTTGGGAATGATGGAGAGGGTGACGGCAAGGGGCTGGTAGTGTAGTGTGCTTTCTTTCTACCAAAATAGCACACTGATGTGAACACACCAGAACACTGAGATGTACACTGTGAGGTGATGAATTATATCACTTAAGTCTTAAGCGGGAGGTCACTAATTTGACAGCCTTGTCACACTTGCAAGTATTTTCCAACATACACGTAAAATGCCTTTTGTGGCAATGGGAATATTGTGTAGACCAGCCATTTTTCCTTTCTGTTCTTTTTATTATTACGATTTCCATGTAATTGTTTTGTGTTTATGTGTGGGGAGTGCTTGCGTGTGTATGAGGGCAGAAGTTCTTTCTTTACACCATGTGAGTCTCAGGATTGAACTCCACCTTCCAGGCCTGGCTGTGGGTGGCTTCACTCACTGAGCTGTCTCATGCTCCTCCTCCTGTTCTGTTCTATCTACTGTCATAGAGACTTGATAATATCCAGGGTAGAAAAGATAGAATATGGGTATTCGAGTCAGATGAAAAGACCAGAGACACTGGCATGGCATGGCACTTTGTTGAAACTTTGGGAAAGAAAACTCTCTACAGATGAGCCCCAGGCATTGCTGGAGGGTGAAGAGGCAGAGTGCGGGG
>NW_021604618.1:21001035-21001136 GCF_004785775.1 Grammomys surdaster
GCGTGTGTGTGTGTGTGTGTGTGTGTATGTGTGTGTGTGTTTGTATGGTATGTAATGTGTGTGTGTGTTGTGTGTATGGTATGTGTGGTGTGTGTGTGTGT
>NW_021604618.1:21001146-21006801 GCF_004785775.1 Grammomys surdaster
GATGTGTGTGTGTGTTGTGTGTATGGTATGTGTGGTGTGTGTGTGTGGGGGTGTAGGGGAGTGTGTAAGATGAGGATTGTTTGTTCTTTCACTTTTGTGTATGTGTGTTGGGGTATCAGTGGTAACCAGAAGAGGATCCCAAACCCCTTAGAGCTAAGCTGTCCTGCCACAGGTGCTAGGAACTGAACCTGGGTCCTGGAGAGGCATCAAGAACTCTTTGAGCCATCTCTCTAGTCCCTGGAGTGCTTTGTAAGTGAGAAAGGCCGTGTCCGTTCTTCAGCTCTCAGGTAAATTGGGAGAGGACATTAAGCAGTTTCTCTGTGTGTAGAGTCTTCTTGGTACATTTTTTGATGAAGTATAATTTTCTCTGTTAACAAAATCATTTTCCTCAGTTCTGTTCTACACTTTTAAATTTTTCTTCAACTAGAGGTTCTTGTTTGTTATTTGTAAATCTCATGTCAATCATCTGATGTAAGTTTTTAAAAATATGTGTGGGTACGTATGTGTGTGTTGTATCACGTTGAGCTGTCCTAGCTAAAGCATGTTTGTTTTATTTTAGGATGAACTTACTGACATTGAGCCTTTGAGTGAAGATGCCATCATCACCGGATTCAGGAACGTGACTCTTTGTCTCAACCCTGAGGACACTTGTGACTTTGCTAGGGCAGCTCCTTTGGCATCCACCCCTTTCCATGAGCTACTGTCCTTGAAGGGCATCGCTTCTGATCCTGAGGGACTGTTGCAGGAGGAGGATCTGGATGGGAAGGCCACTGAGGGTCATCACACTGTTCATCACCCAGCCCTCAGCGTGAAGAAGCTGAGGTAATTTGAGTGTTTTTCTCTTGGTCTGTGTGCTTATCAATTACAGTGACCAGGTATCGGGCTCTTACTGTCTACTGAATGCTTAATGAGAGAGTAAGTCTTGCAGGTACGGTGTTGGAGACGGTTACTGATTGGTTTGGAGTTGAGGATTAGAGGAAGTACGTTGTGATGATTATGAGGCTCAGCAGTTAGAGCCCTTCCTTGTAGAGGACCTGGGTTTGATTTCCAGCACCCACATGATAACTCTCATCCCTGTAACTCCAGTTCTAGGGTATCCATTGCCCTTTTCTGACCTCTCCATGTACCAGACACATGCATGGCACACAAGGTTATGAGCACAATGCTCATATACATATAAGAAATAAACCTAAAATAGGCTTTTTATTAAATCTATTTCTGATTTGGGAAAAATATACTCTAAAAGCGAGACTAATAAAAATCAATTCTATTACAAGATGAGTTCAGTATAAAATTTATAATTTAAAAATGTATAAAGTTGGGCTCTAAAGAGATAGCTGTGGGGAAAAGCATTGGCTGCTCTGGCGGAACTCCCAGGCTCAGTTCTTAGCACCTACAGTGGTCCCTCCCACCCTCTGAACCCCATTTCCATGGACTTGACACCATCTTTTGGTTCTGTGGCTGCTGTCCCCACACTGGTGCACTGACATGCATGCAGGCAAAACGTGTGTAAAAGCAAATGGATCTTTATTAAGAGAATATGTAAAGTTCTGACAGAAGTTGGTGCATGGTATTCCTGACAACAGCTTCATTCTTGTTTTTTGCAGCCCAATTATTGAAGACAGCCGTGAGGCCACCCACTCGTCCGGCTATTCCAGGTCTTCTTCCTCAGTTACCAGTACGTCCTCCATCAAAGGCTTTCAGGTGCTGGAAAAGCTGGAGCTGACTAATGACGCAGCAGAAAATGCTATTCAGTCACCCTGGTGTTCACAGTATCGCCTACAACTGTTAAAATCCCTACCAGAGTTAAGTGCTTTTGTAGAGTTTTCTATGGAAGATAGACCGATGCCTATGCTGGAGATTGGGAAAGAAATTGAGTTAGGTAAGTAGTGTTGAGTACTTGTCCGTTTGCTTGTGACAGCATATACAAATAAGTGATGATTTTATAACTCTAAGTGTTCCTAGGTTGTAGTAAATGGCATTAGAGAGGTTAACACATTGATAAACTCATGGCACAGTAACGGTAGTACTTGATTTGCCTCTTTTAATTTTTTTTTAGATTTATGTATTTTACTTAATGAATGTTTTGCCTGCATGTATGTGATGCCTGTTAGAACTGAGGTTACAGATGGTTGTGAGCCAGCATGTGGATGCTGGGAATTAAACCCAGGTCCTCTACAAGAGTGCTAAGTCCTCTTAACTGCGGAGCCATCTATCCAGAGCTCCTTTGGATTTTTATATAAATGACTTTGAAAGGTATTCTAGATGCCACTTAATGGCCAAAACATTAGCACCTCTCACACTTAAGCCAGGGGGTAAAGTGTAAGGACCTACATATATTCACAGTGACTTTAAAATGGAACCAAACCTTCTCAACAGGTCATGAAGATTACTGCATCAAGCAGGAGCACCTGACATGTGAAGATTACACATTATTCTGGGTGGCACCAAGAAACTCTGCAGAGCTAACCATGATAAAGGTGAGATAGACCCTTTGTAATTTTATCACCTTGTCAATCAGCAAAGAAGATAGTGTGTCCTTATGGTGCTGTAAAACCTGGGAAATCACTGAGACACAAAAGTCAGTCACCATTCTGTGGCAGGATCAGAGCTACTAAGAAATGAGGGACGGTTGTGTACAGACTCTCTTGTGTTTAAGCACACTAAGCATTCTCCTGGCTTTATCTTTCTGAGGAAATACGCCCTGGAGTGTGTGGACTGCTCTGCTCAGGACAGGTTGTATTTTAGTCTTTCACACAGCGAGGACCGCCTTGAAATCTCCATTCACCATCACTGTGGGCAAGCCTCGTTTTATTTTTCTTGTATTGGAACCCAGATACCTTTGCCCTCCCATTTTTCTTGGTTTAATTTCTCTTATTTTGGAAAAGTACATCCTTTATTACCTTCTGGGTCTGAAAATTCCTTATTCTCTGTCTTTTCAGGATTGGTAGTATGACTGGATACAGATTTTGCTTTAGAATTTTTAAGCCTTTTTTTTATAACTATGCTTGATTTTATTTGCTTTCTTATTGTTATTTGGTTGACTAGGTTTTGGTGTATTTTTTCCTACAGTTTTAGAAACTGAATATAGGCATTGCATAGGCAAATGTCACACTACCGAACCATATCCTCAACTCGTCATCTTTGAAGTCTTTTGCCATCCTGATCTTTTTTTTTTAAGCTCAGCAAAGCAATTTTGTTTGTAAAAGGATGTGCTAGACCCTAAACCAAGCACAGTTGCACATAGACACTCACTTAGTTTTTATTCTAGTGTATGTGGTGTCCTGGTGACTGTGTCTTTTCCCAGTTGGCTGGGGTCGAGCCTCACACAGTCTTTAGCTTTTGGCTAGTATTAAAAGAACTAGGATGAAGGGAGGATGAAGGAAAGGGGGTCAGGAGTCAGCCTCTCTGCCACCAAGTTTACAAGTGCAGTGGGGCTTTTGTATGAACACGAGTTCACCCTAGTGGGAGTCAATTGTCTTGGTGTTGTAAGATAAAGGTCATTATGTAGGTCTGGTTGGTCTCAAACCAGTAATCCCCCTGTCTCTGCCTCCTGCGTACTTGGATTTCAGGCATGTGTCACCATGTCTAGCCATCATTTTAATTCTAGTGGCTTTGTATGAAATTTCTCCCTTTCTCTAGATCCTGGAAGTCTTGTTTGTGGCTGGCATGTAACAGTCCCGTGCTTTGATATAAGTCTGTTGTCACCCGTGTGCCAGGCAGACGGTCAGCACACGTCTCAGTCTGGGAGCTCTTGTAGTCTTGACATTTTCTTTGATTAAAAAAAAAGACATTTCTTTCAATTTTCTGCTTTCTCAATTTGTAATTCCTCATATTGGGGCATATATTTCCCTATATAATTATTTCTTTGTTTAGCATTTATTTACTTGTGTTCATATGTATTGATCAGAGGACAGTCTGTGGGCCTTCTCTCCCATCATATGAGTTGGTGAACTGAATCTCTGAAAGAAGGCTTCTCATTTTCTGCCTGACTCTGGCGTAAGAAGGTGATGGAAGAGAGAAGCAACATGGAAGGTTCCACATGTGACAGAAATGTGCCTTCCTAGCTCCCACCCCATCCCCCACGGCACCTAGTCTAGGCCTGTTGCTTTACACCTGGAAATGATCTGTCTCAGAGGAGGACCGGTTGTCGAGCTGGGCTACAGGAGCAGGAAGGAGAATCTGGAGACTGAGTCTTCTTCAGTGGGGCTCAGGCAGTCTTGGAGCTACAGCAACCTTACAGCTGCTGGTTTTCCGCAGTAGCGCCTGTGTGCCGTGGCTGCTGGCTGGTTCCCACCGCTGTTAGGACAGAGTTTCTTGTGTCTTCTAAGTGCATTAACTCTATGTCTTTCCAGCTTGCAGAGCTACATTGCGCCTGTGTCCTTTCTCACAGCTTATGCTTTAGTGTTTGTTGATGGTAGTTTGTTTTTGGCATTTTAAACAAAGTCTCACTGTAGCCCTGGCTGGCCTGGAACTCACAGTGCAGAGTGTCAGGACTAAAGGGTGCTCCACTCTATCTGGCCAGATTATGCTTTTAAATTACTTTTTACTTTACATTCGTGGAGTGTCAGAGGGGCTGTGTGGTGCTTTCAGTAAAGGTGGCTCATCGGTTATGTATTTGGATGCTCAGTCACCAGGAGTGTAACCTTTTGATAAGATTAGAAAGATTAGGTGTGGCCTTGTTGGAAGGGTGTCACTTGAGTGGGCTTTGAGGCTTCAAAAACCCATGCCAGGCCCAGGGTCTCTCTCTGCCTAAGCATCAGGATGTAGCTTTCCCCTAGCTCTGCAGCACCAGCACGTTGGTCTGCAGGCCGCCGAAATGATAAGGAACTAAGCCTCTGAAACTATAAGCACACCCCGAATTAAATGTTTTCTGTTATGAGAGTTGCATTGGTCATGGTGTCTCTTCACAGCAATGAAACAGTGACTAAGACAGGCTGGAAGAAATGTGGAGGGTCTTGTTGTTTTGTTTGTTTGTTTTAGACAGGGTCTCACTCTGAAGTCCTGGCTAGTCTGGAGGTGAATAAATAAACCAGGCTAGCCAAAACTTGTGTTATTTTTCCTATCTCTGCCTCCTAAGTTCTACAGTTTTTGTTATTTTTTTTTCTTTGGGGTTGGTTAGTTGGTTTTAGTTAGCATACAATTATACATACATATATATATACATATTATATATATACATATTATATATAGGGATGTGTGTGTGTGTGTGTGTGTGTGTGTGTGTGTAATTGCATTTTACTCTTACTTGCTCCCTCTGGCACCCTCCCTGGCCTCCCCATTGCTGCCCTCCTCAGAGCTCCCTGCTGCTTTCATATGTAGTTGAGATTCTGTGTATCATAGCAGACGTAGTGTGTTTGTGTGTCTGGCTCATTTTAGTTAACATAACCTCCATTTCTATCCACTTTCTTACAAATATGATTCTGTTCCTTTTGACTGAGATGTATTTTCCAGCTGGCCATGGTAGTACACACTTTTTATTGTAGGAGGCAGAGGCAGGTGGATCTCTGTAAGTTCAAAGCTAGTTTGTATGGTGTTGCATGTAACTTTAAAAGCATGTTACCACCTTAGCCTGGGAGCTGCAAATGCGCTGCAGCCCCACCCCTGCCCTCTTCCCAGCCCCACCCCTGCCCTCTTCCCAGCCCCACCCCTGCC
>NW_021604618.1:21006811-21022762 GCF_004785775.1 Grammomys surdaster
CCCTCTTCCCAGCCCCACCCCTGCCTCTTCCCAGCCCCACCCCTGCCTCTTCTTAGCTCTAGGATTGGCCGCAACCATCCCCCAGACCTGCTTCCTTTTCTAACTGGCTTGGCTCCCGGCTAGGCTGCCGCCAGCCCCATCGCAACTTCTTTCTCTACCTGCCTTTGTTCCAGGAGGAGTTGCGTTACCAGCCCATTCCCGAGACCCTTGAATGCACGGATAAAGGACACACAGATAGCTGTATTATTTAGATTAGGCACAGTGGCTGGGTGCAGAACCTCCTGCCTGGCACCTAGGCACGCTCTCGTCAGTCAGTTATCTCCATGTCTCCTCCCGCCCAGAACTCAGTGGCCGGTCCCAGCTAGCCCCTGCCAACCTCCTTGGCCATCTGCCTGTAGTGGAGGCTACGGGCTCTAGCTTACATGATTTTACTTGATTGCTGTGTGCTTCTTCTTCCAAAGCATGGCAGAAAAGCCCCCTCTTTTCTTGTGTCTGCCTTTTCCTCCTGGGACCTGGAAGTCCCACCTGTACCTTCCGCCCAGCAATTGGCACCCTGCCTTCTTTATTGACAAATCAAGAACCAATTAGGGAACTTGACCTTAGTATCAACACCTCCCCTTACAGTATTGTAGAGAGATCTAGGCCATTCAGGACTACATTGTGAGATCTTGTCTCCAACTGTGCTTTCAGTCTGCCAGCCATCAGTGCGTTCTAATATTATGTCTTACAGGCATCTCCTCAGCCTATCCCATGGGACTTTTATATTAACCTCAAGTTAAAGGAGCGTCTGAATGAGGACTGTGACCAGCTTTGCAACTGCTGTCAGTACCAAGATGGCCATGTCATTTGGTACCAGTATATAAACTGTTCCACCCTTCAGGTTTGTGATAATACTAAACACATACTACATCTATGAAAGACATTTCATCCAGAGCTGCAGAGATGGCTCCGCAGGTGTGGCACTGACTGCCAAATCTAATGGCCCGAGTGTGGTCCCCAGAACCCCAAGTGTGATAAGAGAGTTAAATCCTGTAAGCTGTTCTGTTCTCCGCTTTCAACACCCACATTATGTCATGTATACACACACACAAACACACACACACAGAGAGAGAGAGAGAGAGAGAGAGAGAGAGAGAGAGAGAGAGAGAGAAAGAGAGAAATATAATTAATTTAAGATACTTAGTACAAAATTACTTTCAATCATCAAGAAATGGACCGGCCCTGAGTTCGAGGCCAGCCTGGTCTACAGAGTGAGTTCCAGGGCAGCCCGGGCTATAAAGAGAAACCCTGTCTCGAAAAACCAAAAAAAAAAAAAAAAAAAGAAAAAGAAATGGACCAGCCAGGTGGTGGCGGCACACACCTTTAATGCCAGCACTGGGGAGGCAGAGGCAGGTGGATTTCTGAGTTCAAGGCCAGTCTACAGATTGAGTTCCAGGACAGCCAGAGCTACACAAAGAGAAAAGTTGTCTTAGGGGAAAAAAAAAGAACTAGTCCAGTTTTAATTTTTATTTATTTAACATTTAATGTGTGTTCATGCTTGGTGTACATGTGGAGATCTGAGGATAAAGTCAGTTCTCCTTCCGATACATAGGTACTAGGGACCAGACTGAAGTCAGAGGCTTGGTGGTAAGTGCATAGACCTGGCTGGCCTTGACTTTATGGAAGGTTTTCTACGTCAGGCTTCCAAGTGCTGGGATTACAGGTGTACCTCAACATCCCATCTGTAGAGAAAGACAAATTCAATTAAAACTTAAAAGTATTGATGACTCTCCTAAGGTAATACTTGGTTGGTTGGTTGCTTGGATTTTAGTGTTGAGGATTGACAAGAGCCCAATACAGTCTAGACAACCACTAAGCTGTATCCCACTTCTTATACAAGTGGCTTTGATCAAGTACCTATTTGATAATTTTTAGCATTTTATCTTGAGAGATGGGGAGGAGGGGCCAGGGAGGAGAAATGAACAGGCCACCTAACTCGAATAATTATCAATTCATTTAAAGCAAAATAAAATCTGTGTCTTGCTTGTACTATGTCCCCGGAAACCTTTAAAATACAGACACAATATACCATTTTGTTCTGTGCTGTGTTCTTCAGTTTTGCTACCAACATAATTTTTTAATGTTTTACTTTGTGTGTGTACGTGTGTGTGTGTATGTATGTATGTGTGTGTGTGTGTGTGTGTGTGTGTGTACGTGCATGTGGCTATTAGAACAGCTTGCAGGAGTCCTTTCTCTCTCTTTCTCTCTGTCCACCATATAAATTTCATGGATCAAAAAGGATTTCCAGCTTGGCAGCAAGCACCTTTCTCTTTTCTTTAGTTCTTCACCCCCAATCTCACTAAATCCTTACCGATTTAAGGAGATCTCAGTGTTAGAGCTGGGGCAGGGATCCAGCTGCCTCCCAGCGGGGACTGAGAGGGATGCACACAGCAGCGATCGTTCGTCAGGGATCGTCAGGGCGCAGGCTGCGGATGGACAGCTTGACAAGTAGTTTTTTCTCTTTCTGTTTCCAGGATCTTCTCCAACACAGTGAATTTGTTACTCATGAAATAATAGTGCTGATTATTTATAACCTTTTGACAATAGTGGAGAAGCTACACAAAGCTGAGGTAGTGCATGGAGACTTGAGTCCAAGGAGCCTGATCCTAAGGAACAGGTCGGTCCTTTTTATTTTCCTTCATTGGCTGCCTTGTTTTTTGTTTTTTGTTTTAAACCATGAATAATTCTTGTACTTATGGCTTTAAAAAAAAAAAAAAGCACAAGAGAGTGTTTTCTCTGCTTTTATGTCTCTGCGCCACATGCATGCCTGGTACCCACCAAGGACAGGAGTCAGCACCTTTGGAACTGGAGTGACAGATGGACATGAAGCTGCCATGTGGGCGCTGGGAACATATAGGTGCTATGTGTATAGGTGAAGGGGTGCTTTGCCTTGTATGTGTAAAGCCCTGGGCTCCAATTGTGAACACTAAAAAAATGTAAAAGGACATTATATTTTATTTAATAAAATTGGCAGGAAATAGTATATAGAGTTGTAAGTATTAAAAACCAGAGAGCCTTTTATTTGTTACTTTTAATTATATATCTATGTATTTTCTTAATGAGTGTTTGTCTGCACGTATGTATGTGTACCACATGCATGTTTGATGCCATTAGAGGTTAGGGCATGGGGTCACCTGGAACTGGAGTTGTGGATGGTTGTAAACTACTGTGTGGCTTATAGAGATTGAGCCCTGGCTCTCTAAAAGAACAATAAGCACCCTTAACCTCTAAGCCATCTCCAGCCCCGGAGAGTGCGGCTTATGAAGTAAATCAGTTTATTGTGCACATAACTTGTGAGGAAAATGAGATTGTGAGGTAGGAATACTGTTCAGTGGTAAAGTTCTTGCTAGCCTTGGCTTGATCCCTGGAGAGGGAGAGGAGATGGCCTGGTCTTGATCCCTGGAGAGGGAGAGGAGGAAGAGAGGTTTTGTCCGTGGCAACACTTAGTTGCTAAGTAGAGAGCTAGAGAAAGGTCATGCTTCTGTATTAATTTGTGAAACATTCTCTCAAGCTTAGAAAAAAAAATGCTTTAAGTGATTATAGTTTATAAAAGCACATTTAAGTTGGATCTATGCCAAGGAAAACCGGAAGCGGGTGTAAACTGTAAATCCTTGTGCTGTAGAGGTCTGTGACACAAACAGTGTTCCCCTCGGGCGCATTGTTTCTGGAGAGTCATGCAGATAACTAATGTATAGAATATACTTACTTGATAGTAAGTTTGTGTTTTTAAGTATTTTCTTATGAAATAAAAGATAAAGCAACAAAAAACATAAGGTAAGATATAGTGTTGGTTTAATTGAAACAGGAAATTTAATAGTGTAGATAGCAGGTCACTAGAAAAAGAGCTTATAAATTGTTTTTTACACTTCAGAGGTAGATCCTTTGCTGCTTGGAAAGCCCAGCTGTCATAGTAAAGAACAGGGCTTGGACACCTGAGTGGGCAGAACTCACTTCTAATGCCGTCCTTACTGCGTAGTATAAAAGCTTGAGAATGTTGTAAGGTGGCCATGCACTGTCGGTTAGATTAGATAGAGTTTAAATTAGATTCCTTGTGACCAAAGCCATCTTAACCCTTTGGGCTGACCTTGTCATTACTCTGTGTGTGCATTTTCATAACTAACCACTGGAGGGCACTGTTGGCAAGGCTAAGATACACCTGCTGACCTTTCTGCAGCTGCTTAACAGCCTGTTTGTGTTATATCCTCTTGACTCTCCTCAGAATCCACGACCCCTATGACTATATAAATAAGGACGACCATGCTGTGAGGATCGTGGACTTCTCCTACAGTGTTGACATGAGGGTGCAGTTGGATGCATTTGCCTATAGTGGCTTTAGGACTGCACAGATCCTGGAAGGACAAAAGATTCTGGCTAACTGTTCTTCTCCCTACCAGGTGAGTGGAAGACAAGCCTGGACAAATATGCAAAGCATTCTTAACCCCTTCCTTGCCTAGATAAGCCCTGAGAGCTGGTATTTACTTGCACTGACTCACCTGGATGACCCAGTTTTCAGATACTGTATCACCAAGTGACTTATAGTTAACCGTTTTTCCTGTCACAGTGCTCAGGGATATAAACACACACATAGTAATACATTAAGTGTTCCTCGCCATCCGTGTCATCTGTCAGTCATTCTCCTCACTCCTCACTGGACAGGAAGACCAGCAGCCCGTGCTCCTTGTCCATGAAACTTGGCAGGATTGAGGGCAGTGAGTGCTGTGGATGAGGGCACTAGGGGAGGGGCAGCGTCTCACAAGGCTGCATCATGTGCAAACACATCTTCTGACTTAGCTCTAGATGTAAGTATCTGCTGACTGGATACATAGTGTGTACCTGAAGTGGTCATGTGGGCCACAGTAGATCACAGCTGAGTCCACGCAAATGTACTAGGTGTCCTGATGTGATTTGGTAATCCAGGTAATTCACAAAGATAATCTGTTGTAATTGACTCTTAAAAATAACCCCTTAAACTGGGCAGTGGTGGCACATGCCTTTAATCCCAGTACTTGGGAGGCAGAGGCAGGCAGATTTCTGAGTTTGAGGCCAGCCTGATCTACAGAGTGAGTTCCAGGACAGCTGGAGCTACACAGAGAAGCTCTGTCTCAAAAAGGTAAAGTCATAATAATAAGTCCTTAAATTATCTCTGATCATTTCTTTGGGCAGCTTCTCCCTGACCTGTCAAGATAAGGAGCATCTCCTGAAATGTATGAGCACTGTTTCTGCTTTCCAGGCCCGTGTACATATGTCGATAGTGGAAGCAGAGGCCACGTTAGCTCATGGACTGTGTTGTGATTTCAGGTGGATCTGTTGGGTATAGCGGACCTAGCACACTTGCTGTTGTTCAGGGAACACCTTCATGTCTTCTGGGATGGGCTCCTCTGGAAACTTAGCCAAAATACCTCTGAGTAAGTACCGGGTCCTACCTTCTCCCTGTCCCAATAGTTTGCCCTCTCTCTGCAGCGGTCTCTGCTGTGGTGGGCAACCTGAGTGTTTTAAACCAAGTGCTGTGGTTGCAGTGATGTCTCTGTGTTCACTTCAGTGTCTACAGAGCACTAGTGCAGGGATAGGAATGGCCAAGTGAAAACAAGACCTAGACTGCTCTGACTTCAGGGCATTCAGAACCTTGCCATGTCATACCGGAGTATGGACATTTCTTAGCTTAGAAATATTAGAGACGTTTTAGAAGAATTAACCAATTTTCTAACCAATTGGTGTTTGTCTCTTTAAGAGCTGTGTTTATCAAAAGATTGTCTTTTGAAGAGAGTTAAGTTTCCAAATTGTATACTGACTTTAGATTATTATGTACTTACTGATAGATAATTTAATGAGAGGTAGACCCAAACCAGCCTCCTAGTGCAGGAATAAGTGATCTCTCAGGCCTGTTTGGGAACCTGTTAGATAGCTTACATTCTGCTTTAACTCACCTTTGCCAGCATAAGCTCTCCAAGTAATGACATCCTGCCTGCCTGCCTGCCTGCCTGCCTGTTCTTAAGTTTGAGTTAATTTTAAATCAATATTGAAGATTTAATGTCCCTTCCCTGCTTTCCTCTCCAAAACATTAAGTTGTATTTTCTTCTCCATTTGATTTGGAACTTGGCCAATCACATTTGCCTCTTGCATATATTTTTAAAAGTAGGTTTGAGCCTGACATGGTGGCTCAGGCCTTTAACCCCAGCACATGGAAGGCAGAGGCTCAAGGCCAGCCAGAGCTCCACAGTGAGATATTGTCTCAGACAACAACAAAGAACTTAAGTTAATGAAATTGCTTGAAGCATACTTTGAGATGTGCAGGTGTAACAGGCATCTTAGGCTAGCTGTGGACCTGCTAGGTGTAGTTAATTAACACAAGCAGAGATAGACAGGGTGTGCTGTCAACACCCGTGCTTTCTACAGATAAGGGACAAGGAGAGTAAAAGCAAGTCACGTCAATCAAGTTCAGGATTCGGAGAAGAGGGTGACGGTGCCTGAGGTGGGACCTTCAGTGAGAGAGCTACTGGGGAGTGGAAGTTTCTTTTTTTTTGACTGTTTGTGGAGGAGAAGTGCTAGCGGGTGTCACTGCACAGTATCGGCCAGAGGAGAGCTGTGGGTTCGACCGAGAGTAGATTTCCTTCTTTCTATGTGTGTTCAGGGCCACCACGGCAGACTTACTTTTATAGTTCTTCCCAGTGCCTTCAAGAGTGTTTGAATGATCTCCAGCCTTAGGTTTCTTGCTGTTACCCTATATCACTTTGGCACGTCCATGTACTGCTGAGTTAAATTGAGAAAGAATTCTAATTTCCACATGCCCAATCTTGATAGAAATTATTTTTTATATTTTTTTAGACTAAAGGACGGTGAACTGTGGAATAAATTCTTTGTGCGGATTCTGAATGCCGGTGACAAGTCCACAGTGTCTGTTCTGAGAGAACTTGCCGCAGAAATGAGTGGGGCTTTTGATCCCACATTCCACAGCCACCTGAACAAAGCCCTGTGGAAGTTGGGGAAGGTAATTAGTCTGGAAGCTTTGCTCATTCAGGAAGACAAGCAGTCAAGTCTCTCCCAGAACCCTGCCTAAGCCATGGCTGCACTGTGAAAATCCGGTCTGGAGCTGCTATGCTTTGCTTTAGAGCACGGTTAGACGCAGTAGCAGCCTGTCAGCAGAGGGTCACTCTCGGTAGCACAGCTTCTAACAGATGGCTGTGCTCTGGCAGCCTCATCTGCGTTATTCAAAAGCGATTCCATACAAACAGCTACTTTTTAACCTCTGGTTTCTGCCTTTTCTCTTTTGTAATTTTGTTTTGTGTACTCTCCCTCTCACCATGTATTTTATAATAAAATAGTTTTTTGTTATATTTCAGCTCTGGCATTTCTTCTACAGTTGTAAACTAAGGTGATAAGTGGTTTCATTTTAGAAAGGAATTACTTTACGGTGGAAACGTATGTATCCTAGTTTTAGAGCAGCTGCCTTTTGGTTATAAGAAGTCAGCTGAACGGCCATTTCTTCCTCTGGTCTCTCTGGCCTCCTCACAGGTGTCCAGAAGGAAAGCAGGTAAAATGATGTACACAGACCAACTTTTCTTAAGCTTCAAAGGTGTGTTTATTCTCACAGTATAGTGGTGCACAGTAGAGTGTTTCCAGTTTTATTTGGTGTTACCCGAAGTGCTTACCAACTATTCGGAACAGAGTGCTCAGCGGCCTGTCACTTCATGCAGGACACAAGGGCTGCTGAGGGGACAGAAGACAGTTTTACTTAGACATGAGGAAAGCAGGGGTCAGGACTCTGAAGTGGGGACTGATTTGGAAACAGAGTTTGGTGGAACGCTGGGCACCAAAGGGGAGCACAGCTGCGGGCAGCATTCGGGCTTTTGCTTGTTCAGTATAGGACAGTAAGCATCAGTCGCCTGATGTCCAGCGTGCTGGCGCCTGCGTCCCCTCTGCTTGTCACCATTGTTGC
This sequence comes from Grammomys surdaster, assembly GCF_004785775.1. Classification (NCBI taxonomy): domain Eukaryota; kingdom Metazoa; phylum Chordata; class Mammalia; order Rodentia; family Muridae; genus Grammomys; species Grammomys surdaster. Next base: position 21,014,784 of record NW_021604618.1, read on the forward strand.
TCTAAGCTTGTCAGAGAGCAGATTCCCTAAGTAAATCTCTCAACTGAAACAATTAGGCAAACTCAACAGGTCAAGCCAGAAAAAATGTTCTGTATCTGAAAGACAATAAAAGAAAATAAATATTTTCTTTCAACCAAAATACAACTCTGCAAACATCTTCCAATTTGCTTCTTATACTGAAGATACTAAGTGATGAAACTGCCTTACTGTAATCAAGTCCTCCTTAGTCCCCAGTTCCCTGTGTTGCCCAGGAAATTGAGAGCCTTTAACTTACGTCAGCTTCTACCTTGTGAGTTCTTCAGCAGTCTAGGCAGCCGAGTAGCCATATGAACAAACCTTGTTTCTAAAGGTATATGCAGTAGTGGAGAGTCAGGACACCTTGCACCCTCTACTCTCCGACCTCAGCCAACTCCAGCCTTTGAGGAAAGGAAAGAATATCGCCTCACCAACAGTGCCTGTCGTCAACACTGTCTGCTATTGCTTCAGTTTTGTTTATTTTTGAGCTAGGATTGCTGCATGGCACAGGCTGACATCAAACTCAAGGTACTGTGGTCACAGTCCCCTGAGGGCTGGGATTTCAGGTGCCCACCCACCAGACTCCCTTGTATTTGATGCCGGCAGTCTTGGGAGAAGGAAGCCTTTGTTTTTGTGCAGAGGCTTCAGGCGGCTCTTCATCTGGTCTCACTAAAGCATGGAGTGCAGGATGCTGGGCCTGGGGGGAGGATGCACAACTGGGAAGAACAGGACTTACTTGGCTTGGAGAAAGACTGTGGACTAAGGTCTCCCCAATCACAAAGCATTGTGCCCTCACTTGCTTGGGGCCCTGTTAGAGGCATCTTCCTCACAAGTCAGAGGGCCCTAATTGATGCCAGTCTGGAAGTGAACTCCTTCCTGCTGAAGGAAGTTGTGGCCTATTGCTCAAGCTGTGATCTCAGGTAGGTAGAAAAGCCTTTCAGTGTTAGCACAGGCCTTCAGAATAACTTATTGATGTCTTTAGGTGAAAGTCTAAGGCAAGGACAGTGAAGGTTTACTCTTCATTGCAACTGAAAACAAGGAATTCTTGCTCTGCCAAAAGTTACTCTATTCTGACTTCACAAATAGCTCCCTACTGAGCAAGTACAGCTTGTCTTTAACATGACAGACTTTGACTTTAGTGAGTTCAGAGGCATGGAAGCTGAGTATTTACCAAGGTACAGATGATTCTGGGTAAGAGCACTTGCCGCTAAGCCTGATGACCAGAGTCCTACTGTCTACATGGTGGAAGAGAGAAGAGACTCCTACAAGTCGTCCTCTGACTCCATGCATGTGCGTGTCACACGAGCCCATACAAATACACACATACCCACAACAAGTAAACAAAACCTTTTAAAGATCAGTGTGAGAAAGGATAGACTACACAGCATCCAGTGCTGAAACCGTGACCTAAAGCTTGAACTCTGTCCCAGTGCCCCATTAGTTAACTCAGAGTGTCTTAGTGTGAGTTAAAGACTGCTCCAGTCCTTCCCGGTGCACAGCTCAATGCATTTCAGCCTCTCTAACCCCCCCTGGTGCCATGCGCAGAGAATATACTTTATATCCTTATGCTGTGGTCTAACCTCTTACTTTATATTCTTATGCTGTGGTCTAACCTCTTGTACTTACTCATTGTTCCCCAAACCAATTTGGATAGGTCAATTTAAGAAAAGAAAAGAAAAAAAAAAGATAACGGCTTATGTAGGTCAGGCTTGAACTTAGTATGTAGCCCAGGGTGGCCTTGAACTCCCGCCTCTGAATGCTGGAGTTACTGGCATGTTCTACTACAACCAGCTTGAGATGATTTTGGAGTGTTCTGCTTGGTTCCTTGCTTTTCCAGTCCAGGGCTGACGGAACGTGGATCCATAGAGGATCTAACGTTCGTCCGCAGGTTCTGCATCGCCTGCCATCTGTCTTATCTCAGGTTGTAGTGGCTTGCTTCTCCCCCATCCTCCACCATCTCAGAACTCTGGTTTCCCATCTCACATGGTCCCAAGTCTAATGAACTTGTAGTCTACGTAGCACCCACTGCCTGTTCTCTGATGCCTCTGCCTCCTCAGTCAATGGCAACTCGTATCCTTCTGGCCTCTTTCGTCTGCCTGGAATTCTTCTCCAGTTCTGTGGATGACGTATTTGCTTTCTTCAAGAAGGTGCTTTCTCAAATCTCTTGACCAGAGAAGCCCTCACTAGCTTCCTTATGCACCATAGCATCCCATGGTTCACTGCTACTTCTTGTCCATTTTTTGCCCTTTGTATTTTTTTGTGGTTCCTTTCACTATCTTGTGCACATTGGAGTGATCTCATGTATGCTTGTATATACAAACCGTTTTTCTAGAGCTCACGACTACTTAAACTAAGGACAGGAATTTATGTTCTTAACTCTAATGTGTAGGTATAAATAAAACCTTTCACCAAAGTACTCAAGACCAGAAGAAAACCAGAATAGAAGTAGGAAATGAATAGCCTTCTAAGGCATTTAAGTGAAAAGTTTGTCACTCATGAATACAATAAAACCACATCATCATTTACACAAATGAAAATTGTGTTGGCAAGAGGCTGGAGAGACTCAGAGGTTAAGAGCTTGTTTCTCTTCCAGAGGACATATATTTGGTCCCAGGTCCCACATTATGGCTCACAACTATCTGTATCTCCAGTTCCAGGGGATCCACCACCCTCTTCTGACCTCTGAGGATATCAGGCATGAAAGTATACATACATACACATAGGCAAAACACTCATAAAATCTAATATGTATGTTTTAAATACATATGTAATATATATGTGTATATATATTTAAAGCAAAGATAACTGAGATTAAAAAAGTGGTCACTCACTAGCAGCAAGTGAGTTGTACATTGGTTCATTCTTAGAAGCCAATTTGGCGATCTTTTCTAAATTGAAATATGCTCCAGCTGAGAAATTTCTCTAAGAATGTGTATTACTAAAACATTGCTACAGTGGATGAACACTGCTGTCGTAGGGTTTTCATTGCTGTGAAGAGACACCATGACTAAGGGAACTCTTTCATTGGACAACATTTAATTGGGTCTGGCTTACCGGTTCTGAGGTCCAGTCCATTAGCATCATGTCAGGAAGCATGGCATTGGAGGAATCTTAAGTTCTACATCTTGCTCTGAAGGCAAACAGGAGAAGACTAACTTGCAAGCAGCTAAGAGGAGAGTCTCAAAACCCAACCCTCACAGTGACATACTTCCTCCACCAAGGCCACACCTCCCAACCATGCCACTCCGTATGGGCCTAGCATATTCAAACCACCACAACTACCCTCACTGCTTCTAAGACTCTTTGTCACCAGTGGGTGACCCATATGACATCCAGACATCTTCCCATGAGCAAGCACCACCAGTTTGTCACGAGTCCTCCTTAGAGAGGACAGAACCTGAGGCAAACAGTCACTTTCTAGCTTGTAAAAAGCTAGGCTGCCAGATGTGGTTGCCCATACTTTAATCCCAACACTCTGGAGGTAGAAGCAGGTAGGTCTCTGTGAGCTCAAGCCAGCTTGATCTACACAGGATTCTACCTCAAAAATAGGAAAATAAAGAAAGGAAAAAAAAGAAAAGTTAAAAGGCTAGAAATTGTGGAAGCTTTATCATTTTTGTTTATTATTAAGGATTTGTTTATTTTATGAGTATGGGTTTGTGGTGGTTTGAATAGGAACGGCCCCCGTAGACTTGTGTGTTTGAATACTTAGCCCATAGGGAGTGGCACTATTAGGAGGTGTGGCCTTGTTGGAGGAAGTGTGTCACTGTGGGGCAGGCTTTGAGATCTATGCTCAAGCTTTGCCTAGTGTGGCACACAGTCTCCTTCTGCTGTCTGTAGATCAAAATGCAGAACTCTCAGCTCCTTGTCCAGCACCGTGTCTGCCTGCACGCTGGCATGTGCCCAGCTGTGACTATAATGGACTAAACCTCTGAAACTAAGCTGGCCACAGTTAAATGTTTGCCTTGGTTATGGTTACTCTTCCCAGCAATAAAACCCTAGCTAAGACGGTATTTTTCCTGCTTGTATGTCTGTGCATAGCATGCAGGCCTGGTGTTTAGAAGTCAGAGGAGGGTGTTGAATCCCCTGGAACTGGAGTTATGGATGGTTGTGACCCACTATGTGGGTGGGTGCTGGAAACTGAACTTGGGTTAGTTTCAGTGAGTGCTCTTAACCACTGAGCCAGCACTCAGATCTTCCTTTTAAAATCATTAAAGAGAATTCGTCTAAATGTCTATTTGTAGTAGACATTTAGAAAGTTCATTTGTATCTAAATATTTTGTGATCTGTTAGAAGTTTCTTTTGGGGGGGTTGGTTTATTGAGATAGGGTTTCTCTGTATAGCTCTGGCTATCCTGGAACTCACTCTGTAGACTAGGCTGGCCTTGAACTCAGAAATCCGCCTGCCTCTGCCTCCCAAGTGCTGGGATTAAAGGTGTGCGCCACCACCGCCCGGCATTATTATACTTTCTTATGTCTGTGAACAAGGGACTGAATGACATACAGTTCAATTTTTTTTTTTTCAAAATATTTAAGTGGCCTTTGAAATGACTTAGTAAGTAGAGGTTGACAACCTGAATTTGATCTCTGGAACCCACGTGATAAAATAGAACTCTTGAACGTTGTTCTCAGACCTCCACACATGTGCTATGGCATGTGCATATGTACATGTATATGTGAGATGGCTCAACAGATGAAGGCCCTCGCCACCAAGCCTGATGACTAGAGTTACATTCTCAGGCCCCACACAGTGGAAGGACAGAACTACTGCTTACAAGTTGTCCATGTGCATGCACACATTCACAAATAAATAAAACATAACTTAAGAATACTGCTTTGGGATAAAAACTTGAGTTTTCATGAGCTGGCTTTGTATGATTATGTGATGGATGTCAAATGAACATCTGGAAAGATGTCGTTTCCCCACCAAAGCATCTGCTTCTGCTATCACTCCCAAGAGGCCCCTGTGGCTGTCTTGAAGCTGAGCAGGAACTGTTCCACAAGTTCACTTCAGCCTCTCCCTGTGACACTGAGGTTGCCAGACTGCTAGCTTTCAAATGTCTTGTAAGCAAGGGACTGTGTGTTTACTGTCACTCTGTGTCCAGCAAAGTGTATAATTATCAAACATGAAAATCCTGGGAGGGGTCCAGCTACAAATTCAGGGATAAATTATACTGGTTCTGAGGTTAATGTCTGTCCTTAGTGCTAGATCGCACTTTCAGTGCACCATTTTATTATGCTGACGTAGCATGCTAAGGACTGTTGAGTTCACATTATGATACACTTTGCTGTCTAGGTTATGTTATGCCAGGTATGGTGGGGCACAGCTGTAATCCAGAGGCTGAGCAGGATTGAGAGGTTGTATTCACCCTGAGCTAGATACTGAGACTACTTCTTTTTAAAAAGTTATTTCTGAAGGGTATTCTCTGTGCGGTGGACTCTTTGTTTCCATGTATACTTAATTTGGGTTCCTGCTCAGCGGAAAGAGTTGGATTCCTCCGTGCCTCAGTTTCAGAGTCATTTTATCGTGCCAGCCTGGTCATGTGGTCCTTTTCATCTAATTGCTGCTCTTCCAAGATTTGCAAAGTGAGGATTGTGCTTCATACAACAACCACCGGACTAGGGATGTGACTCACTTGGCAGAGTGCTTGTCCCGGCATGCTCCACATCCTGGGTTGGATTCCCAGCACCGCATACTGAAGTGGAAACTTAAGGCTTCTCTGGAAGGTCAGTTGGATGGTATTTTGCTGGGGCAAACCTGTGAAAGGACACATGATGAAGGAGTCTTTAATAATGACACGTCTGCCTTTCACTGTGTAGTTGAGCTGCATTTGTCAGGACTCCTCGGACTCAGGCTGATTGGATGCACGTGCTGCGGCAAGGCACATGGAGGACACATGATGTTTCGAGGGTATAAACAGGACTCAATAGAGTGACAGACAGAGCTTGGCCTGCTGATACAGCTAGCTGTGCAAAGCTTGTGTGTCTCGAGTCTTCCCTGATTTTCACTTCCCTGAGAGAGGCACAGCTGAGGACTGCTGGTATCCATCCAGGTCCCTCCTGCTGACTGGAGCTGAGCCTGAGGCCTGGCTGTCTCTGCTAGGTCCTGTCACTGCTGTTGCTAACCTGACTCTTTTGAACTGAACTGCTTGTATATCCGTGAAGTGTTTCTGAGTGCATCAAACTGCTGCTGCCTGCTAACCTGTGAACTGAACTGCTGATTTCCAGACAACACAGATGGGAGCTGCTCCAAAGAACCTTTCTAAACAGGTCTATTTCTATACATTCCCGCATCCTTTCTTTTCAACGACCTTTGGTGTGTAGTAGGTTAAAGGGAGGTTAACGAGTTTAAGAACCATCATTAAAAATAGAATTTGCTAAGTTAAAGTTACAGCATACACCAGCTGCACTGGGATTCCTGTGACCTCAACACTGGGGAGTGGAGGAGGAGGTTCAGAAGCTGATTGTCTTCTGCTATACAGTGGGCTTGTAGCCTGCCTGACTGAATGTCGCAGAGTAAATCAATAGCGTCATGCTTGGTGGCACACATCTCTTTTCCAACACTCTAGCAATAGAAGCAGGTGGATGTCTGTGAGTTCTAGGCCAACCAAGGCTAAATAGTGAGACCCCCATCTATAAATAAAATAAAACCACCTAAAATCTGTAAACAAGAGATGAATATGTATTCATTAGCTTTTATATGTTAAAATTGAAAAAAATTAGTGCTACACTAAAGTACTAGTAAAGGCAGAAAAGAAACACAGGTGAAGTCTCACCAAGGTGGGTTCAGGGTAACAGTGAGGGTGAGTGACTGTGTATGGTGGAGAAGCTGCGAAAAGTTCAGGGGTCAGACACAGAAGCTGGGCATAGGAAACAGGTAACTGTCCGGTGACTTCTTCTAGACCTAGGGCATGCCATCACTACAAAGATAAGAAAGCCATTGCTCAGGATTCAGATAGGCATGTCCTACGCCCAGCACATGGAACACTGGCCAAGGCTCTTCCACAGGCTGTGTGACTAGTTGCATTTGCCTTGTGTTTGCTTTGCATTCCTGGTTCAGGTGAGCTCTCTGTGGGGGTGGGAGTGGATTCTCTTAACAGCCAGTTAGGGTTTACAGTACAGCGATCAACTTTACAGGCCTGCACCTGCCTAGACGTTCTCAGGGTGTGACTCCTGCCAGACAAGACAAGATGTGGAGGTCAGAAAGCTGACTTTTTTGATTGCTTGTTCATTTGTTTTTAGGATGGCCTCACTGTATAGGACCAGTGGCCTAGAACTCCCTGTGAAGACCAAGCTGGCCTTAAACTTATGGTGGTCCCCTTGCTTCTGCATCCCAAGGCTGGAATTATAAGTGTATGTCACCTCACCAGGCCTAGAAGTGCTTCCTTTGAAGCCAGAATAATTGGACCTGACTTTTAGCTGTGACCTTAACTTCCCTGAGCCACTGCCATCCTCTAAATGACACTACCCCGAGACCCTGCTTTTGAAAGCGGATGGTCTCTGCATAAGTGTGGGTGTTGACTTAGCTCTAATGTTTACTGATCTAAGGCTCTGTGAAAACCTCTCAAGACTGAAATCCTGGCTAATTGACTGGAGCCTTGCTATCACACATGTGCACACCAGTGGTCTTCACATGTGTGCATACCAGTGGTCTTCTGTGCTTTCCTGCAACCTTGATATCAAGATAAACCACAGTGCGAGCGGGATTCTATTTGTTATTACATTTATGTATGTGTGTGTGTGTGTGTGTGACAGACAGACAGACAGACAGACAGAGATAGAGAGAGCATTATGCATGCTGTGCACTTGTTGAAATCAGAGGACAGCTTAGAGGAGTCAGTTCTCTCCTACCATACGGGTTCAGAGGATTGAACTCAAGTAGTCAGGTCTGGCAGCAAATGCTTTCACCTGCTGAACCATCGTGTGTGTGTGTGTGTGTGTGTGTGTGTGTGTGTGTGTGTGTGTGTG
>NW_021604618.1:21022772-21136148 GCF_004785775.1 Grammomys surdaster
GTGTGTGTGTGTGTGTGTGTGTGTGTGTGTGTGTGTGTGTGTGTGTGTGTATCTATGTGTGTGTCGGTTTCTGTCCATGTCTGAATCTGGTCTTTCTTTAGACAGTCCATCATGTAGCCCTGGCTCTCCTGGAACTTAATATGTAAACCAGGCTGACTTCTATTCACAGAGATCCTCCTGCCTCTGCCATGTGAGTGCTGGGATTAAAGGTGTGCACCACCGCACACCCTCAGACACCCTTTAACAGCGCACCCACCATTCACAAGCCTGTCTGGTGCGGTGCTGAGGACGGACCCCAGGGTGTGCTCGGTCCCCGGCTCACATAGCACACCTTTCAAAGCGACTATAACCTGGTGGTCCTAGATTCCTAGGAACAGGGTTTTTATTTACAGATAGAAAGATAAAGCCACATTTGTGAATCCTACTGGGCCCCAGCTTCAAACAATTTGGGTTCTTTCCTTGGCAGAGTAACACAGTTTAAAAGGAGATATACTGTATGCAGTGTTTATTACCGTGTCTCAGAGAGTGGGTGGATTGTTACAAGAAGGGTAACAAAGGACAGTGACCGTGGGAGGGGGAAGATCACACTGGATCCTAAGGGCCATTCTGAGGCCAGCGGCTGTCTTACTTAGGAGTTTGTGAGGCTCCTTTGATACCTCCACTCCGTATCCAGGCAACAGAAGTGATGAGGGCAGTTCCTAGTGCCTTGATTGGCACCAAATGCTACAACTCCTCTTCCCATTTCAGCGAGGTATGTTTAGAAGCATTTTGGGAGCAGGAGCTCAAAGTCAGGATGTTTGTCTGGTGTTTGCAGGACCCTAGGATCCATCACTAGCACAAGGAAGAGAAATGATTAATTTTTAAATTGGGAGTCGGGTGTGGCTCAGTGGTACAGCAGTTGCTTTGCACACATGAGTCAGACCATAGCGAGAATTTCTGCAGTTTCTATTCTCTTTTTCCATTTTTATCTTTTAATCCTTTTTTTATAGTCCAGACTTCATTCCCCTCCCATCTGCCCCCCCAACCGCTCCCCTTTGGTTTCTTTTAAAAACACAGAAACTTTATAAGAACATGCTTTTGTTTCAATCCCATGTGTGGGATATGGGGATGCTTTGGACTGTCCATACCAGCTGATCCTGATTTGACTCATGCTCTAGTGGAAGTGTGGTCTGGCCAGCTACTATGGATACCTACCGTCCCTCTTAGTTAGGGTTTTATTGCTGTGAAGAAACACTATGACCAAGGCAACTCTTATAAAAGAAAACATTTAATTGGGGCTGGCTTACAGTTTCAGAGGTTTAATCTATTATCATGGCAAGAAGCATGGCAGCCTACAAGCAGGGATGGTACTGGAGAAGGAGCTGAGAGTTCTAAATGTCCACCACAGGCAGCCAGAAGGAGGCTCTCATTCCACACTGGGTGAGCATAGGAGGTCTCAAAGCCTTCACAGTGACACACCCACTCCAACAAGGCCACACCCACTCCAACAAGGCCGCACCTCTTAATAGAGCCACTCCCTATGGCCAAGCATTGAAACACACAAACCTATGGAGGCCAAACCTATTCAAACCACCACACCACCAAAAGTGATAAAAGGATTAGAACTGAGCAGGAGAGGCCTCCTGAAAACCTTGGCCATAACCTGAAAAGCACTGATTTCATTGAAAAATGTTTGTTTATAATTTCCCACTACAGAGAGCACAATTAATGACTTACAACAGAAGGGGGGAAATGTAGTGAGAATTCTGGGATTTTGGTTTCTTTTAAAAGCACATAAATATTTTAAGAATGTGCTTTCATGTTAATCCCAGGTATAGGGATATGGGACTGCTTTGGACTGTCTGCAGCAGCTGACTATGATTTGCCTTGTGCTCTAGCAGAAGTATGGTTTTACCAGGGGCAGATAGTTTCTGTAATTGTGTAACATTTTGGAATTCTGGAAACTTTTCAGAGGATATATAAATGCCAAAAGGCAGGGTCAGCGATCGTTGTTCATTCAGAGGGTGTCTTAGGGTTTTACTGTTGTGAACAGACACCATGACCAAAGCAACTCTTATAAAGACAACATTTAATTGGATCTGGCTTACAGGTTCAGAGGTTCAGTCCATTACTATTAAGGCAGGAGCATGCAGCTTCCAGGCAAGCATGATACAGGAAGAGCTGAGATTCTACATCTTGTTCTGAAGGCAAACAGAAGACTGGCTTCCAGGCAGCTAGGGGGAGGGTCTCAAAGCCCACGCCCACAGTGACACACCTACTCTAACAAGGCCTCACCTCCTCATAATGCCACTCCCCGTGCCCAGGCAAATACAAACATCACAGAGGGGTTGTTTGTAGGTGCTCAAAGAAGAAACGAAAGGAAAGAAATTAGATTTGGGGATCTCTCTCTCTCTCTCTCTGTCTCTCTCTCTCTCTTTCCACCCCCTCTAAGGGATAAAGGGTGGGGAAAAGACCAACAAAGTAGCAAAGACTAGATACATCAGGCCCTGATTTTAATCCCAGCAGCACAAAAGCAAAATACAACAGCTTGGGTAGTTGTTCCTCCAGCCCTCAGGTGGTAAGGGGGTCATCAGGGCAGCCACCACCTGGGTCACTGGGGTTCCTGAAGGTTAGAACAAACACTCTTGCCAACAGCAGGATATAAAGAATCCGGTGAGCTTTGGAGCTTTGTGTCACATCTTCCAGGAAATAAGTGCTCTGAAATTTACGCACTTGAAGGTCAACACCAGCCATAGAGCGAGCTCCTAGATGTGAAGACAAAACCCCCTATGAGAAGCTCGTCTCAGGAACACACCTGCTCTTGGCTGCCAGCGCTTCAACATGCAAAAGGGAGCCACAAAAGTACAGAAACGCCCTGGACACAGACAGGGATAGATCAGCCTGGGCCATGAGGAGCAGTAAAAGGAGCAAGAGCCAGGGGACAAAGCTCCCCATGGATAGCAGAACACCCATAAACAGCCCAGAGAAAGCTCAAGAGACTCTGGATGGGAACAGATGTTGTGGAAGAACCAGGAGAAACTGAGGCAGGGCTCTGCACTCAAAACATTCTCCAGACTGCCTTTTGCAGAGGAGCTGTGTGGTATGTGCATGGCCTGAGCACTGTCAAGGTTCCGGAACCTGTGGTTGGTTCAGGTATTGGCAGTTTCAGTGTAGGAGTGTGGAAATGTCCTTGAAGCGAACCTGAAAGGAGGATGCATTAGTCAGCTTTCTTTACAGGAACAGAGCCAAGGGGATGAATAAATAAATGTATTATGTGATCTTTACCACAGTGGCAACAGCAGAATCACACCTGAGGTGCTGAGAACCTGGTAGTTCCTCGGTGATTGAAGCTCAAGTGTAGGAAGTCTTCCAGTAGCTGTCTCATGGGGGTGGCGGGACAACCAACAGTGACTAGGTCCATAGGATGGGTGCCTTGCTGGTCCCAATCTGGCCACTGCAAACCTGGAAGGATCCCAGAGAGCTACTTTTTCCTAGTCCACCATGGAAGCTTGGAAACTCGTTCTACGATCAGTGGAGGAATCCACAATGAGGAAAATTAAGCTGGTGAAGACAGGAAGCCAAGCAGGCAAAAGTGAGACGAACGTCCTTCTGAAATGCCTTTCTAAATGGGTTACTACCTGACGGTGCCACTCAGTCATGGTGTGCCCTTTCATATCAATCAAGGCAACCAGGACAGTTCCTGAGGTGAGGCTCCTTACTTAGGTGATGGTAATTTGTGGCAAGTTGACATTAAGACCAAAATAGAGGGCGTAGGTGGCCTGTGGTGTGGCTTGACCCTCCAGTGTCCCTCCCAGACCTTAGAGCAAGTTCCTGCTTCTCTGTGGCTTGGGCCTGCTGGGTATGGAGACCTGCACCGATCCACTCCTTCCCTGTTCTCTGGAGCACCGGGAATGTCTGCTTTCTGGCTCTGACTGGCTTACTTACTCTCTTTCATCCAGGTAGCTTGTGTCACTTTCCCTGTTACTGGCAGCAGCCTGTTGCCCTGTGGGACAGCATGGGCCTGGTAGCTTCAATACCCCATACCTTCAGCTTGGAGAAAAAGTGGGGTCTGTCAGACAGGCAGAGTGGTCAGGCTCTGTCGGGGACCATATTGCCACTCAGCACTGGAGACAGCCTGTGGCCAAGTGACCTGGGCTATCAGTGTACTCATGGTCATTCTCTGTGTACTTCTTTGAGGCCCTAGGGATAGAACCAGGGCCTTTTACATCCTAGACACACCCTTACCCCACTTACTGTCTTGCCTCAATTCATAGTACTCAGTGTACTAAAGTGGAAACTTAAGGGTTCTTTGGAAAGTCAGATGTTTTGGATGGTGTTTTGCTAGGGCAAAAAAAAAACGTGAAGGAATGTTTTCCTGAAGTGGACACAGGTAAAGACTGAGGGAGACTCATGAAGGAACGTTTCACTGAAGTAGACACAGGAGAGAGGATGTTCTACTAAAGCAGACATGTGAAAGAACATGTAATAAAGGATTTTTTGTTAACAACATGCATGTATTGGTCCACCTTACATGCGTTGTTGAGCTTTATTTGTTGGGACTTCTCGGACTCAGGCTGATTGGATGCACGTGCCGAAGCAAGACCCGTGCTGTGGCAAGTCACGTGGAGGACACGTGATGTTGGAAGGTATAAATAGGACTTGAAGGAGTGATGGAGAGTTGGCATGCTAGTCTTCACTTCCCTGAGAGAACCGCAGCTGAGAACTTCTGGTGTTCCTCCAGGTCCCTCCTGCTGACTTGAGCTGAGGCCTGGCTGTCTCTGCTAGGTAGTGCCACCACTGCTGATTTGTGTTTGCTATCCTAACTCTACAGACCTGGACTGCTGGTGTATCCGTGAGGTGTTTGCGAGTGGATCGAGCTGCTGCTGCTTGCTGACCTGTGAACCGAACTGCTGATTTCCAGACAACATAGATAGGCGTTGCCCCAAAGAACAGGTCTACTTCCTCTCCCTCCATACCTTCTGTATCCTTTCTTTCCCACTACCTCTGGTGAGAAATAGGGACGTTAACTCATTTAAGAACCATCATTAAAAATAAAGTTTGAAATAGAGATACAGTGTACTTAAACTTGGATTGTAATAAAGGCAGGTCAAGAAAGTGTTCTGAAGTCTAGAGATTGGGAGGAATATCAAAAGAAACAAATACAAGATAATTAGAAGATGGATTTGCTCCTTTTCTCTGGTTCATAAGTCTGTTTGGATCCAATAGGCCACTGGTCTGCAAATGGGGCCTCTGCCCCGGGTGCAGAGTGCAGGAATGTTTTCCTCAGTCCCTCTCTGACCCCACGCACCAGGCAGAGCCTGCTGCACTGGCCGCTCCTTCTTCTCCCCTTCCCTGGAAGGAGACATATCTGGTGTTAAGGAGCAGGGTCTGCTGACCTCACATAAGGTCTCACTCACCCTGCTTGGACCCTGCTTGGGCTTCTAGAAAGCTTTCAGTTTTGTGCTGTGCTATCTTCCTTTCTGGGTCAACCAATTCCAGGCCATCAGTTGCTTCTTAGGAAAAAGTTGGGGATAGGGGGAGGGCAATAGGAAGTTCCGGAAGCTTGATTCAGGAACTGGAAAAGTAGCCCTGCTGCTGACAGCTGTGCGTCAGAGCAGGCCAGTCTGTCATTGCCGTCCCCTAGGGCCCCTGATTCCTACCTCCAGGGCTGTGAGAGTGAGCAGGAGAGAGATGAACAGGACTTTGCTTGAGCTCACAGCAAGCCATAGATTCATCTGCCTACTGGGCATCCAGCCCAGAGCAAAGCATGGCTGGAGCTACCCCATTGTTGAATCCAAGCCACGAGCAAGTGAGTTGCAACTCCCCCAGGCCTCCAGCTGCAGCCACTGACTCCTAGTTTACTGCTTGTTGAAACCAGTTCATGGACCTCCTCCGGGGCAGCAAATGATATATTGGAATGTGGAAAAAAAAAGATTAGCCAATAAATATTCATTAAGCTCTACCATGGCCCTTCGTTTATGATAGGATTTAAAGAAATGGAAAACCTGCTTACTCCCTGGAAGGAGTTTATAACTTAGAATTAACAGGATACAACAACAGAATGGCCAAGGAAGTATGTGAGAGAAAGAAATCAGAGTCAGCTTGGGCCAGCGGGATAGCTCATGGGTAAAGCCTGGCAGCCAAGTTCAATCCCTAAGGTATAAGTGGTCAGAGAGAACCGGCTGCAGGAGCTGTCCTCTGACTTCATAGACTCCGCACGGCCTAGACACGTGTGCGCCTCAGCCCACATCATGCACACATAATTATAAGGAAAAAACTTTAAGGATATTTCTGTCTGTGTGTATATGAGCCATATGTGTATGTTCACAGTGGGCATGCTCCCGCAGAGATCAAAAAAGGGTATTGGATCCACTGGAACTAGAGTCACAGTCGGTGATGAGTCTCCATGTGGGGTGCTGGGAACCAAACTAAGACCTGTGAGGGCAGCAAGTGCCCTTAACTGCTGGGCCATCTTCTCCAGCTGGGGCATGGGAGTAGGGAGACATTTTAGAAAGACATCTCAAGGAAAGCCACAAGCAAGAGCCAAAGGTGTAGAACCATGGTCTGTGTTAGGACACTCAGAGACAAAGACCAGTGCACAGGGCGTCTTGGAGCCACCACAGCTGGACAGTGGTTGGAGCTGCCTTTTAAGTCATCTGTAACCTGGTGGGGTTATGGGGACCAGAAAGTCCAGGCTACCTCATATCACAAAGCCTGGACGCAGCTCAACAGGTAAGTTGTATTAAAGTGTCTTTTTGGCACCCTATTGTCCTGACATTAAATGTTGACTTTTGCCTCAGGCTGGTCCCCTTATGAGAGCAATTGGCTACCATAGTTTGGGCAATTTGAAGTTGACAAAAACAACAACCCTGGCAGAAACTCAACCTCCCCGTGACTCTCTTGGCCAGAATGTTACATATTTGGGGCCTAAGCCAATACCTGCCTAAGGGGAGAAAAGAAAGTTACTAAAGAAAGTTTAGATCTAATACACATTCATCCCCAGGGCTGGGAAGGGACTTTTCTCCCTACGTACATGAATACGAGGTGTACATTCAGATAAATGGCCTTCACCATAAAGAGGGGAGGTGAGCTAGATTAGAAAAGCAACCAAAGATGTCGGCTACTTGACGCAGAAAAGGCGGGGAGAGGGAAGCATGGTTGTTCAGCTATGCTCTGTCACTACCTGAGCGAGGGAGTTAGTCTTGGGAAGCCCTAGCTTCCCCATCTCTGAAATGGGATAATGGGTTTTGCCCAGGTTGCAAATTCCATGCAGATGGGGACTTGTTGGCTGAGTTATCTCCGTGGTTAGCTAGCGGACACTCAGTAGGAGTTTGCAGAACAGGAGGATTACGTCATTGAAGTGTTGTGAGGCTTAGAAGAGCTCTTGTTTAATAAGAGCTTAGCACAGTGAGTAAGCTACAGTGTGTGTGGAGAGAAAATTCCCTTCAGCTACAGCTCTTGTGGAGTTGCAGGAGCTGCCCTCCACATGCCCCCTGCTGCCCTTGCTCTCCCAGAAGCTGGGAGGCTTTAAGAAGGTTCTGCGTTGGTGGCTGGTGCTGGAACACAAAGACCTATCACTTCCTAGGCTGGTAGGGGGGCACTGAACATCAGTACCTGTGTCTCCCTGGCTTCCAGCTGGTCCATACTTGGCACTTGGGTTTGTAACCCTCCCTTGGCTGGCTTCTGAGGCTCTCCATGTTGCCCTTAACCTCCCAGGGTTAGCCCTGCACCTCCTCGGACCAGCCTCACTCACTTCTAAGGCCACCCGGCCAGGATCTGGATGGGTGCCCACTCCCGACAAAAGGCTTTTCTTTTTCATCCTTTTCCTACTGCAATGCCAGCCAGTTTTGGTTATATTCTCTTCTCTCTGCTCTGACAGCAGTGGGGAGCCACTCCCGTAGTCACTGCTTCCTATGCAGGCTCCTCATAGGGGATGAAACACTTAGCCATCAATAAGCTAAGCTGCTGCTGGGCTCACTGCCAGTGTGGAACAACTCAAAGACTGAGAGCCACTCCCACTCGAGGTCTAACTTCCTGGCTTTCCTGTCCCACAGACATGAAACCTCCAGCCACAGAGGCAGGCAGTTCCTTACAAATGACACAATCCTGTGCTGTGTCATCTAAGGAAAGAGTGCAAAGCTCTCCCATAAGCCTTGCCTCTGCTCTGAATGCCTCTAAAAGCTGGAGCTTGACCCCAGCTCCTGCACTTAGCAGTCCCTCCTGACTTCGGACAAGTTCTTCAGACACTGAGCTGCAGGTTTCTCTGTGTAGTTACACTCAGGAGTCAGCACAGAAATAAGGTAAAGAGACCCCCCCCTTACCACCCCTGACTGTTAGAAGCCCCACAGTGAGGGCTTTTCTCTGTGCAGCCTCTCTTTCATGAAGTTGTGGATCTTCACATTTCCACACATCTCGTCCTGGGAAAAATAATTCCATCTCCTAAATAGAGAGTTTTCTACTTGGAAATTCCTGTTCCCAGCAAAACCTCCCCTGGAGGAGAGTCTCTTCCGAGGGTCACTCCTGACCCTGTGACATTCTGACTCATGATCCCTCACTCACTCCCCCTCCCCCCATAGCATTGTGACCAAAAGTGGACAAGAAGGGAAAATCTTATAAAAGGGTGATCCTGCTGCTCGCTCTGGGTCTGTGCTTATAACCCTGCTCTCCCATTCCCTAGCTCCCTGAAACGGGTGTTGTGGGTGTGGCGGCTTCTCAGGGAGTCATCTCCACCTTCCTTCAGGTCCCTCAAGGTTCCTCCTCATTTGCTCCTGCCCATTGGCAGCCAGGAATGGAGCCCAGTCCTGGATATTGGAAGGCTCGTCTTCCTCCTCTTTGCTTCCAGGAAGAGAAGCAACCTCACCTCAGGTTAAGACTGAAGGAGTGTGACTCACGGCGGCCTGTACTAGAGGTCACTGGTGGTCCCTTCTCCTGGTACTCTGGCAGACATTCCATAAGCTGATGCCACTGGCACCCACATCTAAGTGTAGAATGGTGGCAGGCTTGCCATCAGACCAGGCTCTTCTAACTTCTGCATCTGACAGGAAAGGGGGAGCAGAGCCAGGAGGGCACACACAAGAGACTTAGAGCATCCCCTAGGACAGGACCCTGGAGTCTTCTTCCCTCTAGGAACATCTTGAATAGATATAATGATTCTCCCCTTTGTGGCCAACACCCTAGAGTGGATAAAGTAGCCTTGGATGCCTGTGACCTCTCCCTCTCAGTCCCCTAAAGGCCAGGATAGGCCAGCTCTGAGGAGCTGGACACATGGGCTCCAGGGACCACACCTGCTCATGCATCCAAACTGTCAAGCTGTTCCTCTTGAGCTTGCACTGGGTTGGGCTGGGGTGGGGTGGGTGTGACAGTCTGTTCTTCCCTTCCAGGCACTGACAGTGTAGGCAGGTGGAGACAAGCCGGGCTCAGTCAGCAAAGGTGGGTGGGGAGTCTGGGGAAGCATCAAAAGATCTAAACTTTTGGGGCCATAAAGGGGACATTTTTGGACACACTGGCCCCAAAGTTTGTGTCTAAACATTTTTATTACTTAGAACAATTTTGGAATTATTGGTTTATGAAAACTTCAGATTTTGTTATCGAGATGGCTTTTCCAAATGCACCCACAGATGACAGTTTAGAGACAAGGTAAGTATATGTTGTTATTCCCACCTAGCTGACTCCCCGAAGGAAGGTCTGTTACTATTGAGTTTGTAAGTATGTGCTCATTCACAAAAACAGAAGACAGCAAAGTGAAAGACTTTATTTTAAAGTTGTGAGGACACAGGCTTGGCTGCTTCACACTGTGAGATCCCTGGGAGCCAACGTGTCCCCAAGACAAGACTGCTACTGTCTCAACAGAGTTACTGGAACGTCGCTCTCAGGACTGCCTCTATGATGGGCCTGGTCAGCAGTAAAGGAAACAGCCAAACCTGTGGGTGGGGAAAGTTAAGTTCTGGTCCTGACTGCCTCGAATTTCCTCTGTGTTTTTGCTGAGTCACCTTATCTCCCCGAGCTGCAGTTGGCGATTGGCATCTTCAGGAGAAGGGGTGGGGCTTCCTGGAATCCATCTAAGCTCTGAATCATGTGTTCTAAGTGAGAGCGGCTGGAGTACAGAGCCCCTTCAGATGTTCACTCATTCATTCAACTAAAGGACACAAGCAGCCACCATATCCTGTCCTAGAGAGCTCACGGGCTACCGGAATGAGAGAGATGATTCCAGAAAGATAAGGAGGGCACAGGATGTGCCACTGGCCAGGACTTGAGATAGCTGAGTACTCTCACTTGCAACAGGCAGCCAAGCCTTTTCAGAAATTCTTTCTATGGCTGGCAGATCTTCCCTTTATATGGACTCTGTATGTGTGTGCGCTCGCGCGCTTGCGTGTTGCGTGTGCTCGCACGTACAAATATATGTACCCACTTGTACAAATGTGTATGCGCACTGCGAGCACACATGCTTACAGCTATCTCACTACTACATTTCTCACCCACGCATCACTCCGAGGACTGGGTCTCAGTCTGTGCAGGCCATCAGTTTTCAGAAGTCCCGAAAGATATGAGGAATCTAAGAGTCAGCAACTGCTGATTGACTCTCAGACTCAGGAACTGACCTTAATTAGAAAAGGTGGAAATGTTATTGTGACGACCCCTGGCTGATGTATTTGTTGTTGACAGTACTTTGGTTGGGGAGGAGGTATCCTGGGACACAGCTCACTTTCCTTTAATGGTATCACTCTAAATTTTCAGCCCACATGATGTATCTTAACAGAGCACTGTCTCCAGAATCTCCCTCCCCTTTGTCAGGAGTGGGCACATGACCTGAGCCAGCCAATCAGAATCTTCTTGGTCCCAGTGCAGGGCTTCAGTAGGTGTTTCAGAGCACCTTTTGTCCAGGTGTGGGCATCTGTGAAGACTGTGGTCAGTGCTGATGCTTAGAGGCCCCAAGGCTGCCCTGATTTCTCTGTTCTATCCTCCGTGCCCGGGCTTGGTATTTGGAGAACGTGGCTGATTTGGAGGGGAGGGGGATGGGCTTGTGTTGCTCTCTTCCTGCACTGGTTGTTATACGTGGTTGCTGGGATTGTAAGCAGAAGGCAGAGTTTCCTGGACTGGGGCTGCTGACAGTTTCTTCAGTAATTTCTGTTACTTCTTATAAACCGACAAGAACTTAGAAATGTCACATTTCCTAAAGAGAGTGGGTGTAATTGTTATTCCAATCAATTATTCCTTCAAATTTAATATAATAAGCAACCTACCTCCTTAACTCCTTCAATCTTGCTCTTCCTTCTAAAATATTTCTGGACATTTGAAAGAAGAAAAAGGACTTTTCATATGCCCACATTGCCTTAAAATGGAATTGTGGAGGACGTTCAGATGTATGTGCTCTTTACAGATTGTGGGCTTCCATGTTAGCTTGGCATTCTGTATTTCAATTTTTAAAACCTTGCTTTTCGTGGTTTTATTTTATGTGTATGAATGTTTGCCCGAATTTTTTTGCACTGTGTGTGTGTTGCCCACAGAGGTCAAAGAGGGCACCAGATCCCCTAAAATTAGGGCTTCAGGTGGTTCAAGCTGTCAAGTGGTACTGGGTGGGAATCAAACCTGGGTCCTCTGAAGAGCAGCTGGCTCTCAGCCATTTCGATATCTCCCCACCCCTTCTTGCTTATTTTTAACTGGGTAATTTTTTTTTAAAGTAGAAAAATATGCAACATGCTCAGTGAAAGTTTGATATAATGCAAAAGTTAAGATTTAAAAGATAAAGTAGAAGATTCACTAGCCCCCCCCCCAACAGGTACAGAAAGAGCCTGTGCTTTGCAATGACCATGAGATGATTTCTATTGCCTCTCAGCACGTGGTGTCACCTCCCTCTGTTGTCAGTGCCATTCTGCCCCCATGGAGAAACAGATACAAATTTTAATTCTTATTTTATTATTACATGTGTGTGCATGTGTGCACATGCGTGTGCATGAATGTCAGGGCACACATGTGGGGGGAAAGAGGACAACTTCTCTCCCCGCCACCATGAGATCCAGTGTTCTAACTCAGGTTGTCAGGTTTGTGTGGTTAGCACTTTTACCCACTGAGCCATCTTGCTGACCTAACTCCACACTTCATCAGGATCTAGGTATTTGGCTGCATGAGAAAGTACCATCCTATATTAGTCAATCCCCTAATTGTGAACCTTTTTATGGCTTCCATTTTTTTATCATAAATAATATAAATATATATATGAGGAGACAAGAGAGAGATATCAGATTCTCTGTAGTCCTGGCTGGCCTAGAATGCTTTACATAGACTAGGCTAGCCTCAAACTAACAGTAACCCTCCTGCCTTAGTTCCCCCCAGTGCTAGAATTGCAAGTATGATCCACCATAGATTTGCTTCTGGCCTAACTTGCTTCTGTCTGCTTTTACAGTCTACATGGATTGTTTATAACTGTTTCCTCACGATGTTACGTTGAAGGACAAAAAGGAAATAGAATTCTCCAAAACTGCCTACCTAGTTCAAGGGAAATGTTTCCTGTTGGCCCCTGAGTGACGTTAGTATTTTGATTTTGATGTCCATGATTTGTGACACTGAAGTTGACACTGCAGCCTAAGACCTTTGCACAGGCAGTGACTGAGAGTCCTGGTTTTAGAAGATAAGCTTGGTGACTAGGTAGATAAGAATGAGCAATAGATGACGTAGGCGAACGGGTAAGAACGCAGGTGTTTTTTGAGCTCTCAGATGAGCAGTCCCTGACTGGGGAGCTTTGTTCACTGAATTCCTATAATCCTGGGAAATTGTTTACATTTTATAGTCGATGACACTGAGGTTCATTTGGTTAAACAGCATGCCAGGGTCACTCAATTAGTGAACAACAGAGCTGAGGTGTGAACTCAAGACTCAGGACTTGATGTCTCGATCAAGACTGAGATGTAAATTCAGAGCTCAGGGTGTTAGCCAAATTTCCAGAACGAATATTCAAAAGTAATGTGTACGCTTTAGTGCCACCTTGGGTATTTAGAATCAAAACAGCTTTTGGCTTTCTCCAGTTAGTACTTGTGGGTCTAGGAACAAGTGCTTGGCATTGCGGGCTGGATCATCCACAATGGGGCAGCTGCTACATAGGTTTGAGGTCAGCCTTCAGCAGATTTTAGTGGAAGCTACAGAGAGGGGGCGTTTCAACGGAATGATGCTTGGGAACATCGAAAAGACAAACAATTGCCCACGATGGGAATCTGGGCACTTCCCAGATGGACATGAGAAAAAATGACCAGTGAAGGAGGCAGGAGGCTCAAGGCAGGAAGGGAGGGGCCAATCTCACCAAGTGCTCTCCAGGGAACTGGCTGATGGGCATCCTGAGAGCCCAAGTCTCCTTTCCAGCAGATGCAACTGTTTCTAGTCATGGGAGGGACGACGCTGAGGCAGAGGAGAACGGACAGATAGTACCCACAGGGCTGAGTACCCCACCCTTCATCCTCACCCTTTTTACCCTTTAGGACAAAACCAGATGAGAACCAGTAAGGGCGTGCAGCCCAGCTGTGGCCACGCCTACCAGGGCTGAGACCCACAGCTGCAAACCTGGGGTGAGGATGGGAAGGGGGTTAGGCTTGGCTGTGAGCCAAGATCTGGCTTCAGGGGAACAACGATGAGGTGAACTACAGTAGGCTCCCTTGAATCCCGCCCCTCAGTCCTTCCTCTCCCTCCCCCTCAGCAAAGGAAAGCAGTGAGAAACGTGTTTTTTTTATAAATAGCTCCAGCCCCAGCTGATTTGTAAATTCAGTGGGTTTTGTGTGTGTGTGTGTGTGTGTGTGTCAATGACATCACCCTCCTCCCCATGGCAACTCCCAACGATATCAAAATTGCCAGGCAACGTTGGAGCTGCTCGCGCCCTACAGGAGCAGGTCGCTGCCTGAGGATCTAATGGAGAAATCCCAAAGTCAGCTGGGGTGCACAGAGGAGGAGGGGTGCGCCGCGGCTGGGGCTGCCGGGCCCTGATCGATTGGCCAGAGGAAGGCGGGAGCGGCTGTTGCTTGCTCCACAGCCTGGACACACCGGGGGCTCCACGCCTGCTCTTCCTGACAGCAGCGGCGGGCCACAGCAGGTGGGGGGAGGGCACTGCTCGGTTCCTGACATGCCGGGAGCAGCAATCAGCCATCCAGGTGACTAAACCGGCCCACCGCCACTGAGTCACCCACCCACCGTGGCTTTTCTTCCTTCCCCCTTTGCATCTGATTATTTGGGGAGCTGAAAACTTGGAGGTGTCCCTGAGGCCCGCCCCTTCTAACTCTCCCCGCCCTACCTCGGCTTGGAGGAAGATGGAACTCGCCGGGAAGCTGCCACTACCCCCTAAGGACATGGAAGTCACGGAGGGAGCCAGAGGTGCCCATGGAGAGACCTCAGCTGGCAGAATACAATAGCAGACATGGTGTTCGGGCTGCCCGTGTGTCCTCTGAAGGTTCTGGGAGAGAAGGGGAGTCTGGTCCACACCGACTGGAGTCCTTCTGGGCTGCCTTTGAGCTCACCTCTCAAGGGGATCTTTCTGTAAAACGTGTGGCTTCCAGGGTCATTGGTCTTTGGAGAGCAAGACTGGATTGGCATAGGCAGGCCTGTGCAGGTAGGTGGCTCTGTACTGGGTGTGACCCACGTGTGTGAGAGGGTGAGGGTGTGTCACAATGGGTATGTGCCCAGGCAGATCTGAGGACAGTGGCTGGTCAGCAGAGAGCTGGGATGGGGACCCAACAGCAGTTGATTCTAACTGATGCTGGGCCAGCCTAGTCTTGAATGCATGCTGGGGAGAAGGGACAGCAAATACATGGCCTGAGCAGACTGAAGAACAGCTGCCTGCTCAGGCAGGCCCAAGCCCTTGCTGGGTCCACAGGACAGAGACATGGCCAGATGCCAAGGTAGGAAGTGGTCCTGAGGCCTGGCTAAGTGTTAAGAACTAAACTCATAGGCATGGGACTGCCGGTTCACTGCTTGTCTTCCTGACAGCCCTGGGTGCCCAGGGAACACCTTCCTACTAAGGATCTATCTTCTCACTCTCCCAGGAAGAGCTGTTCAGCTCCTACATGTGTCCCTGCTGAGCTCATAGACACATTCAATGAGCAGGCTACAGGCTGGGGCTCAGCTGGGGGCCACCCTGAAACCCCCTTTCAGGCATGCCCCAATGTAGGTCAGGCAGAGCGGTGTGGATCCCCTGCTTCCCCCACAGGACTGACAGGCTTTTAGGCACACCGGTGAGTAAGCTGCCGCAGGCAGAGAGGTTGTACCCACAGAAACAAGATGACACCAATCAGGGACCTTCTGGAGAAAAGCAACTGAAAGAGAAAATCACTGGGGTTTTTCTTTTTCTTTCTTTCTTTCCTTCTTTCTTTCTTTCTTTTTTTTTTTTCTTTTGTGCCTAAAGGTAGCAGCAAGCTTCTGGGCTCCAGACAAGCACCAACCTGCAGAGGGAGAGGGTGAGGCCCGCTGCCCAGAAGGAGTGCCAAGGTAAGGTCTCCACTGTGGCAGTAGACTCTGGATTCTTGAGCCGGGGACAGGGTGTCCGTATATTGTGGTCACTCAATAGGTCAAAGAAGCTAACTCCATGTTCACACAAAAGCTGTGAGCTCTTAGACTAAAGATCCCTGAGGCTGCCTGACTGTTGGCCACCCCCTACCTCTTCAGGTAGATTTTGAAACAGCTTGGTGGAAACCAGTTTCTGGCTCTGGGCTTGTTTCTACAGTCCCTGTGTTTGTTTCCTGCTCCTGCCAGACCAAGCCAGGGCCACCAGGACTCCTTCCAAGAAGCCCTTCTCACCTGTCCCTCATGTAGTCATTCCACAAATATTTATGGTGTGTCCTCTGCCTACTGGGTTCCTGCTCCCCACTGGGTGCCCTTTCCCTGAACTTAACCTGGCAGACTCTGACTCTGAAAGTTAGCATGAAGCCAGGGCCAGGGGCCTGCCCTGGGTGTGGGGGGTGGCAAGCTAGTGCTACCCTTAGTTTTGCTTGGGCTCTCCACTTCTGCTCAGGGTTCTGGGCTGGTAGGCTTCATCAGCCCCAGGAACTCAGGTCCATGCTCCAGGGAGCAAGGCTAATGCTGTGCAGCCACTGGTGTAGAGTGCCAAGGTCACAGAAGTTTGCATTTCTTTGGGGGAGACGGGGATATCTTTCCCTAAGTTGGTTATGATGAAAACTGAGTTCCCAGAGTGGGCTTGGGAGCTCACCTAGTTAAGATCAGGGATTGGCCTTTGGGTCAAGAGGGGTACCTCTCTGTAAGCATTTCTACCCACATTTTTTTTTTCTGGTGATAAGCCTGAGAACTTGAATGACAAAGGCACCAGGGAACTAGGCATCAAGAATAAACCCTTCTAGAAGTATCTGACTTGGGTGGAAACTCTGAGTCCCTGCAGGGCATATAGGAACTGCATAATCTTTCTGATGACCCCTCCCCCACCCACATACACTGAGTGCATTTGAGATTTGCCAGGCACAGGGAAGGTGCAGGCCAGGGGGGCTCCAGCCTTCTCTATGTAGTTTTGCTCAGGATGGCCGACACTGCTCCTGTCCTGGGAGAGAGGACACAGAGTACCACAGTCAGGAGAAAACTATAGTATCTTCTATACCTGACTCCAGGATGAGGAAAACTACCAGGCTGTGGAAGGGCTTCTTGTTTCCTCCCAGAAGGTGACTCTTAACCTTGGGAGCCTCCAGGTCTGCAGAACTGAGCAGAAGCCAGATCCCAAGCAGAATGGCAGATGCTAGTGAATATGCAAGCAAACAGTAGTCCCTTAGGGAGGCAGCTGGCTTGGCCAGGAGGAAGCCTAGGGTAGAAGCCAGGCCATTGGGAGATGGAAAGTCTGCTGGGGTCTTAGGAGGGTTCAGTAAAGCCTTTGGGCTGCTTTCTGACATATCTGTCTCTGGGATTCTGGGCACAGAGGACTGGCAGAGCCAGTCAAGGAATAGGCTGAGATACTAGAAGATGGTATTCCTTACCCATATGGCCCAGAGGTTCCCCCAGTGCAGTATATCTCCCTTGCAGAAGGCAGGAGGAGTTTCTGGGAGACCTGTGGCTGAAAGCAGAGAGCCTTTCCTAGTGTCTGCCACCCAGATGTCAGTGGGAACACCCAGCAGTAGAACATGTGGTCAGATCTGGGCAGTGCTGGGCCCTGCAAACCTTACTGTCAGGCATTTTGTAGCCAGACTTGTCAGGGAGGCAGCTTGAGAAAAGAGCTCATTTCTGTGAGTCTCCTGGTAGAAGTGGGCTAGCTAGCAAAGCAGGGCACAAAATGGAAACCTCTTAGCCAAGGTTGGCCCTCCTGTGTGTATGAGCTATACGCATGACCTGGGAAACTGTCAACCCCAGACCCCCTCCCCCCATACACTCTACCTTCCTCATAACTTAGACTTTGGGTCCAGGAAGGAATAAGCAGAGAATGGGACCAATGAGAGGGAGGAGGCTTATCTGTGTGTGTTGCTACAACATAGTACATAGTTTTTGTGTTGTTTTTAAACACAAAATCCCAGCTGTTCGGTCTACCAAATGAAGACTGAGGAGCCAGACACTGTAGTGGAAGCCTGCTAGCTCCAAGAGCCAGAGAAGCACCCAGCTGACCTTCCTACTCTACTGACATCCCAGAGGGGAAATCTCCTTCTCCTTCTCCACGCTGTCTTAAATACCTTTTGACTCAAAGACCCTCCTTTCTGTTTACTTATGCTCATCCCCTGTCAGCTGGTTCCCTGTCAGCTGGTCAAGGCCTGCCTCTTGACCTAGGGTCTTATTTAGATCTGGGATTAAGGGTGCATGCTAGGGCTGAGCCATAATACAACACATTTTTTCTAGTTCATGATCTTGGGGTTCTCAATGCGATCAAATATCTGACAATAATGTACTGCTAAGTAATTTACACACAAAGGAGCTTTATTTGTATCTCAGTTTCAGAAGCCAGGAAGTCCAAGGTCAAAGGACCCACATTTAGCGAAAGCCTCTGTGCTGACTGAGATGTCACATGGCAGAAGGCAGAAAGACAAAGGGCTGCACCCACTCTGATCTACACTGTGTAAGGACAATTCACTCATAAGGGTGGTATCCTGGTGACCCAAATATCTCTCAACCCTGTGGAGTTGGGGGTTGAGTTGCCAGTAGACCATGGTACCTGGCAGGCTGTGAGATCCAGACAGTGCTTGTCCCCTCTCACTGGCTCACAGCCTGGTGTCATTGCCTGGTTACTGAGTACCAAATGCAGATGGCTGGAAGAGAGGGCAGGAAAAAGATAAAGAGAACTCTGGGCCTGGGAAAGTTTGTACAGAGTAGAAGGATGAAGAGAGAAGCTGAGCTTGGGGTCAAGGCAGAGCCACAGAGCCAGGTTATAATTGGATGGCTTCTTATGCCTTCGACGGCCCATCTCATCTCTTAAATTGTCACCCATGATTCATCCAGTCCAAATAATTTATGAATTTGAGCCAGGCCTAAATTAGAACTTCATAAAAATGTACCCCACCTCCACAAAAGCCCTGTGTTATGAGAGAAAACTCTATGTGGAACCAACTCCTATCTCTAGGTCCAGGCAAAGATTGCTCGGGGTAAGTCCCAGACCCGGGACATGTCACTATGCAGAGTCCATAGTGTGTGTCAGGCCTGCATTGATGCTTCTGATGACTGGGATAAGTTATTCCATGCCTCTCCACCTTAGTTTCCTCTCCCAACCCACAAAGATAATTAGCACCTGTGAGCTAGGGCTGTTGAGGGGGGTAGCTAGGATGCTCTGGAAACTGCTGAGACCATCAGAGGAGCAAGGTGCTGGAAAGAAGGGACCCATCTTATTTAGGGACACAGCAAAGGCTTGCCGGGTGACTGTGGAAGACCCTCCCCCTGAGACTAGCAAAGGTACCATAATGCTGACAGGTCCAGGCCCAAGAAAGCTAGGGGAACAGCAATACCAGATCCATTTGCCCCAAAGAGCAAATTGTTTGCTGAGGTTCTTTAAAGATCCCCAGGCTACTGAAAACAGTTCCTTCTGAGGTTCAGAGTTCAGGGTCCAGAGGATTTGGAGTGGGCTGTGCCCATGCAAGGGGTGGGGAGGCTAAGTGACTGCTTGGTACCACTCCTCTGTGGGCCTGACATCTTTTCTCCCAGTGGAGGCTGCAGCTCCTGAAGAGCTATGCCCTCACTATGCCCATCTGAAACACAAAACTAGGAAGGCTGCATACAGAGAGGACCACTGATGAAAGACTTGGGATGCTCAATCCCAAAACCTTTTAAAACTTCTCTTACCAAATGGTTATCTGTCCTAGTCATTTAGAAAAATTAACCACCACCACCTTCTATCACCATACCACCATACCACTTCCACCCCAACCCCCCCTCCACCACCTCCACTGCCAGCGTCACCACCACCACTACCCTCTATGACCACACCACCATCATACCACCTCCAGCCCCCCACCCTCATCCTCCTTCTCCACCACCTCCACCACCACCACCACCACCACTGCCACCACCACCACCACCACCATGCATTCTGATTTCATCTAGAAACAAAGGCAAACCCAGAACACGACAAGTTCTTTTGTTGAGCTGAGAGAAATTTCCTGTCTGGACAAGAAGCCACAGGACCTCAACCTCAGCAAAGAAACACTCCTATTGGTCAGTATTGTCTACAAAAGCTCATTACGGCATTATTGCAGTACAGAGACCCAAGTATTTACAGAGGGATGCTGACGACCATTTTTGGACAATCAGGACTTCTCTGGGGAACTGATTCTGCTCGTGATTCAGACAGCACTATCCTGAGGATGCTGTGCTTGGGTCAGCATTTGTGTCTGTATCCTAGGGCCCTAGACCTCTGGCTAAAGAGGGAGCATCATGGCTGAGTCCTTCCTTCTCACTTCAGGCTACCCAGAGATTGGAAAAGGCTTCCCTGAGTGCACAAAAAAGAAATATATGCAAAAACCTCAAGTCAGCTGTGTGTTGTTCTGGCCTCTGATCTCAGTGCAGGAGGGGCCCAGCCTACTCTCTCCCAGGGTAAATAACAACAAACCAGTCACCTTGCTCAAGGCTGCCTACATGGCATCCCGGACTCCCAGAAGCTCTGGCATCAGCAGAGTTAAAACTGGGAGGACTGGTTCTGTAGTTTGGTATCCTGGCCTGGAGCATCTCCAGTTTCATTTTCTTTCTTCCAGCTTCAAATGAAGCATCATGTGGAATTGTACAAGAAGGTACTGAGGTAGAAGGAGCTAGGGGACCATTCGGCCACTGTACAAGTTGCTCAGTAGAGGAAAGGCTATCCATAAATGAGCTGGCCCTCTTAGACGCTGCAGCACCTTCAAGACAAAGGAGGGGTTCTCTGACAATATTTAACCCAACTCTCATTGATGTATAGAGGAAACCCAGCCCAGAGAGAGAAGGGGGACCCTGAGGCCACCCAGCTAACTAGAGCCTTGCCTCTCTTGAGCAGCAGCAGTGGGTATAGCTGGTGGTTTGATGATTTTGAGAAAGGTGGTCTGGCCTGACAGTAGGAGGGTGGACAGGTCCCTATGCCTCCTCTGTGCATGTTGTTCTTGCAGGGGCCAGCATTGGCTGGCTCACCCTGCATTCTGCTCAGCACAGGGCCTCAGTCTGGGCTGTGTTTATTAACCAAGTATTCCCCGAGGACAGATATCATTCCTGGGCACTGCACTAGGCCACTGGCCAATAAACAGACCTAACGAATTTGAAAGTGGACTGACTCAAGTTCTGTTGTGTCCCAGGAAGTATCACAGGCTAAGAAGGGGGCAATGAAAGAGTATCTGGAAATGAGAGACCCTGGGCAGAGGGGAAAGGAGGCATGTGGGGAGGGAGATCTCTTCACTAGTATATTTTCTCGTGTGTGTGTGTGTGTGTGTGTGTGTGTGTGTGTGTGTGTCTGTCCGGCTGTCTGTGTGTTACATGCTGATGAACTCAGTGGACCCATGAGGAGGCCAGAAGCCGACATCATTGTCTTCCTCAATTACTTCTCTATCTTACTTTTCTTGAGAGAGAGAGAAAGAGAGAGGGAGAGGTTTAGTTTCCTATGTGTGTGTCTGTGGATGTGGACACCAACATGTGTGTACAGGCCAGAAGAGGGTGGTGGGTCCTCTGGAGCTGTACTTGCAGGCAGTCGTGAGCCACCTGATATGAGTGCTGGGAACTTTGTGTCCTCTGGAAGTGCCAAAAGACCTCAAGCGTTGAGTCATCTCTCCAGCATCCCACTTGGAGACAGGGTCTCTCACTGAACTGGGACTCGTTATGTCAGCTAGACTACCTGGCCAGTAAATCCTGGGGGTCTATCTGTCTCCTGCTTGCCCCAGGAGCTAGGGATACACTGTGCTGGGCCATAGCTGGCCTTTTATGTGGGTTTTGGCAGGGGACAAGGTTTGAATTCAGGTTCTCATACTTGCACTGTAAGGACTTTGCCCTCTAAGCCATCTTTTTAGCCCAGAAGAAGGAATGTAAGTGGCAACCATCACCATCAGTGGTCAGTTCCCAGGGGGAGGAGCATGGTCTCATGCCAGCAGGTCTGAGACAGGCAAGAAGATTTTAGGGTAGAACTGGAAGAAGAAGGTGTGCCCAATGTCCAGAAAGGAGGGCTGAGGTAGAAGTGTTAGCCCATGGGAAGGATGGAGTCAGATTCACAGCAGATGGAGCAGGAAAATTAAATATTCAGAACTCTACAAAGCATGTAAGAGCAATATGGAGGACACCTCCCCACCATCCACCAGCTAAGCAGGGGTGCACGTATGGGTGTGGAGGGACCCACCCTGTCAGTATTCAAAGGAATGTTCCAGTAAGTAAACAGGAGCTTTGCCCAGTATGTGCCAAAGAGCCAGAAAAGGAGCTACTCAGGGAGAACAGTCAGTCAGTCAAGCACAGACCAGCCAAGTAGCAGTTAAACAAGCCATGTATTCAGATATCAACCTAGTGGTCAGAGCTCCCCAGTGGTCACACAGCCCAGACCCTGTGACTTTCATGCAACTACACCTAAGTATAGTTTCCTATTCAAAGAATTGGGGTGGTACTTGGGGAGGGCAACATCATACACCCTCAGAAACTTTGGTCCTCATCTGTCCAGGTACTGGTGGAGTCTCCTCCATGACCCCCATACTATCACCATCTATGGCTCCCTGAAAGTCAGACCCAAGGGCTACAGTCATAGCCTTTCCTCAGCCTCAGACCTGAGGTAGCAACTGTAGGTCCAAGAGAGAGAAAGGATAATGAAGGGGTTCTATCCAAGGGGCCTTCCAGTAGTTAGTTCAGCCAGTAGCAGTGGCAGCTAGTGAGCTAAAGCACCAGCAAAAGGCATTTGGATGGAACTTTGGAGGCCATTAATAGTAGAGCCTGCAAAGCAACTGTAGCAAGAAGATATTAAATGAATTCATCATGTCTCTAAAGCAAGTGTCCTTACTGTAGCTTTGTTCCCCAGGCCTTCCCAGGATGGCTTAGCTCATAGTCCATGTACCCAGGAAGGGTGCCATGGTCTGCAGAGAGACCAATGTTCCTGAATGGCTTATCTCAGGGTAACAGATCCCTTGGGAAGGTCTGGATAGTTGAAGTGAACTCCCATTGCCAGTTTTTGTTTGGAGAGAAGTCTAGAAAAGGTCAGAATTTGAGAAAAAAAGTAATGAGAGAGAGAGAGAGAGAAAGAGAGAGAGAGAGAGAGAGACAGACAGACAGACAGACAGACAGACAGAGAAACAGAAACAGAGAGACAGAAAGACAGAGACAGAGAGACTGTTATGGGTGAGGCCAGTATGTCTGAGTTCTTGTCCCCTCAGCAAATAGATGGATGGTCCCATCAGGTGGGCACCCTTGGTCTTTTCCCAACAATAACTGGACGTTAGGAGGGTTGGGTTCTTTTCTAGGCCATAGAGTAGTTAGACCTGTTGAATTGGTTGAGTAGCAGGCAGTTTATCTTCTGGAAGAATCCTGGGATTCTGCTCTATGGCATACCACAATGGGCTTGACTGATCTTTATGGAAGATGTGTGAATACACTCTGTGTGTGTGTGTGTGTGTGTGTGTGTGTGTGTGTGTGTGGTCTTCTTGCTCTTTCATCAGATGTGTCCACTCTATTTGGAGGTCCTGGCCCTAAGGACCCCTGCACTCCAATGCTTAGGTCTCATCGCTTTATCC
Source organism: Grammomys surdaster (assembly GCF_004785775.1). Classification (NCBI taxonomy): domain Eukaryota; kingdom Metazoa; phylum Chordata; class Mammalia; order Rodentia; family Muridae; genus Grammomys; species Grammomys surdaster. The sequence continues at coordinate 21,045,851 of NW_021604618.1, forward strand.
TCCCAAGGGAAGGGAACAAAGTTTCCCCACTAGCCACATCAAGAAACCAAAGCTGAGATCACGGGGAAGGGTTCCAGTTCTGCAGGAATCAGTGGTTTCTACAGCTAGACTCTGTCTGCCTCCTCCTACAGGAGGACCCAAATGTCTGACAAAGTTAGCTCTCCCAGGTCACACTGCCAGACCCGTAGAGCCAAGCACTGTGCTCTTGTCCCATCAGTAAACTCATGGATGGGCTGTCATGGAAAGGGCAATAGCTAGAACCAATCCCAGAGCAGAAAGAGATAGGTGTAGAACATCCTAGAAGAGAGGGCTGGGAGTTCCAGGAGCAGGGCTGCTGCTCCTCCTAGAGCCCAGTTTCCACAAGACCCCTCCTCCTCCCTACTGTGTGCAGTGTGTCAGTGCCTGCCTACCCAGTAGTCTCTCAGTGTGGGACTCATCAAGTCCATTTGGGTCTGTGATGGACAGAGAGTGTGAAGCAGGGTCTGCAGGCATGGTGTTAACTCATGACTGGTGAGACCTCGTGCTTGATTCCTAGCAGTGGTTAGGTGACCACCTTTGCCTTGCATATTCGGAGGCTCTCCTGTCCTCTTCAGATTCTGGCTGGAGATAGCCACTGTATGGGACTCACCCTTCCTGAGTAGTGGTATAAGGTGGCCTCTTCCCACTACCACTTGTTCAGACTGTCCTTGGCCTCAGGAACTTCTGAGCACCTACACCTGTGTCATAGACATGTGGCTTCTTCACTCAGTAACCAGCTTGGGCCACTGGCCGCTGTGCAGAATCCCACTGACCACATGCCTTGCATACCAGACTGTTTCTCCTGATTCTGAGAGCTCAGAAGTCCAAGGTTAAGATGCTGGAAGATTTGATGTTCAGTGAAGACCCATTTCCTGGTTTATAAGTGGTTGTCTTTTCATAACATCAGGTGACCAGAGATGGGCCTACTCTGGGGCCTCTTGTGTAGGGCACTAATCCCTATGATATGTTCTGGGTTTTTTAGGGTAGAAGCCTGTGCTCTGGCAGCCCCAACAAGCTAGGCTCAGCCACCTCACTGATATAGGGCCAATTAAATAAAGGAGTAGTAGGAATTGGGAGTAGGGGGAAAAAAGATTTATACAATATGGCCACCCTGGGAAGAGGAACAGAAGGGGGATCCAGTGACCCCTCCCCAGACCCACCCCACTAAATCCATCTTCAGAAGTATGACAGGTTTGGTTTTAAATAGAGAGCAATAAGAGTGTATAACAAACCAGTCCTTATTGTCAGTGTGTGGTTCTGCACTTTAGAAGCCCATCTCTGTCTCAGCGACATCCTGCTAGGTGGGTGGATGGGTTGTCAGATCTGTATGAAGTCCCTCCCTGGGAGGCAAGTTCTGGCTGGCACCAGGGATTCCGCTTATCCTTTCCCTTAGAAAGGAATTCAAGCAGAAAATCATAATTCCTTGTGGTCCACTACCTCACAGACTGATAGCTGGAGGAAAGGAGGGGCACAGGTACTTCTCTTTAGAATGTCTCCCTGCTAGCCAGGAGTTACTTTGGTAGTGTTTGTTGTTTGTTTGTTTTTGGAGACAGGATTTCTCTCTGTAGCCCTGGCTTTCTTAGAACTTGCTATGCAGACCAGGCTGGCCTCAAACTTACAGAGATACATCTGCCTCTGCCTCCCACATGTTGGCTGGGGTTAACCATTAGGGTAGTTATAGGGCCTTTAGATGCTAAACACTTTTAAGACCCTGCCTCTTAATAACCTTTTCACACTGGTGATTAGATCACAAACTACGAATAGGTAAGTGTGGGGGTGGGTGGGGAGGACCTACACATTTGCTTTACACAGGAATGATTAGTCCTTTCTTAGCCACAGTGTGCCTCAGTTTCATCACCTGTAAAGCAAGAATAATAGTACTGCATTTCCACACAGGGTTATCATGCAGACCAAATAAGACAGTGTATGCTAAGAGCTACACTCAGGGCTCCGCCCACAGGAAGCATTCAGTAATTGGCAGGTCTGATTACTACTGTTAGAGAGTGAGGCATCCAGAGATAGGAAACTCGCAGGGAGCTTGTCAGCAAGCTCCTGGTTCCTAGGAAGCGTTTCAAGTCCTGAGCAGAAAGGTGCCGGGAAGGATAATGTGTTTGTATTTCTAAACCACAAGTTGATCCATATCTTCCCTCTTTGGCCCTAACCTGGGCTCACAGCCCTAGCTGTGCCCGTCAGATGTTACAACAGGCCCGACAGCCACTGGCTGTCAGAGAACTGGGAAGTGCTCACCCCACCCCATCTGCCACCCCAGGCACTTGAAGACTGCTCTGGCTGGCTGACTGGCCAAGAGTCCCAAGAGCCCTTTCTCCTGGTGTTACCTGTGCTTTCTCCAAAGCTCCTGCCTGATGTGTGGACATAGCCCCTGCACTCCCTTGGCAACAGACCCATGCTAGAGACCATGTCATGTCTCCTCAGGGGAGTGTGTGCCTGCTTGTCCCATATCCTTGGCACCACCATGGAGAGAGAGGCCTAGAGTGAGCTGCATGCACACTGGAGACAACACCCTTTCATCTGTTGCTAGGACTTTCTACACTGTGGTCCTGCTCTCTCCTCTGAGGCAGGGTTGAGCTGGGCATGGATCAGAGGAGCACAGAGAAGGGGGAGAAAGAGACACAGGGGAATCAGCTCCTTAATCTACCCTGCAGGTCCCAGTCACTCCAACCTGCTGGGCATCAACCAGCCTAGTGCTGCTGAACTTGTATAAAGCAGTGGGAAGTGTAGAAACGTGGCTTGGTGTGTATTAGACCACGCACCTGGGAGGTCCCCCAGTGTAGTCCTGTACTGAGCATGGGAACTTTTCTCTAGCAAATCTTACCAATAACAGATTTGGTTAACTTCATCAACAGAGGAGTCATTACCTCCTCAGTCCATCTTGCTTGGGAGCCCCTGCCTTTCTTGAGGCCCCCGTCCTCAGTTCAGCTTCCAAGGGTAGAAGGGGAACCCAGAGTTTTCTAAACCATTCCCTGTAAAGAAAAGATGAGACTTGGCTGATAACTACTCTGGGATATGTAATCCTTGCTTCAAACCAAATTTCTTATAATATTCTAATACTTATATCTTATTGTAGTTCCACAATTCAAAATTAATGCTTAGAGCCATGGTTTTAGCATATAAAGTATTTTATTAAAAGATAGTAGTTGACATGTACGCTTGTGAATCAGTAAAAAGTAATTTGGGGTGTTGGTTCTAGATTCAATGCTCCATTTCTTTCCAGCTTTGGTTTGTAGTTCATTTTAAACACACACCAACTAATCCTGTCCTTCCCTCCACACAGCACAACCTTCTTCCTACAGCCAACACCAGACAAGTACCTAGGCCCCAGAGATTGTGGGAAGCCATTTATATCACTGCAAGGGACTCGGGCAGCTTCCTGGCCACAGAAGTCAAGGTTTTGCTTATCATGTCCAAAGGAAAGAGAATCCACTTAGGAAAGACACAGAGGCAAAGTAGAGAGCAAAGAGTCACAAAATGTGCATGTATATGTTGGGCGGGTGATCAGCTGCCAAAGCTTCTATACTACCCTTCCACTGCACATAAGCCTGGTGCCATGCCTTCTCCAGTACAGCGGAGGGCATGGAGGTCTGAGGGGCAATCAGACAGGGCATAGGCCTTTGTGGGTCTGGCAAGTTCCCATGGATTACCTTCATGCTGGTTAGTGGGAGCCCTGTCATAAACTCTAGGTAAGTTACACGGCCCCCAACGCAGATGACTTAATCAGAAATAAACCTATAGGGCTAAAGAATCCGTGAGCAAAAAAGATAGGCGGCAAGCATGATGTCACTTAAAAGCAAAGTTTGAGATACCAGCAATGGTGGCAAAAGAAGCAGGCTTGTACTGTCCTGTGTCCATATTCCCTGTCACCAACAGTCACCTAGCCCCTTGGGTGCCAAATGTCACATATTCCTAAGCCAGAATCCCCTTAGCACTCAGCAAGTACAGTTCTCTTCGAGGGCCCAAGGGAAGGACAGCGAAGGCCTTTTCCATTCCTTGTTTGGGGAGGAGACAGACAGGTGGTAGGTGGCCATTGCTCCCCCAAGCCAGGTAGAGGGCTCCTGCAGGGACTTATAATTCTGTTTCCGTGTGCCAACATGCTGGAACCGATCTCTCCCCAAAGTCCCTTTCCTGTTATCTTAAAGCCACATAAAGTTCTCAGGTCTAAGCCAGAATGACAAAGAAATCGGAATTCCTTTATATCCTTCTCTCCTGCCTGCACAAAGAGGCCACCCCAGGACAGTCGCAGAGCTGGGGAACTTGTCCAGACTGGCAAGCAAGCCAAGATGCGGGATTTCAGGGCTCCGGATGGGGCCCTGAGAGATGTGCGAGTGGGCACATCTTGGAGAGTGGACCCGGGGCTCCAAAGCAGGCATTTGCGAGTAATTTAACTAGCTGATTGCACAACAGCCGCTTAGTAGATAATCCGGGTCTTGGCCTGCCGCCACGGGGAGGTCGCGGTTGGCAGGCGGTGGTCGGCGGGACTGGGGCCGAGCTACTGGAGGGAGGGCGGTGGGGATGCAGCCGCCCCTTAGGTCGAGCCCGGAGCGCCCCTGGCGATCTCTCCAGAGCTCCAGCGCTCTGGGCGTCCCACCTGAAGCCACACCCTGCAGTCCAACTCCGCGCCAGGTGAAGCGGGCGTCGCACCGACGTGCTGCCGCCCCTCCTTGCCGTGCCCGCGCTGAGGTCCCTCCCGCGGAGGGCGGGCCCGGCTCCCGCGGCCTCTCGGGGCTCTCCGCGGCTTCCCGCTTGGCAGGTGGGTGCCTGGGGCCCCGCGGCGGACCGGGGATCCCCAAGACCCGAGCGGGGATTACGACTCCCCTAGGGGACAGACTGGCCGCGCACTCACGGCCCCTGCCCCGGGTCCTCAGTCCCCGAAGTTCGGGGATGGCTCGCCGCAGCTCCTAGGGGCCTTTGAGCTCCGGCACGCGGGCTCAGCGACCCACCTCTTCGTGAGCGCCGCACGGGACCGAGCGCGCGGGGACAAGGGCGACCTCCGAAGCGGCGCTGCGCCCCCTCCCCCACCTCTCCAGCCCCACTCTCTGCGGCTCAGCAGGCACCCGAGTTCGCTCTGTGGCTAGAAGGGAGGGGTGCGGTTCCCAACGTCCTGGACTCCAGCCAGTCGCAGAATCCACGGGGACAGTTAATTACATTGATCAGAGTGTGCTTCTCCCTAGGTCGGCAGAGGACTGGCTCTGTAAGGTCCTGGGATCTTCCCTCACCTCCATGCTCTAGAGAGCTGACCGCAGAAGGGAGAAAGGAGAGGAGAGAAGGCCACAGGAGGTGAGTGAGGGGCCTCCTGCTCCAGACCTTCCTAGAGGGGTAGATTGGGAGGGAAAGTGGGAGGGCAGGGTGCTTTGCTGAGCTGGATTCCTCCAGGTACTGTTAGACAGTAGCAGTGGCCGGTGGAGGTGCCATTTCTCAAATTTCTCAATCCATAGCGTGTGTCAGATAAGTCGTTTGCAACCTCTTCCAGCACATGGTAGGCCAGCAGGGAGTCAAATGGCCCGCCCAGTCTTGGGCCCAGCCTCTGATGTCATCAGGTTTGATAACCCGCTGAACAAGGCTGTATTCCACAGCCCAGGTTCACAGAATACATTCAAGAGGCTTCCAGACAAGAAAGACAGTAGCGAACCCAAGTTTGTGCTGATTAGTGCAGGAAGCCCTGGTAACAGGCTCATTCCTCTCTCTGTGTGGGGGTCTGCTGCCGGGAACACCAGGGGCTAAGGTACAAGCGTTCCGGGGATCTGAGTTATATTCTTTGTATTTTTGCCATATTCTAATGCTTTTTAAGTTCTTTGGCTTTTTTCTGTGTAAGGTGGGGAGCGGTCCCTGGTCCAGGTCAGCTTATTTTGCACCGCCATATGTTGAACAGTGGGCTGGGAACATACTTGGAACCAAATGGGGATGGGCTCAGACCCCCAATTTGCTGTTGATTACTTGGGCAGTTGTTTTTCCTCCTAAAAGTTTTAATGTCTGTAAAGTGGGGTTCTGTGCCAAATGTCGAGGATAAAGCTGTCCACATAGGACAGCTGAAATGTGAAACTGGAATGGCTAATGTTCAACAGCCCAAGAAGGTACCTCACCAGCCTTCAGCTAGGAGGGTTTAAAGCTACCCTGAGCTGGGGACTACCTTGAGAACAATGTGGTCCACTCAGTAAGATAATTTGGAGGGCATTAGAGCCAAGTGATAGACATAAAACCAAGGCAGAGAGTCAGTCTAAGGAAGGGAAATAATAGGAGGCCCTGACTAACTCAGCATCTCTAGCATGGGGGAAGGGACCATACCTAGGAGACCCAGCTTCACAGACAGGCCAGCAACATCTGTATGTATTCACATGCATTCTCACATATTTATGGCCTGACCTGAGCATATTGTTACCTTGAGTACTTTGGGGACACCAAGAGTCTTTGGCTTGTGGCTTCTGTGTCCACCTATGCTCTTAGGTAGCTGTGTGACAGAGCGGGCTGTTTGACATCTCTGGTACTCCTGGTGGAAGAGCTTGGAGTCAGAGAAACTTTGCATTCCACTTCTCCATGTATAATCAAGGGGAGCAGCTTTTCTCAGAACCTCAGTTTCTCCATCTGTAACATGGAGCCTAGAATGGCTGCACAAACCATAGATACAAGAATCAAAAGCATCCAGGATGGCATTATAATTGAGGAGCAGAGGCAGGAAGAGCTCTGTGAGTTCAAAGCCAGCCTGGTCTACATAGTAAGCTCTAGGACAGTGTCTATGTAGAGAGACCCTGGCAAAGCAGGTTCTACCTACCTCACAGTGGTTTTGAACATAAAGCAAGGAGGTCAACAAAACAGATCTGGAAAGCTAAGGGCTACAGACATGCAAAGCCGTCTTGTGGTTGGGGATTGCTGCTGAAGTTCTTCTGGAAGTGTACTGAGGACCAGGGCTTCTACATGAAATTTACTGAAATCTGACAGTAAGAAGGACCCTGGCCTGTAGCACCCTGAAGAAATGTCATTGTTCATTCTCCTTAGGGGCAGTGCCCAACTTAGAGCCTCATGCCCAAGACAGCCCAGTGCTGTCTTGCATCTTGCACCAGAAGCAGGATGGGACAAGACTGAGATTCTAGGCACAGCACACAGAGGTCAGAGAGCTGGGCTAGTGTGAGCGGCCACTGGACCACAGCACTGTCAGAACCGTCTGGAACGGGGCCCAGACAAGGCCCAAGTCAATATTGACCATCCTGAGCTGGCTAGCCTGCTCTTCAACCTCTCATTCAGCAGGAGTGTTGACATTAGCTACTGAATGAGCTTCATCATTGGATTCTTTTAAACAACAGCCCATTATCTCTCCCCTGGGATTCTCTGCAGGCCTGGAGTGTGGGAGTGGGAGGAAGGTTTAGACCCACTTCTTCTCCCTGGGTCACACAAGTGGAGTAACAGAACCTCTGTGTCCTGCTCAGCTTTCTGGGACCTTCTACAGTTTAGCACCATGGCCCTGTGGAGCTCTACAAAGCCAGTAGAGAGCCATAGCTTGAGTCTAAGGTCTTATGTGAAGGTAGCAACTGAGCAAAAAGCAGGTGAAACATCCTCCTAGTGTGGTTTGGAAAATCAGAATAGGAAGCTGGGTGCCACCTTTTCTGACTCTCAGAGCATGTATAGAGAAACGAAGGGCAGGCCTGGACCCTAGTGGAGGCTGAGCAATAAGGGGAACAGACAGGCCTGGGCAGGGACAGGAGCTCCTGGTTGCTGAACATATTTAAGCAGAGCACAGCCGGACTCCTCTTGGGAATGCTGTGGGGATAGAAATCTGGGTGGAGGCAGAGGGTAGGTCAGAGGCTTCATGGGATGGGCGTCTCTTCCTCTGGGGCAGGATAACCAGCATCTATTTGGACGACTCAAGCTTACCTTTCCCAAAGGTAAATGATATAATTTGATATTTAGGCAAACTCCAGATAGTAAGGGCTAAGGAAAATCTTCCTGGCCAACAAGACAATTGAAACCATCTTCTGTTTCCAGAAATTTCCAATCAGGGGGCTGAGGAGGACCCTCATTCCTCCTGGGGGGTGGGGGGGATGCTGGACCTAAGGTGAGTTTCAAGGAAGCTCACATGGAGCAGGGCTCCCCTACCGCCACACGGGGCCTTAATAATGGCAAAATGGGTACATTTCTAAGCACTGTAGAATCCAGGAAGGTTGTCTCTGTCTTGCAGTCTGCTTTTTGAAGTATGCCCTTCCTCAAGAAATCTTGGGAAACAACACTTAGGTGGTGTGGGGTCCTGACAGTTGACTGCAGCCAAATTTGCCTCAGGTCTAAACAGATCCACTTTTCCCTTGCTATTCTCCTTGGGCAAGTAACTTAGTTTGTGTGGCCATCTCATTCATCATCTCCGTGATAGAGAGTAAAGAGGGCTCTCTCAGACCAGTGGATACAGATCTTGAATTCTCAAGGTGCTTGGCCTGCAGCCTGGCCCTTCAAACCTGAGGGATTCTTGTTAAAAATCACTCTAACATCTCCCTTAGTAAGAACAGGCTGTTCTCCTCTATCTCTGTGCCTGAAGAAGCTGGCCAAAGGAAAGAATTTCTTCTCCCATCAGCACTGGATACAAAGGCTGAGACCTAAAGATTAGGTCAAGGCCACAGATTCCAAGATTCCTGCCGAGCTTTAGGGCCCTAGACATGAGCTTCAAGAAGCATGGCCTGAAGCTTTGTGAGGAAACTGGGCCTTTACACCCCACTATGTCACCGGCACCTGAGCTAGGTGTCCTTCACTGTTCTATGATTCTCAGCTTCCTTCCAGTATCCAGGAACTCGCATGCATAAGTAATTCAATCTAACCTGCCTCAGTCCCCTTCCCAGGAGCTTCACACCCCTCTCCACTCACGTTTGTTCTCAGCCTGTGGTCCCTTCCCTGAATCCCTTTAGTGGCTGTTTTGAAAGGTATTCAAAGTGCAGAAACCTAAAGTCATCCAAAGCCAGGTGTGGCAGGGTAAGGTGGGTGACCACACTGGACACTCACTCCTGGTAAAAGCAGGGCTGTCAGGTTAGAACAACTGGTATTGATTCAAGATAGGACCCAGAAGTGATTCCAAATAGCAGTTGCAACAGACGTATATCCATCCCAAGGACTCTGCTGTAAGGTTTCTGTCCAACTCGGGCCTCTATAGCTCTGTCCTGGATCTGTGGGAGCAGCAGTTTGAGAGCTACCCTCTCATCCTCTAAGTGGATGCTTGAACTGTTTTTCCTTTGTCCCTATGGAATGATGGCATCAAACATGGAACCCTGCCCTCTCCCCTGTGAGTCAAGTCTATGGTTGCCACCCCCAGGGGCTTTGTTTTTAATATGCCAGTTCCCAGTCATCAAAGTCCCTAGTGAAACCTTTAAAAAACATCTTGCCTACCCCTTACAGAATACAAAACGTTTTGGTTCCATATAAGGTAAGGGACAGTATACAAGTCAGGATAGCCCTGCTTACCTGGGCTCAGACAAGCCCCAGGTCAGGTGGAAGGAGAAGGCCCTGTCCCTCCCACTTTAGACTTCCATTGTTTTCATTGGTCCATTAGCTAGACCTTGTTCCCTGCTGGTGAAGACTTCCAAGAAGAAGATCGTTAGCAGAGCTTAGCACATAATGCATAGGTGGGCATAGGGACAGCACTGTTCACTGCATAGGTGGGCATAGGGACAGCACTGCTCACCATGCATAGGTAGGCGTAGATACGGCACTGCTCACCATGCATAGGTAGGTGTAGATGCGGCACTGCTCACCATGCATAGGTAGGTGTAGATGCGGCACTGCTCACCATGCATAGGTAGGTGTAGATGCGGCACTGCTCACCATGCATGCATGGGTGGGCAGGCCTAGAGCCGGGCTCATCTGATCTAGGTTTAGTCCCCACCCCACCTCACACACATAGACAGTCATTTCCTGTTTCTATGATCTGGGGCAGGCTCTGCCCTCCTGAGCCTCGTCATCTAGATAATGAAAGATGATTACTCCCTTACAGAGCTGCTAGCCCTCAGGAAAGGCCTGACAGACACTCAACATCTCTGGCCTTTTCTGATTCTTCTGAGTCTTCATATCTTCTTGGACTCCAATCCCTCTTTCTGTGGTCCCAGGCCTGTGGCTCCCCGAACTGTCACTCCAGCACTCCTGGGTTTACTGCGTATGGCAGCACTTCACCCAGAAAGCTTCTGCCAGGAACTGCTACATTCTTTCTGCTAGGCTCCCTGCCAGAGGAGCCTCCTTCTCTAACTGGAATTGGCTGGAATCAGCCCTCCCAGCACTGGGCACCCTGCTCTGATCCAGTTATGGGTCAGAGAGCTGGAAGGTGATGTTGAAAGCATGCCTCAAACACCATAGTGCATGCCTAGCCTGAGGTCTGATTCTCAGCCAGCCTCCCTCTTCTGGGTTAGAGCTGGTGTCTGACAGAAGGGGAGAGGCCAGCCACCTTGTGTCTGCCCACTTCTACATCAGGTCTGAGGCCACACCCTTTCTCTCAGGCTAGGCAGAAGGGAAAGTATGGTTTGGGAGGAAACTCCTGCCCTGCTCCTCTTTGGTGCTAGCTCCTCGTTGTATGAATAGAGCGGTGACATTTGAAGACTGGCGTAGCCTGATTTGATTGAACACCCCAGCATGGTGGCAAATGCAGCAACTGCCCTCTCAGGGCTCTTGGAAATATGTGGGACAGAGGCCCTAGATGCCAAGTTGGAGACCTCTGACTAAGCACCTGTTCTTGGCAGAGGATGTGGATATCCTAAGTCTCCCTCATGGACCCTGGGCAACACTGGCTATCATGGATCACTCTTCCATTTTAAAATATTTTGAGGTCTGGAGAGATGGCTCAGTGTTTAAGAGCATGTACTGTTTCTGCAATTTGGTTCGCGGCACCCAGGTCAGTCTGGTGGCACACAGCTGCCTGTAACTCCACTTCCAAGGGATCCTACACCCACTTCTGGCCTCTGAGGGTACCTATACTCACATGCACATACAAGAAGAAATTAGATATCCTGACAGTGAAGATCAAACTTGCCCCAAGGAATTCGATGCCCCTGATCAGCAGGAAGTAGTCTATCGAAAACGTCACCCCCTTTCTGACCCCTGACTTTATTCAGGGATCTCTTTTCTTTCCTCTCTATCCTTTTTTTTCTCTCTTATCTGAGGGAGTTGAAAGAGTAGAACAAGAGTGGAGAAGGGGGGCTAGAGAGATGCCTCAGTGGTTGAGAGCACTGACTGCTCTTTCAGAGGTCCCGAGTTCAATTCCCAGAGCCACATGGTGGCTCACAACCATCTGTAATGGGGTCTGATGCCCTTTTCTGGTGTGTCTGAAGACAGCTACAGTGTACTCATTATATATATATAAAATAAAGAAAAAAAACAGTGAAGAAAGGTAAAAAACACAAAGACAAAGTATTCAGAGAAAAGCTACAAATGTTCTATAAAGCCTATCTAAACAATGGGCTGTTTTCCTTAGAAGACTAGGTAGGTGGCATAGGAGGAAATCTCATTGCCTCACCAGTTAAAGTTAGCGATTATTTTCATGTATTTCCTTCCTACTGCGCTGACAAATGGCAGAGGTGAGACTTTAAGTAACGATCCCCATTCCTATTTAGACAAAGACAACCTTGGTGGTTTAATTTGCCTCTGGGATCCATGAACACAAACAAGTTTGGAACCCAGCATGTCAGCAATTCCAGAAGAAACCATCAAACTTGGGCCCAATATAGTCATCACATATTGGGGGAATGGGGAGGGGGAAGCCATACTGTATACACACACACACACACACACACACACACACACACACACACACATCTGCCACCAGCTTTATGATTTTCCCTTTCACATGTGGGTTATGGTTTGTCTTTAGTTAATTTGAGGGTATGCTAAGAGCTCATCTCCTCAGGCTCATTCTCCCCCCACACACCCCCATGGATATTTAACTGCTTCAGCTACATTCAGCTACAGAAAAGATCATCTATTCCTACCATATTGCAATGTCACCTTTGCCGTAAATCAAGTGACCTCATCTGAGTGGGTCTATTTCTGGATTCTTGCTTCTGTCCCGTTGCTCTGTTTGTCAGTCCTTGTGCTGTTTCTACAGCATATTAATTACGCTAGCTTTATGGTAAACCTCGATGTATATTTAGTATAGTCCTCCAACTTTGTTCTCTCAGACTGCTGCAGCTATTCCTGGTTCTCTGTTTCCCTGCACATTTTAGAATCAGTGTGTCAGTTTCTGCCACAAGAAATATGCTGAGCCTGAAATAAGTCTGTAGGTTGACTTGGGAGTAACTGACATCTTCACAGTGTGAACTCCTCAGCAGACGAGCATTCTTTAATATCGCTAATACTGTTTCATGGCTTTCAATATGAAGGAATTTATTCCTAGGTGTTTGGTATTTTTAATGTTAGATGATAAATAATGCAATTTCATTTCTCTCTTTTAAAGTTTATCTTTATTTTAGTTTGCATGTGTATATGTGTGCTTTGTATATCAGCCTGCAGAGGTCAGAAGAGGGTGTCAGATCCGCTGAAACTGAAGTTCCAGGCAGCTGTGAGCTGCCATGGGGGTGCTGGGAACCAAACCCAGGTCTTCTGTAAGAGCAGTAATTATTCTTAGCCACTGAGCCATCTCTCCAGTCCTCCTCCTCCTCCTCCTCCTCCTCTTCCTCCTCTTCCTCTCCCTCCTCTTCTCCCTCCTCCTCCTCTCCCTCCTCTTCTTCCTCCTCCTTCTCCAAGACCACTCTTTAGCCCAGGCTGGCCTTAGTGCATGCTAGCCTTGACTTCCTGACCCTCCTGTCTCACCTAGCATTACAGGTGTGAGCTACTATGCACAGCTTTATTTCATTTTATATTGAAATTCAATTAACTTTTACTTATGTTGACCTTGAATTGAGAACTTTCTAAATTAATTTGGTTGTTGCAGATTCTTCTGACTTTTCCACTTTTACAAACATGTTATCCTAAGTACAGTTGGCCTGACGGTGTTTTGGAAGAGCCCTAGTGGCTGTCCTTTAAGTCACAGATTTCCCATTGTTTAAATAGTTGGCCAGTTTTTTAAATCTCGATCTGATCTCCTCCTACCCAAAGCTCCATTGACTACTTCTGTTAGCCTCTAACCTCTGTAATCACTTGGCTGGTGGCCTTTCTCCTCGGATCTCTCTGCTCCCTCTGGGGAGATCTTGTCAAGGGATAGCTGTTAGGGTGAACTCCCGGAAGGAAGGTATCGGAGTCACTGACACAACTTGATGCTGATGCCTTCCCTCCCTGTGAATTCCTGTGCAAGAGCAAAGAGCTGATCTCCTGGTGGGCATGGGGGAGTTGAAGAAATCAGGGTTCTTGGAGGAAGGCCTCAGGCAGTTCCTTTGTGGATCTGGATGTGTTTGTACCTCTAGAAGATTTCCCAGCTACGGAGAAAGCAAGTGGATCTGTGTCTTAGTTAGGGTTTCTATTGCTGTGGTGGAACAACGTAACCAAAAGCAAGTTGGGGAGAAAAGGGTTAATTCAGCTTACAGTTCCAGCTAACAGTCTATCACTGAGGGAAGTGAGGGCAGAAGCTGATGCAGAGGCAATAGAAGAGTGCCACTTACTGACTGACTCCTCATTGCAAACTCAGCTTGCTCTCTTATAGAACCCAGGACCACCAGCCCAGGGATGCTACTAACCACAATGGGCTGGGTCCTCCCCGTCAATCATTAAGAAAATACCATACAGCCAGATCTTATTGAGGCACTTTCTCAATTGAGACTCCCTCCTTTCAGATAACTCTAGCTTATGTCAGGTTGACACAAAACTAGCCCACAGTGTCTGCTAACAATCCAGGGAGAGGATCTGCCTGAGAGGCTGTGGAGATTGGCCCTGCTGACTGAAGCAGGAGGCAGAGGCCTAAGCAGTCCAAAGAGGCTGCATAATGGAGATGTGAAGTATAGTGTCTGGGCCCTGGCACCTAGAGTTTTAGTCATGACCCCTTGAAAAGTAAATGAGAGAGGAAAGAACTTTGGCATCACTCCCAGACCCAACCCTACCCAAGTGTCAGTGTCTGAAGACCCCAAGCATAGGCACAAGGTGAGAGAGAACACAACTCAAGAGATGGCTAGCATCCATTGGGAATCTGTCGCTTGCCCTCCCTAACCTTGTGAGTTCCCCTTTACGAACACCACTAGACAGATAGGTAAGGCGCACAGAGGCTCAAGTTGCTTGGGTAACTGTTCCAAGTCACTCCTATTTAGGGTAGAGAGTCTCTACAACTCAGTGATGCACTTCAGTGTAAAGTCTTCAGTCTACAGGGGCTCTGGAGTCATCTGCCCTTAGGGAATGTTAGAGTCTGCTGATCTTCTAAGGGGTGTGCCATGGATTCCACTGCCTTACATATGGCAAGTTCCCGGTGAGGAAGTGGTGATTCTTCCACCTTTTTTGGTGAAACTATTGCCTGCATCCTCTCCAGAACCTGCCAAAGTGATGGAAAAATTCTCTGGAAGGAGGGCAGTCGGAGATGGCAATGGCCCTCCATGGCAACTCTTCAACTGGAAGAGTAATCCAAACCTTCACAAGGAGAAACAGTGTAAGCTCTATAAGGCAGTGCATTTAGAGTCCCAGCTTCTCCAGAGACAGAGGCAGAGGGATAACCCTCAGGGAAACACAGTAACACCCTATTCAGAGTCAGAGACATATTGATTCATTCCATTTCTGAAATGTTAAAAGGCACTCAAGTGTAGTTTATCAGTATGCTTACTCCAGCCTGGTTCTCCCTAACAGTGACCAGGACAGCCCTTTGGAAGCCCCTCTACCCTCCAGGTTACCATTCCCCCCTCTCAGATCTAGTTATAGTACCCTTTCCAAGCCTACACCGTTCCCATTGACGGAGTTCAGTAGAGCCTCATGCTAACTCCAGATCAACAAGGTGAGAGGTGCAGGCTTGACCACAAGAGACATTTTGTGAAGTATCCTAGGATAAGATTAAAATCTACAGAAAGTGGCTAAGTGGGGCTTTCGCTGCCTTTTTGTGGAGAACTTGACTTGGCCAGCTACCCTGGCCCTACCCAAAGCTGACCTTTTGGCTCAGTCCTTCTCAGAATTAAGGCAAAGCACATGTTCCTGAGGAGTACCCTTTTGTCATTGCCAAGTTGTATGATACCCACTCGTCCTGGGCATCAGTGCTGCAAATTGGCTGTTTGGCATTTTGCTAATGTCGTGCGTTGCTTTAGCAGGTTTTCTGTTAGTCAGTCAGCAACAAACAGGAGTTGACTGTGATGAAATTTTTGACAAATCATTTGATTCAGTTTGCTAGTTTCATTTAGGCCTTCCACATCTATGGTCATTTGTCGGGGTAGGGGTGTCACAGTTTAGACAGGGTCTTGTAATATAGTTCAAGCTAGCCTCAAACTCACAGCAATCCCCTTGCCACAACTTCCAAAGAGCTGGGATAACAGCCATATAACACCATGTCCAGCTCAAGTGTGTGTTCTTAAGTGAGATTTGTTCAGACTTTCCTTTTCTTGAATTATTATTTGGCTGGAGAGACAAGATCATACCAACTGCAAAAACAAGTCTGCTGGTCTTCCTTCCATTTTTTAATTCTTCAGTGTGGACCGATACTTTCAATGGGCTTTGAGTTTTATAAAAGCACTCCTTGGCACAGCTTGGCATTAGCAATAAGGTGGATACCTCCTTTCCTTGCCTGTAGTCTATGTTGTCTATTTATTTATTTATGTATTTATTTATGTATTTACTTATTATGGCACCTTTGTTGTTTCTACAACTGCTCTGCTAGGAGCTAGCCATTTCCCTGAGGAAGTCCAGAAGAGAGTGAGAGAAGCCCCAGGGACAGAGTAGTTATGCTAAGAGAGACACACAGACCTGAGCCTGATACCCAGTGCCCACTGAGAGACATCCCATGGTCCCTGGAACCAGTTCAGCTAATCTTCCTCTTGCAGGCACTATGTTCCGTAAGAAAAAGAAGAAACGTCCTGAGATATCAGCCCCACAGAACTTCCAGCACCGTGTCCACACCTCCTTTGACCCCAAGGAAGGCAAGTTCGTGGGCCTGCCCCCACAATGGCAAAACATCCTGGATACTCTGAGGCGGCCCAAGCCTGTGGTGGATCCTTCTCGAATCACACGGGTGCAGTTGCAGCCCATGAAGGTAAGGGGGACAGACTTATAGCCATGTTCAGTCTCTCCCACTCCACAAGAATCTGTCTGTGGAACACCAGGAAGGGCCACTTGCATATCAGAATCAAGTCTCCTGTCTCAGTTCTCTGTTAATCAGCCTTCCTACCTGGAGAGAATTTTAAGCCGGATGTGGGGGCCCTTGATTATAAGCCCAGCGCCTGAAGGCTGAGGCAGTCGTATTGCTAGGAGTTGGTGGGCTAGTCTTGGCTACAGGGTGAGGCCCTGTCTTGAAAAAATACTCCCCAAACCACCGAAATTAATTAATTTGAATTTTATTTATTAACAATCTTTAAGAATGTCTCATCCTTTAGACCTGTAGCCCCAGAGGAGTTGCAGTTGTCACAGACCAGGGGTCACGTGAGGAGATTTAAGAGTTGGTTGGGAGTTGAGGTCAGGAGACTTGTCATAGTGTAAGACCACTGGAAGATTTACAGCCTGAAGTGCCTCTCCTGAGTTCGCCAGCTCCCTAGGTTCAGCTGGCCACCCACTTTTCATGTTGGACCCTAACCCTGTGGCTAACCCATCTGCCCTGCTGACCAGGGCTTTCTCCCCACATCCTTATAGATGGCACAGCATGGGTCTGACCCGCTGTGAACACAGGAGAATGTCTAAACCCTAAGAAATGGATGATACCTTAGCAGAGATGTGGGAGTGGGATTACTCCCCAGGGGCCCCTGGGAGGCTCTGAGGCACCACCTGCCATTAAGGGGCTGTTTCTCCATACTCTTTTGTCTTCCTCCATAGACGGTGGTACGGGGCAGCTCCGTGCCCACGGAGGGCTACATCTCGGGGCTGCTCAACGACATTCAGAAGTTGTCAGTTATCAGCTCCAATACCCTGCGTGGACGGAGCCCCACCAGCCGGCGGCGGGCACAGTCCCTGGGGCTGCTAGGGGACGATCAGTGGGCTGCTGACCCGGATATGTACCTCCAAAGTCCTCAGTCTGAGCGCACTGATCCCCACGGCCTCTACCTCAGCTGCAATGGGGGCACACCAGCAGGTCACAGGCAGATGCCATGGCCAGAACCACAGAGCCCACAGGCCCTGCCTAATGGGATGGCTGCCAAGGCACAGTCGTTGGGCCCTGCTGAGTTCCAGGGTGCGTCACAGCGCTGCCTGCAGCAGCTGGGTGCCTGCCTGCAGAGTTCCCCACCTGGCACCTCAACCCCTATGGCCACAGGGAGGCGTGGGGTGAAGGTTGCCAAGCATAGCTCCGAAGAGGTCAGGCCACAATCCTGCCTGGTAGGCTCAGCCATTGGCAGGCCAGGTGGAGAAGGTAGCCCTAGCCCTAAGAACCAGGAGAGCAGCCTCAAGCACCGGCTCTTCCGAAGCATGTTCCTGTCCACTCCTGCCACAGGCTCTGCAAGCAGCAGCAAGCCGGTCCCTCTGTCACAGAACAAGGTATATGACCTGGGGCTTTCTCCTGGGGCCACTCTAAAGAGGACAAGGAAGCACACCTAGCAGACATCCATAGGCCAATAAGTATTAGAGATGCCAAGCCTAGTGGGGCCCTCCCCACTCACTGGATAAGGATAGGAATGTGGGAAATCAAAATGGCCGACCAGAGTGGCCTTGGCTAACAGCTATAGCCTGAATTCACCATCTGAATCCATGTCTTCCAAAGACTTAGCATGTGTGAGTCACAAGTTGTAAGCCAAGTCATTTCAGGTAGAGAGAAGAGACCACGGTGGCTCACATTGCTGTTCTCTGAGGCTTGGAAGTCCACAGTGAGAGGCAGACCCTCCTTTAAAAGCATCTTTAACCAAAATCTCAGGCAGAACCTCTAGGCCCAACTAGGGATGTGTGCCCTTACCTGGAGAGGGCAGGGTCTCTCTGCCTCCCTCTTTGGGGCAGTTCTGAAGCCCCTGCTTCCCTGAGAACTGCAGGAGATTCTGGGTATCGCTTGATGCCTACAGTGACCACCTCCTCTTCCTCTTTTTTCCCTTTCTCTCCATAGTTATTTCTTCTGCAATGTGTCATAAGAAGACCAAAGGGTCAAAGAAGAATTAGGCCTCAATTCTCACTTCTATAATAGTGTGTGCTTAATTCTTTAATGTCCCTGGAGGAGTACAACTTTCCAGAGAGTGTGTGTGCTATGAGAATCAATAGAACTGACTTTGTACCAGAACTTGGAGTAGCAGGATAGAGAGGACTTCTTAGCAGGATGGTAGACAAAGAGGGGAGGGAGTCTTGGTGGCATTTCTTGGCAGGCAGATTAGTATGCTTCCCTCATTGCCTGCCTGCCCATCCTAGCTGCAGTGACAGGTTCACCTTTTCCCATTTGGCAGGTGATGACCTACTCAGAGTGACCTAACACTAGGGTCTCCAGTGAATCACAGGAGCGAGCAGGGAAGGTCCTCTCTCAGAGTTGTCATCCCGTCTCAGGCCTTCCAGGCTCCTGGATCTAGTCTACAAAGCTTTGCAATCATGGTGGATAATCACCATCTAGCCCCTGAATGACAGGATGAGCTTGAGGGTTTTAAGCTGAGGCTAAGAAACAGCTGCTGACAGTGCTGGGGCCTTCCCTTGAACAGGGAGGCCATTGAGAACAAGCTGGATCTTTGCTGTGGTGATAGTATGACTGAGGTCTAGCCTGAACTGGGAATGACCTGAGCCTACTAGTGCTCCAGGTCACTTCTAGCTGAGCCACTGAGGAGGCCTTTTGGCTTTATACATTCATGTCCCTCACATATCTGTGAGATTAGGGGTCTCTGGAAGGCTGAGACTTGGGAGACATCTTTATTAAGCTAAGATGTGGCAGGACAAGGCAGCATCACACTAGGGAGATGAGGGTCAGTTGATCCCTGTGTCTGCTTGGGTGAGCTGCAGGGGTCTAAAGGAAAGAGGTGCTAACCCAAGCCTGGCCCTGACATCATTTGTTTGAACTGCCAGTCACCACTGTCCATCCCCATGGATGACACTGGATAAGAACCCTCATGGGCCATTTTGTTCACCAGGGCACTCCCACTGAGGAAGCAGTTGATAGTTGTCATGGGCTCAGAGACAGCATGGTTCCAAACTCAGGGCAGTAGTTTCTTTTGAAGCAGACTTTCCAGATAAATGCTCTCTAGCTGGGGCTCTTAAAGGCATGGCTGAATCTCCCTTTAAGCATCCCCGTGTACCTGCAGACTCCCAGCAAGGCCCTGGTCGTGCTTGGAGTGAGTCCCCGAAGCCTAGGAATGGGATCGCAGAGCTGGCAAGCCTTTGGCAGACCCAAGATTTGGGGCACCTGAGCAAGCCTAAAGTGGTAGCTCCAGGAGATTGCCTTGAGTGAGTTCAGTGCTGTGTGCAAAACCTAGTGAGTGCAGACATCTGCCTCTGGGGTAGACTAGGGAAACCCTAGGCAACCTTCTGTGTAGCCCCTATAAGGTCCCTCTTGATGTGCCTGATCCCTGAAGGGTGGTGAGGGGTGGTCCCCTTTTGCTACAGTGTTGGCAGGAAGGCTCAGATAGGAGAGAGTTTCACCAGCTTTCAGGGATGGGCTGTCTTTCCTCTGCCTCACTCCCAGCTGAGGCTAGCTCCCCACTTCCTTCTCCAAGGGTTCTTTAGCCAAGAGTCTAACCTCCTAGATACACAGCCTCAAGAGAGCGCTGCCACACAGCAGTCATGGCTTCTTCCCTGTCTTGATTCTGGGAGGCAGTCACAGCTACCCAGTGCCCCTTACCCAGGGCTTCCTCCGCTCACACCAGGAGCCTCTGACCCAGCTTCTCTGAGAAATCTGTCTCCCTGAGGTCTGCTTGTCAGTTGCCCAGGAAGAAATACCCGGCTGGAGGACACCCAGGGGACTTTCTGTCTTTGTCTTCCCTGGAGCGGTAGAGTAGGTATAAAGAGATGGTCTTGAGCCTGTCACCTGGGAGCTTGGGGGTTAGGGGATACATCTGCTGCCCTGGTCAGGTTCTGCTTCATTGCTTGCTTCCTCAGTTTAATCTGAAGTCCTGGGTGACCCTGCTAGGGTCCAGGTCACAGCAGCCAACCTCGCCTCAGGAAGCTTGTCTCAAACGTTCCCTCGAACACCCACTGTTATCTCTTGTCTTCACAGCTCAATTCTGCTTTCCGACCACCACAAAAAGATTCCTCTTCAAACCTGGTAGCCAAGGCCCAGTCCTTGCCGTCAGATCAGCCCATGGGGACCTTCAGTCCTCTGACCACCTCGGATACCAGCAGCCCCCAGAAGTCCCTCCGCACAGCCCCAGCCACCGGTCCTCTTCCAGGGCGATCTTCTCCAGCAGGTTCCCCCCGCACCCGGCATGCTCAGATCAGCACCAGCAATCTATACCTGCCCCAGGACCCCACAGTGGCCAAGGGCGCCCTGGGTGGTGAAGACACGGGCATTGTGACACATGAACAGTTCAAGGCTGCGCTCAGGATGGTGGTGGACCAGGGTGACCCTCGGCTGCTGCTGGACAGCTATGTGAAGATTGGGGAGGGCTCCACGGGCATTGTGTGTCTGGCCCGGGAGAAGCACTCAGGTCGCCAGGTAGCAGTCAAGATGATGGACCTCAGAAAGCAGCAACGCAGGGAGCTGCTCTTTAATGAGGTGGGGACCTGGCAGGATGCCAGCAGGGCAGTAAAACTGTTCAATGAGGCTCGGCACGTGGGGCCGACATGGCAGGGGCATGGGGGGATGGGGGGGGTCTAACCACAGGATGCTGTGCCAGGTACTTAGGCCTCTCTCTGCCCTCAGGTGGTGATCATGCGTGACTACCAGCACCTCAACGTGGTGGAGATGTACAAGAGTTACCTGGTAGGAGAGGAGCTGTGGGTGTTGATGGAGTTCCTGCAGGGCGGGGCCCTCACAGACATCATCTCCCAAGTCAGGTGGGCAGTTGAAAGGGCTGGGCTGAGGGGAGACCACCCCACCACTGCTTTGACATGGAGATCAGTTGCCTCTGGCCAATAGGACAAATCATCTTAGACTCCTGCCTATTTGGGGTACCTGAGACTCCATGATCTTAGAAAAATGGGCAAGGAAAAGTATACTCCAGGGTTACAGCCTGCTGAGTATGCTGCCTGTCTGGGAATTGTGGGTCCCTTTGCCGGGGACTGCTCTGTACCCAGCCCAGCCACCCTGACCACATGGATTTCCCATGGTGACTTGTCTTCCCTGTCCAGACTGAATGAGGAGCAGATTGCCACTGTGTGTGAAGCTGTGCTTCAGGCCTTGGCTTACCTGCACGCCCAGGGTGTCATCCACCGGGACATCAAGAGTGATTCCATCCTGCTGACCCTTGATGGCAGGGTAGGTCCTCCCTTTCCATGGCTCAGCTGCGTGCCCCATCCTCTCTGGCACCGCTTCTCTTCCTGGTCTCCACCTACTTCCTTTTCAACTCCAGGTGAAGCTCTCAGACTTTGGGTTCTGTGCTCAGATCAGTAAAGATGTCCCCAAGAGAAAGTCCCTGGTAGGAACTCCATACTGGATGGCTCCTGAAGTGATTTCCAGATCCCTGTACGCTACTGAGGTAACTATTCCCTCCACCTCTAGCCCTCCAGGCTTAGGATCATGTAGCTCCTCTGTCTTGCTCATGTTAAGTATTTCCACCACTAATTACCCCAGTTCTGAGGTCCCCACTTAATCAGTACCTGTCCCCTGACTCCTTTTTGAGACAGGGTCTCTCTATGTCCTGGATTTCCTGGGACTCAGGAAATCCAGTAGATCAGACTGTAGATCAGACTGGCCTTAAACTCACAGAAGTATGCCTGCCCCTGCCTTCTAAATGCTGGGATTAAAGGCCTGCACCACTACACCCTCTCCTTTTTGATGGAATTACTCTCACCTGGACTTCACTATGGAGCAGGCCCTGCCACACACTACTCTCTTCAGCTCAAGGGAACAGTTTCTTATGGCCAGTGTTCTCCATGAGGGGTGGTCTCTATGGTCACTGGTCACTCATACAAAAAGGGGCAGAGCATAGTACATCTGACCAAAGGTCGGGGGAGGCAGTGTCACTAAGACATCTGAAAGGAGACAAGATCATCCAACACACTGCCACCAAGAGCCAGGCCCCAGCAGTAGAGTCAGGGCTATTCTCCTGCAGGTGGATATCTGGTCTCTGGGCATCATGGTGATTGAGATGGTGGACGGAGAACCCCCTTACTTCAGCGACTCCCCAGTGCAAGCCATGAAGAGGCTCCGGGACAGCCCTCCACCCAAGCTAAAGAACTCTTACAAGGTCAGTACTGTGTTAGGTACTCCCCTACCTCATCCCTTCAAGCCCATTTCTCCTGAGACAGGAGGACGGGGATGTGGCACCACGGAATCAGAAGGATATATATATCTGCTTTGGTCTTTTTCCACATAAAACCTGTACTGGATGCAAAGTCACATGTATGGATCAACTCTCGGGTTCACGCCAACAAATTTCCACCTGCAGCTGCAGCAGGAGAGCCACTCCTCAGCAGGCTCTTGACAGGAACCCACCTATACCTATGAGGAGGCCTAGCTGTCTCCCAAGGAGGAATCCAAAGTACAAATCCTTCCATCCTGCTTGTCTGGGGCCCCGTACCAACACAGTGCCATCATACGAATAGGCTTGTCCTCCTGTATGGCACATCCTGACCATAGCTGAGCCACTATTTGTACCTTAGAGCCAGTATATATACTTACTATAATTACTCTCTCCTGCCAAATCCATTCCCCTGCTGCCAGGTTGGCACAGGACAGTTAAATGGTACTGCCACCTAGTGGCCAAAACAAAAAATGTCCCAGAGGATTGAAGCACACTTTTTAACAAGCTCTAAGACAGGTTGGTCCCTGGAGACTGCCCTGCGATGCCCGAGATGAGCAAATCTCAAAGAGCACCCGTTAGTTAACTGCCCCAGGGAGGCAGCCTTCTGTAGCATCTCCAGGCAGCCTGGTAGATCAGGAACTGGATCGCTGATCCCAGTTCCATGCGCCTTTCGCAGAGCTGCAGAGCCTGAATGCCAAAAGCCCCGAGAAGCAGGCAGGGGGAAATGGGCCGTGTACGGAACCCAGCCACCCAGACTTCCAGACATCCTCGTCCCATTCATTGCTTTCATAACAGCTGAACTGGCCTCCTTCTCCTGCCTCATAATCCAACGATCCTGGGAGGAACCAGGATGTAAGAAAGCAGAGAAGATGAGGTGTGAGATAGTGGGGCCCCAGCAGTCAGGCTGCAGAGACGTGACTGTGAGCCCTGGCTTCTCCTTACGGCTCTCTTCCACAGGTCTCTCCAGTGCTGCGGGACTTCCTGGACCGGATGCTGGTACGGGAACCCCAAGAGAGAGCCACGGCGCAGGAACTCCTGGATCACCCCTTTCTGCTGCAGACCGGGCTGCCTGAGTGTCTGGTGCCTCTGATACAGCTCTACCGCAAGCAGACCTCCACCTGCTGAGCCCGCACCCAGGGTGAACCTGCCACCTGTGCCCACAGGCAAAGGACACTGGGCAGCCATTCCATTGGCGGGGCCAACCCGCCTTGTCCTCTCAGTGTTCTCTCCAAAGATTGAATGTGAAGCTCCACCCCTTCCCTCTTGCCCTTTTGCCCGCTGGGCCAGGCCGGACCTGCCCCCCTCAGTCTCACTCCCCAGAGTCCCAGTTGCCTTTGGGATGACAGTGACCCCTTCTGCAGGTTTGGCCCTTTGTTATTTGCACAGGGATGTTTCTAAGAAACATGGAGAGTGGTGCTCTTGGCCATGAGCCAGCAAAGCTGACAGGCTGCTTCAGATTCTTAAAGGCAGTGTCCACAGTGACCCGGGGCCACCAAGAGGGTGCATGCTCCATCTTCACATGGACACTTGCTATTCTCAGCTAAAGCTTCAAACCCTGGAGTCCCATAGGGCCACGGGGAAGGATTCCACTGCCTGAATCCTTCTTCCTCCTTTGGTCTGACTTCTGGAAGCCCCACTTGCACCTGTTTCCTGTCTGTTCCCTGGCACTGCCTCTCTCTAGAAAGCCTGCCTCTACAGAACTGTGAATCGTCTGTGTGAGCCATGGGGGCAGCAAGGGGGAATCTTCTGAGAGAGAGTGGGGTTGGCAGTAAATGTAGTTCCATTTTTCCAGGACGTAGGGAACATATTCTCTCTCTCTCTCTCTCTCTCTCTCTCTCTCTCTCTCTCTCTCTCTCTCTGTGTGTGTGTGTGTGTGTGTGTGTGTGTGTGTGTGTAAAATTCCCCCAATGGCCCAGGTTCTTCCAGTTACCCACAGAGCCCCTCAGAAGAGCTCCCCACCTCTTTTCTACCAAGCTCCACTCTGAAAGAACCTGCTTCTTGGACCTGGCTTTCTGCCTCTCAAGTGTCATGTTATTACCTAACCAGTGTGTGTATGTCAAGTCTAACACATGCTGGGGGCCCTCAAAGTTTCTGAGTTTCTCCCATACTGAGGCAGGAATAGTAAGGGAATAAACTTTGTTTTACCTGTCAGCAACTTCTCAGTAGCCAGATCAGGGACCCCTCCTCTTCAGAACCCTGGGCTGGGACAGAAAGGTGAACCACCTCCTGGGAGGGGGTCCCTCATGCCAAGGGATGGGCACCTCCTTTTGTGAGCCTGCTGCCCCAGTTGCCCTGCGGATACTAACCTGCCTCCTTGCCCTCCCTCCCTTCCCACCTTCCTGGCTGTTGTGAGACAGGGAACGCCAAGGAAGAACTCCAGTGTCTGGACCCTATCCAGATAATATTTTTAGACTCCTCTGTTCCCTGATGACCTGCATTAGGGAAAAAAAAATGCAAGGTCTTTTTTTTAAGGGTCAGAGTTTTAAAACAAAAACAAAAGCATCCTTCCCTAGAAATGTTTGTGACTTGTTTGCACTTGTGCCTGTTTTAAATTAAACTAAATGTTCGAGCCTTTGGGTTTTCATTCTCTGCAGTTGAAGCTGGCCAGGCTTTCTTGGAGCTGGGTGCCCTTGGCATGGGTGCCTTGTGGGCTCCTCCGTGATTACTCGAGTCTATAAAACACCCAGCTTTTTTGGCTTGGACACCTAGAATGAGGGCTAAGGAAGCAGGAGACAGGAAATGGAAGGCCCTAGGGATGGAAGCAAAGGGGAAAGAAGGCTCTCTGGTCAGGGCTGAGCCCCGAGGAGCCACGGGGTGGAGGTGTGTGGGAGGGCTCTGGCAACCTGTGGCCACAGAGGCTGACCTCTTTCTCTTCTTTTTTCTTTTTTTTTCTTTTTTTCTTTCTTTTTTTTTTTTTTCTGAGACAGGGTCTCTCTGTATAGCCCTGGCTGTCCTGGAACTCACTCGGTAGATCAGGCTGGCCTCGAACTCAGAAACCTACCTGTCTCTGCCTCCCAAGTGCTGGGATTTAAGGCATGTGCCACCACTGCCCAGCGAGGCTGACCTCTTTCAACATTGGTTTCTCCCTTCTGGTCTTCAGGCTGCCCATAGCAAGTTCCCTGAAACTTCTACCTGAGAGAAAGCAGCCCCTGTTCATTAGTTAAAACAGAAGGACTCTGAAATTTCAAAAGATCAGGGAAGTGGCCAGAAACTTGGGTTCTAGCCCTGGGGTTGGGGAGTGGGAAAGTTACCTTTTTGCTTTTTCTTTGACAGTGATTTCAGTCTTCCTTTTCTGAGCTCTATACCCAACACAATGCTCATTGGAACCACTTAACTTGGAGCAAGGAGCCAGCCCCAGCCCCAGCCCCAGCCCCAGCCCCAGCCCCAGCCCCAGCAGCAGTTCTCAGAGAAGCAGCCCCTATGACTCTCTAGCTGTAGAATGGCCATGGGCTGATGAAGGCAGGAAGTGCCTCCAAAGTGCATGCTTCCATCTTTTCAAAGGAAGCCAAGAGGCAGCAGTGAACAGGAAGGCAAAGAGAGGCCAGTTCTCCAATGGAATAACACTGGGTTTATTAGCTGCTCCTACCCTTGCTAGTCTTTTTCAGCATATCCTCCAAATGCATGTGCCTATGCCCTTCACACCCTTCCAGGACAACCAGCGCTAAAGCGCCAGTGGCTGGGGCAACTCTTCACAATGATTACAATAAGAAAAGCAGAATATGCAGCAGTCTTTTCTACTGTGGGAGGGGACAAGAGAGGATGGCAGCCTCAGTATACCTAGAACTAACAGGAAGTCCAGATCGAGTGAAGTGTGCTGGAGTTCTGTACGGAGCCTGCCAAGGCTTAGCTAAAGCTAAGGGCAGACAATAAGGCTCACAACTCAGTTCAGATGGGAAAGATCTACAGTGTATCAGAAACAGCACTTTGAAACCACCCATCTTCCAGCAACTCCATGGACCACAGACAGGAGCAGTCGTTTCCCCAACAGAGACTCACCAAGATGACACTCCCACAGGGTACACATCAGTGAAACTGGATGGTTGGCAGCACCTCTGACACAACATGTAAGCCAAATATATTTGTATCTTTACATCATTAAAAATGTCACTAAAAGTAAACATAGTTGGAAACGGAATGTGAGCGAGGAAGGGTCAGAGGAGAAGCTTGGGTGTCCCAGCCCTGACCTCCTCTGACTTTTCAGACACTGTGGTATACTGTTCATCTGCCCCTCAGGGTGAAAAAAAAGGCAGTTTTTATGTGCAGGTGTGGGAGGCAGAGGCTGGGAGTGTCTGTGTGTGTCTGGGTGGTGTGGGGTGGCAGAGAGATCACCCCAGAATGGATAGCAACTGTCACAAGACAACACACATGGTCAGGTCGAGGCTCAGAAGCCATAAGGGTTGGCAGCTCCAGCTGTTCTAAAGATAGCAGGAGATCTTCCAACAATAGCCTTAGCTTGCAAAATAACTTGGGGTCTTGGTAAAGGGATCCTTGGTGGGCTTCTGAGCACTTCTTACCACACCCAGTGCTGACTTTCCTTGTTCACTGTTCCTCACTTCATTGAAGTGAAGTGACTTCAAGTATCCGGATTTAATATTTTTATGAGAGCAACACGCTTCATGGGTAAAAAGCACAGAGGCAGAAGTTACACGTTGATAATCTCCCGATGAAAGCCAAGTCTGAGCTCCCAGGGCGCAGCGAGGAGAGTGCAGAGGTGCCACCAGGGGGCAGCAAGGATCACGGTCCCAATTGTGGGCTGGCGCGCGGCCTTGGACGCTAGTGAGGGAGGACAGGAACTGCGGAACTCTCTGGCCCCTGCAAAAACTGGTTTCCGACTTCCTACCCTGTGACCGCAGACCCAGTTTCTGAGCACCAGCAGTCTCTCTGGGCAGTTCCCTCGGAGTTGTTGGTGAAAAATCTTTCCACTAAGACGATCTTCCACAAAGATCAACGTCTTAAAAGACTTTATCGCAGGCAAGTGAGGGGCTACATGCTCACTCTTCGGGGTTCACAAATAGAAACCCGAGGTACTACCACGGCCAGAAAACTTTCACTGTCTTGAAGCAGGAGGGTTTTTCCCCCCACCCTGCTGGTACAGATCTTCCACCAGGAGCTAGCACTGACACCAGGGTCGTAGAGCATGCAACCTGTCAAACTCTTTTCTTCGCCCCCTCTCGAGGCGGCAGTGTTGGAGGGCAGGGGCGGATCGGGAGAGGACAAAAGACTTCGCCGGGAGGGGGCCTAACTACTTCTCCACAGTTGCCTCTGACTCACTAATCTGCCCAGTTACAAAAGCTGGAAGCTGGGCTGGGCCTGCATCCCACGCGGTGGGGCCCAGGCAGGGGTCCTTGATCTAGCATCCATCATCTGCCCTGCCCTCCATTAACAGCCCAGCAAGAAGCAGGAGGCGTTTAGCAGCCCCCTCCTATGCTCCCTCGGGAGTTTGATGTAATTTAGACCCGGACCTGCGGTTCGTGTGGGCTCTGACTCCCGCGCCCGCCGCCGTTTAACGTTGCAAACACTCCAGTCAATTATCCCCCTCGCGGAGGTGCTATTTAAAGAGACGTTGTCAGGTTCTTAAGCCTCGGATCAGACCTGCTGCTTTCTGCTTCATACACAAAGGCTCAAGACACGAGTTCTTTTGAGGGTTGGGAGAAATACAATTAAGCAAATCCTTCCTAACTGTTCCACCCTACTGGAGTGCCCACGTGAGGAATGGGAGGGCTGGAAGGAAGGAGGAGGTGGGGGTGCTATGTCTTTTCCATTTCAGGCCTCTGGGACTAAGTGGAAATATAAGTAAGACTGGGCCAGGATGAGGGAAGAATTGAACCTCAAAGATGAATTTCAAATGCAGTCATTTGGGGGTCAAGCTGGCCCAGAAGCCAAGTGTTAGTAGGGGCTTGGGGTAGCAGTGACCCTACAATATCAATGAAGTTGAACCCTGGGCCTGAATGAGACAGAGTCAAAGGAAGTTTATTTCCCAGAAGGGAAAGCTGGTAAATACCTAAAGGGGGGGGGGGGTGATCTTAAGTCCCAAATATTCTTGTGGCCTTGAAAGAGGAGTTTCTGCCTCAGAAAACCTTAACCACTGGATTCCTTCATAATCAGCCCTCTTGTCCAAAAAGCTAATGGAACCGCCGCATTTCTCCCTTTTCTCCAACACTTACAGAGAAAGGAGACTTTGGTAGTTCGTCAAACTATTATGGTCAGCATCAGCAGGCACAGCCGTCTGGGCGCTTGTTTTCCAAAGCCAGCGCTACTGTTTCCTGGCTGCTGAGGTGATGGGAAACATTAGAAACAGGCAAGGGATGCTGCAGGACCCGAACCTAGGCAGCTGAACCTCAGCGCTGAGGGTGGGCCTGAACCATCCACCTTTCCGGCTAGAAAGCTGAAGCCTACAGAAACAGCTGTTCACACCTCCTTTTTCCCCAGGACATGGAAGTCAAGTTGGAGGAAGGTGGGAGATTTACGTAGGAAATACCAAAATACCAATGGGCACACAAAAAGATGGGATCTCTTTCTTACATCTGGTGGAGGACTAGAGGAGGTCTCCCTTTAGCAGTGGGGCCGGGAGGGACAGCAAATTGCAGAGAAAAAGAAGGACTTGGAGGAAAGGGAGACATCTCAGTAACTAGAGACAGAGTGGACTTTACAGGTCTCGACCTTCATGCTCCTTACCGCTGAGCCTGTAATACCACAGCCTCTGTGCCCGCCTGCCAAGGCTTTGGCCCAGGCAATGAGAAAGGCAGAGCGTTGTTCTCCAATTCTGGCCCACTCTCGGGCCCGGAAGCCTCCCCGACGAGGCTGGGGATGTCTGGGGCTGTAGAACGTCGGCGCAAACCCAGGCGGCCAGAGCCGGGGCCACCCTCGGGATGAGGACTAAGGCCGACCGGGGCTTGCTTTAAAGCCAGTGGCGCTCCCTCCAGCACCTCCTGTGAACGCCACCGCCCACTCCCCGAAGACTGCGGTGAGTTTGGTCGGGCCATCAGAGCTCCTGCCCTAAGGCGTGCTGTCTCCTCCTCCGTCATGGTACCCAGAGCTAGGCTCATGCTCCTGCCCAACTCTGGCCTCTCGTTGCCTTGTGCCCTGTGACGGCCCGAGCCCTTGCCAGCAGGGGCAAGCTCACCTCCGTGGCCGTGGCCATGGCCGTGACCGTGACCGTGGCCTCCGGCAGCTCGCGCAAACCGTGCCAAAAGAGGGCGCGGTAGACGACGGGGGCTGGGTCGTCGACGCTCTGGGCTGGGCGCCGGGGCAGGGTGGCCAGGGGGACTGTCGGAGTTGGAGCCCCGGGCCGCTGCCGCAGCGGCTGCCCGACCCCAAGGCCCGGTAAGGGCTTGCACACAGGTCCCGTGGCCGCGGGAGGCAGCCAACTGCAGCGCGGTGAGGCCCGCACGGTTGGTGCGGTCAAGGCGTAAGCCCAGGCGGCGGAAAGAGCGCACCAAGAACTCCAGCACCGCCCCGTGACCGCACGCAGCCGCCCACATCACCGGGCTGTTGCCCGCCGAGTCCGTCGCCTCCGGATCGCCGCTGAACTGCACCAGCAGCTGCACGGCGTCTAAGTGGCCTCGCTCGCAGGCCAGGCTCAGTGCAGTGCGGCCGCGCTCGTCCCGCAGGTTCACGGCCGCACCCTGCTCCAGCAGCAGCCGCACGAAGCGCGAGCGCATCGCGGGGTCCGGCAGCCCCACGGCCACCATGAGCGGCGTCCGGCCCTGCTCTGCGCGGCAGTCGATGATACTGCGGTCCAGCGCGTCCAGCACGAAACGGGCCAAGTGCACTTTGCCCGCTTGCATGGCCTCAAGGAAGGTGCGCGTACCCGCTCGGGGGCACAGGTCCTTGGGCTTGAGCATGGCTCCGGCGGCCGGGGCCCCGGAAGTCCGACAGCTCCGCGCGGGGGCGCCCCTGTTCCCTCACCCCACGGGGCTACGGCCCCGGCCCGGACACCGGTACCGCTCTTTCCGCACGGCGCGTAGGTGGCTGCAGCCGAGTGTCCTGCAGTTCTCGCTCAGGTCTCCCTGCTGCTCAGCTGCCTCGCCGCTCCCGGGGTGTCTTACTTTTCCTCCCTGGGCCCCCCCTCCCCGCCTGGATGTGTGGGCTGCTTGTTGCTCCCGACTCCCGCTCAAGCGCGGACTCCTCAACTCTTGGGCCCTCTTCCCCGTATCCGACGCCCCTTGGTCCCTCGTGGCTTGGAGCTGCGCCACTCACCGACACCCCGGGCAGCCCCTGCTCCCCTGCTGAGCGGGTGGCTCCCGCCTGGCGCGCCTGTCTCCTGCCTCGGCGGGGAGCACCGCTCCTCCAGCTCCCGGAGCCTCTCCCCGCCTCCTCCTCTCTTGCGGGGGCTGGGACGCTTGCTTTTTTACTTGGGGGGCTCAGCGGCTCGTGAGGTGCTCCACGCCTAGATACCTGGCTTTATAGCTTCGGGGGTCTCCATGGCAATGGCTGCTCTGGAAGCAGGCTGCACCTTCAGGGCAGACGGACAGGGAGAGGGAGACCGCCCCTGACCCCCACCCTTTCGTGGGCCACGAAGTTGGGGAGCGGCTCCTCCTCCGCGCTCCCCTGGGAATGCGGCGGCGGTTGCAGGGCGGGGGCGGAGGCTGCTCGCCCGGGGCCACATGCACCCGGCGGGGCCAATCCTAAAGTCTCAGTCTTCTTTCCCCGCCCCCCGCCTCCGCCAGAATCGGTAGCCTCGGCTGCTTAGAAACTGGCGGGAGCTCCTGCCATCGGTTCTAGGTTAAAGGGACTGGGATCCCATCAGGACAGAACTGGACAGTGCACGAGCTTGAGGCAGGCGAGAGACAGAAGAGTAGTAATTTGGGGTATGAGGCATTTGCGCTCCGGACTAGGACGCTCAGTCTGGCAGGTAACTACCATCTAAAGTGCAGCGAATCACAGCCACACACAATTGTGCCTCCCGCACACGCTCACTCAGAGCAGGGCGGGGGCGCATTCTCCAATTTCAGACGTCTCCAAGCCTGACAGCGCTCCCGCGTGCCAGCTCTACTGTTGGTCGGTCGCTGTGGAGCAAGTTGACTAGACGCTGGCCGCTGTGACCCAGGGCAGATGCCTTAGGGTGTGCAGGCATTAGGACTCTCCAGGCATTACATCCTATCCCCTCAAAGATGAGCTAGAGATAGGGTCCAGGAAAGGAAAAAGACATAAGCAAGAATTCCCCCGACAGAGCTGAGTTCTCTTGAGCACAAAACCATCTCTAGGCCACAGAGCTGTAGGCCTGACCCCTAAAGAGAGGAGAGAGCCTGAGACCCATTTTTCCCCCCCATCAGATGTGTGGAAAACCCACTGGACATCCTCTTCCTATGGACAATCAGCTCATGGGCGCTAGGAAGGGGTGATACTGAAGGCCTCCGCTGAGTCTTACAATGACTGCCCCACAAGCTCCCAGGTCTAGAGGGTTTGAGGATAGTTGGAATGGAATTTATCTGTAGAGTGAGTGAAGGGCTAGGGACTTTTCTCAGCTGGTAGAGCATTTGTCTAATATACACAATTGGTTTGAATCCCAGGATGAAACCAGGTGCGGTGCTGCACACTAGCACCCCAGCACTTGAGAGATGGAGGCAGGAGGATCAGAAGTTCCAAGATCATCCTCAGCTACATACTGAGGTTGAGGCCAGCCTGGGCTACATGAGACCCTATCGTTATGTTTCCAGCAATGGGAAACACAGATGCACAAACTGAATTCTGAATGAACGAGATTTGTCTTCTCCCTCAGGAAGACAAACCCAGGACTGACAACATCTGCTAAATATAAAACTCAGACAACCAGTGGAAGGAAGGGCAAATGATGGGAAGAAGAGAGAACTGAGGTCTTCTGAAGGCAGTGGCAGAGATGGTCCTTTAAGGATGAGTGACACTGACTAAGAATCAAGGAAGATAGTCCACACAGAGGTTTACAGGGGACACCCGACAGACACCATTTTGAGGGTTGTGTTCAGGGGTCCTATGTTGTAAGAGAAAGGAAGCTCGGTGAAGAACTGAGGAGGTGTTCCGTCTGGGAAGAGCAAGCTGCCTTGCAGGACACTCCTGAGGATACTGTGAGGAGTGTTCTTGCTGAGTGAGGGGTGGGGGCAGAGGAGGCCCTGGAGCATCCCTGCCTTCTGGAACACTTAGGCTCCAGGATGGCTTAGGAGAGGATTCAGGCTAGACCCTACAACAGGGACTCACACTCCCCTTTGTCCTGTGAGGCATATTACTAAGTGCACAGTCGGTGAAGTGAGCCCCCACATGATTCTTGGCAGGAGAGTCAGGTCTCAGCCTGTGTCATATACTGGCAGTGTCACCCCACGGCTGCACATTCCTGTCTGTAAGAGGAAGCAGAGACTCAGCCTGCACCACACAAGATCAGGGAGCCAGTGTTGGAGAAGTGTCACTTAGAGGGTCCTCAAAGTTCGTCCCATCAATGACCAGGTGACACTCTCTACTCCCAGGAAGGGAACAGGGACGCTCCCCCTCTTTCTTCAGCAGAAGAATGGCTTTTATCCCTTTAGGACTCAGTTTTCCCTGTCTGCATCATGAGAGAAAATCCTTTCTTCCCTTCTGTCTGCCTTCAGGTTCAAGAGGTAGGTTAGGCTGTGTACCTCTAAGAAGAAAAGCACCAAACCCCGGAGAAGAGGCTGTTGGCCAACCCCCTCCTCCCAAGAGCCTCCCTGAGCCAGCTCAGCTTTGCCTGTGCCCCTATTGCCTATGGTGGAAGGAAACAATGTATTTGTGGGTGGGGGGGGAGGGAATAGTGGAAAAATTGGTCCAGTCTTCAGAGCCTCACTTGGTCTGTGCTGAGTTCCCAGATGGGCAGTGATTCCCAGGGC
The DNA here is from genome assembly GCF_004785775.1 of Grammomys surdaster. NCBI lineage: Eukaryota > Metazoa > Chordata > Mammalia > Rodentia > Muridae > Grammomys > Grammomys surdaster. Next base: position 21,079,050 of record NW_021604618.1, read on the forward strand.
TCAGAACCTAGAGCCTTTGCTCTGACTTTCTTCCTTGGGCTCACTGTGTTCTGAACAGAAAAGAAACAGCAAAGCTGGGGGAAGAAAAAAAAGCTTCACTGTGGAGCACAGAGGCTCCAACAGCCGGAATTAGAAGCTGTCGTTTAGGGAGCTGCAGGCTGACAGGAGAAGGAGCTATGCAGGCAGGGGGCAGGCAGGCACTTCACTCTCCTGCCCTCCCACCTGCCCAGCTTCTTCTCCTGCTGTCCCCAGGTTGGCAAGAGGGCTTCCTCCCAGAGGCGCCTCAGTTTGCAAGTCTGTCTGTCTGTAACTGCCCCTCCCCACCCCCTCCTTTCCTCTTCAAGTGTCACCAGCCCCCTCACCCTGTCACATTGCACTTGCTAGCTCCTCAGGGTGAGTCTAGTGGCACGTGCCTTGGAGCTGCAGGGAGCTGGGAGGGGAGGGTGTGCGGAGGGGGGGTGTGAGTCAGCAGAGGATCTGGTACTGAGTCAACCATGGGACTCCTAAGGGGTGAGGACCCTTCCCCATGTCAAATGCTAATGGAAATCATGAGTGAAGAGGGAACCTGGCCCTATGGCACAACAGCGATGGAACCCAGGTGTCTTTTACCTGTCCAGTGCCCTGTGCCCAAGGGAGGGCATCAACTCTTCCTATGTACTTCCCCTGTGGCCACAGATTAACCTATCTCCAGGGTTTCAAACCAGCCATTTTGGGCATCAGACTGAAAGCAAGCAAGTGGGTATCCAGACTGCCAGAGACACTATTCAGAGGCCCCTTCCGAAGGCAGGATTGCAACCCCTTCCCATTTGCTCAGCTGCATCCTGACCTGGCAAGAGGAGAACTGAAGGCAGGCTTTCCTGAGGGTTCATGGGTATCCACTGCCCAGTGGGGCCCTGTTAGCTCTGACTGAGGCCCATGTACCTGGCTCAGTGAGTTCCCCTCAGTCTGGATCCTCATTTCCACAGAGTTGCATCCCCAGGAGGTAGGAGAGAAGGGCAAAATCGGCTTTCTGGGAATGGGTTGAGGTCAGGGCATTGCCTCGGGGTATGGATGTCCAACCCTAATGGTGTCCAGTGTGGCTATGGCAGGGAGGCTGGCTGTCAAAAGCTAGGCTTTAGATGTATGAATGAACATGCCTTAGCTTTTCTCTGTGGCTGGGACAGGTAGGGACCCCTGAGGTCAGGCCCTGAGAGGGATGGGTGTCCCTGTTCATTTTCCAAAGCCACAGGTGTTCACAGCTAATGGCATCTGCTGTAACTCTCTGATAAGAAAACAACCTTTTCCCAGCATCACCCCACCCTGCCAGCCCATTTGGGATTTGAGACTGAGCTGGAGGTGTGGCCCACAAGCTATGCCTCCAGAAAGTTTATTGGAATCAACCACAGCAGGGTCAGGTCCCTGTATGTGTGGTCACGCTAGGTGTTCCTAAAGAGACCCAGACAACTCAAAGGTTTGGGTTTACCAAGAGGGTGGGTGCACTTTTGTACTGGAATCTTCTGCTCCAGTCCTGGTCAGGGGAAACAAGGGAAGGGCACATCTGTGGGGGTGTGGAGAAGAGAGAGTAACATCATCTTCTAAGGGTTCTGCCATCAGGGCCAGCAGACAGAGAAGCCAGAGGCAGGGCAATTTGACAGGGCCCCAGAAAGGCCTTTGCCCTTCCTGCAGCTCCCAAGGTACCCATTCACTTCAGAGGCCTTCCACTTCCCTTTGTCTTTTCCTAACTGGAGAATAGAGGCCAGTCTAAGGCGGGAGATTCTGGGTTTGGTAGGAAGGAGAAAAATAAATAAACCATATAAATCCAGTAAAGAAAATGATGATGAACTCAAGCCCTGACCTAATACTGGTGGCACACCTGCTAGGAAGTGCCAGACCCAGATCCAGAAAAGAGAGTGAACCAATTTCAGAGTTGGAGAGAGAGCACATGAGAAGCTAGTCTCCCTTTGTCAGCAGGCATAGCCCCAAGCCCCCAGTACTTGATCAATCAAGGGGCAGCGGAGAAAGCTTCCCCATGTAGCCATCTATCCCCATAAGCAAGAGGTGAGGGCAGGGGCCTTTGCTGCCATTCTGGAAGTAGCCATTCCCAGAGAGCTCCGAGGCAGTGCCAGGCTCTTCCTTAAGAAGTTAGCAATGCTCTGTACTCAGGGCAGCCGAAGATGCAGCCTAGAAGCCTGTGTAAGGTACTGCATCAAGGCAAGCATCAAGGCAGGAGGCCTGGTCCTGCTGGAGCCATGTCCACAAGAGTGAAGGTTCCAGGGTGCAAAGCCAAGCGTCCAGGAGAGAACTGAGCTCCAAGTGGAGAGCCCCTGCTTGTAAGTCAGGAAAGGCAGAGGGGAGGCCAGGGCCCAATTTCCTCTCTCTTAGTCCATATTCCTTTGCCTTCAATGAGTTCATGGCACTACAGGTGGGATAGACAGAAGAAGCCATCTTAGAAAAGATTCAGGTTCCATGGGGACTCTTGCCCTGATAGTCTCTTATTTCTGCCTTATCTGTCTGAGAAGGGGGGCCACAGCAGCCAAGGCAGCCCCAGGCTCCCACAGCCCCAGAGTATTAAGGTCCTTTTCCGCTGGGAAATGGGACCATGTTCCAGAGAAGGGTGTGGATATCCTTGCTAAAATGTCAAAGTGAGATGCTGGCATCAGAGGCGGCTCTCCTGAATGTCTGCCTTGTTCACAAGTGGTTCCTCTGGACACGACTCCTCAGAGGCCGCACAGGGCTTCTCAGGCTTGTCTTCTGCTTCAGCGGGGAAGCCGACCTTGAAGTAGGCCCGCACTGACTCCTTTACTTCAGCCTCCAGGCCCTTCATCTTGGCCTCATACTCAGCCAGAGCCTTCTCCTGGAACTGTAGGGACAGCAGGGACCATTACCAGGCTCAGGAGGGGACCCTGCCTGCCCTGGACTACAGAATACTAAGATTCTCATTCTATTCAGGACTTCCAGGAGACTGGGGTAAGAGATAGAGAGAGAAGTTCATCAGAACCTTCCAGGAGAAACATCAAGCAAAGAAATCTGTAGAGGCATCTCATTTGAAAGGGCCTTGGGACACCATGAGAACCTGCCTGTGACCCACTGGTGAGGTGTGATTGACCCTTCCCTGACCTCTTGTGTGGTGTCCCTGGGGTTGGTGATGGACCCTTCCCTGACCTCTTGTGTGATGTCCCTGGGGTTGGGCCCCTTTCCACCCATTTAGCCCCACTGGGACCAGGACAAAGATCTTCTCACCTGCTTTTCCATCTCCTGAATCTGCTCCAAGCAAGCTGTCTGCCTCTCTTCCAGCTTCTCCTGGTGACGCTCCAGGGTCTCTGTCATCTAGGTGCAGGTAAGAGATAGAGAATCAGGTAGATAGGCAAGCCACATAAAGACTGGACTCTAGCTCTAATCTCAGCTAACCAGCAGTGAGACTTGGGGCAAATTCCTTAACCTCTGGGCAGCTTTTACAATGTGTAAAATGAGGTAATCACACTTGGCTCGGGATTGTGAAGGATCACATGTCTGGTCCACAGGAAGCACTTGTCATAGTGTCTGACACAAGGTCAGGCCACAGTAGGTCTGTTACTGTGGCTAGCAATGCCCAGGGAAGGAGCTTTCGGTCCATTCTCAGTAGTGTTTCCCTTCCTCTTTTCATTCCATGGTGCCCCAGGAAGCCTTCCTCTCCTGTCCCATCCAATCCCATCCTTCTACGACCTGTTAACTCATGTTTCCCAGACAGTTCCCTTCAGGCTGGCTGGCTCCACCCACAGGCCAGAACCTTGGGATAGTTCCTCCGATTCCTAGCTGCATGGACACTTCTGGACAGCCTGCTATCAGACACTCACATCCCCACACATACTTACGGAGAAAATGATTGTGAAGGACACAGCCCTGCATACCTGCTTGACAGCCTGGACCACTTCCTGGATGTGGGAGGTGTTAATTTCTCTCTTGAGCCTGTTGATAGATTTAGAGTTTTATAAAGGGACAGAGTCAATAAATTATTATTCTTACAAATAAGAATTCCATCACTGAAGCAGGAAGGAGCAGAGAGACCAACATGGAAGATGGAGAAGAGGTATTTGGGAGCCCTGGGTTCACGTCCTCATTAAAACACTCCGACAGAAAGGCATCCAGGGTGGGCTCAGTGGAGAGTGCAGACATCTAAGGGGACAGGCTGCTACCCCTAGGCTCCATCTCCCTCTCTTTGTGCATGGTTTTCCTTCCATTGCTCCTCTCTCCTTAAGCAGTGTTAGCATCTGGGGTTTGATCAAGGGAGACTCTGAGAGAGACAGCAAAGGAACCAACTTGTGAAGGGTTAAGACAGAGGCAGATCTGCTGGAATCAAGTTAGGAGCTCTTGTAGGGTGACCCTCTTCCAGCTGGAGTACGGTCTGCTCACATGGGTCTCCCCTTCAGGGTTTACCTCTCCTGGGCCATCTTGTCTGTGGTGACTTTGGTCATGGCTTGGATCCGTTCCAGCCTCTTGGCCTCCAGTTTTTTCTTCATCTCTTTGGTGTCACTGCGGACAGACAAGGAGGAGATATTCTGTAGACCATGGCCTTTGGCTGGAGGTAGGAGCAGGCAGACAAGAAGGGTGACTTTACATTTCTGAGGTCTCCTTGAAGGTCTTGAGTTCAGCAGCCTGTTTCTCTCTGGCCAGCTCCATCATCTTGGCGATTTGCTGCGAAGGAGGAAGAAGGACAAGCTTAGCTTAGTGAGAAGCCCTTGGCTGTGTAAAAGGGGTGGGGTTGGCTGCTGCAGCCGCTGTTGTCCCACACCTCGGTCACGTGCTGCTCCTTGCGTTTGAGGACAGAGCGGTACTGCTCCTCGCCTTGCTGCTGCAGCTCCTGCTCCAGCCTGTCCTTCAGCTCCTGCACGCGCGGGTCCGCTCCCTCGGGGAGCTCACTAGGCGCCACGATGGTCTCCTCACAGGGCAGGGTCCTGCGGAAGCCACGAGGGCACAGGCCCTGAACCAGGCGCCACTACTCTTGGGGAGGGCAGGGTACCACTGATGCCCTTACCTCTTCTTGCGGGAGCCCTTGCCCGGGCGGATCTTGCAGCCTGCTGCTGGGGCCTGGAGCTCCGCCAGCTGTGCAGCGCCACGCTGCAGCAGCTCCTCCCAGCGCCGGGCTCCACGCCGCTCGAGCTCTCGGAGCTCCTTCTCGTGTCTCCGCTGCAGCTTCACCACGCCCTTCAGCTCCCGCAGCTCTTCTAAGCTGGCGGTCTGTGGTTCTGCAGAGGCATGGCTGAGGTGCCATGCCATCCAGAGCATCCTCCCCGGAAAGTCCCAGGCCCTCCTTTCTGATTCTGCCCCATGATCACATGACTCAGCAGGCCTTACCTGCCACTTCTTTCCTGGCTTCCTCCTTGGCCTTGGTCCCAGGTACTGTAAGAGCACAGAGCTGGGCTGTCAGGTGCCTTAGAGGCACCTCAGTTTGGTTCCTGCAGGGTTGTAGTTAAAGCCCTCTGCAACTCCCCCGGGTTTCCTAGTGTTGAGGCTTCAGATTCAGATTTTCTCTCCCCGGATGAAAGTGTTAGTCTTTTGGTGGGAGAGGGGCAGAGCTATCCTCTAGGCAGGTGGACCAGAACTACCTACCTGTTGATCCATTGCCTGCTGAGACTGGAGCCCCATTGGACTGGCTGGCAACAGGAACCCCAGAGGAGAAGGGCTTCTGTGTGAGGGTGGCCTGTTAGAATGGTGGCTCTAACAAGATGTTCCCTGAGTAGGGGACTCCGCCCCTCCCCACTCATTCCACAGCTCGTGGAGGGTTCTGGCAGTGGTCCAGGCAACACACACCTCAGGCAGACTTCCGGTCACTTCCTTGAGCTTCACGGACTTCTTATCATGGGCACTGAAGTACTTGATCGGGTTGGCAAGGGCCACAGTGAGGTCTGGGAAGCACAGGGTATGACCGGTGCGGTGCGGATGGAGTTTAAGGCCGAGAAGGATTCACCTACCACCCTTTCACGTTCCATTTCAGATACCGGCTTAATGAATCGAGAGGGAGTGGACAGCTTGGGACCAGGCACAGGTCTCCTACCTGCCCACGTGTCAGGTACGTAGTCCTTCATCTCCAGGAAGACGAAGAGAGCAGGCATGGTGAGGGGCATGTTGCTCTCACTGCGCAAGCACAGATGGTGGTATCCTGTGGAACATGGTGAGGTGGAGAGTAAGCCAGAGCCCACTCCTGCTCAGCACCACAGCACAAACAAGTACTTAGGACTTCTGGCTTTAGAGTCAAAGACCAGGGTTGTAAGTCTAACACTGTGCTTTCCTACTGTGTGGCTTTGGGCAGGTTAGGTTATCACTAGGTTAACTCCTCAGCTATCTGCCGTGTGTGTTTATTATGAGGATGTGTTATAAGCTCTTCACACCTTTTTTATTATATTTTAATTTATCTACTCTGCGTGTGTGCGCGTGCACATGCAGAGGTCAGAGGACAGCTTGTGGGAACTGGTTCTCTCTCTTGCACCATGTGGCGTCTAGGGTCAAACTCGGATCATTAGCCTTAGCGGCAAGTGTCTCTACCCGCTGAGCCATCTCACAGCTCCTCTCACACATTCTAAGTGCCCAGAGATGCCAGCTGCTCAGGAATCTGTAACAGTGACTCCAGAAGATCATGGGCATTCTGTTAGGTGGGCAGAGTTCCCACCAGTCAGGTTCCTGGAGAAAGTCTATTCCTGTCCCAGATAAGCTGATAACCTGAGGGAGGATGCTGAGGCCTCAGAGACCCTGCCCGAATGCCACTCCCGCCCCAGACAGGATGCTGGTCTTGTCTCAGACTCTTTGCAAGTAGTTAAGACCCTCAATTCCTTACCAGAATGTAAGGCATTGATGGGGATGATCCGGTGTCCAAGAAATTTACTGCCTTCTTCCATCACAGCTATTCTGAGGGAGGCTAGCTCAGGTACCAAGATCTACAGTAGTTTAGGACAACGGAGTCTGAGGAACAGACAGGGGTCAGGGGAGACAAGCAGCCCTTCCCCTTGACTCCAGAAGTCTCACTCAGTGCCAGGATGAGACCATGGCAGGTACTGCTAGATTTGGTAAGGATAGGCAGGAGCAATGCCCTATGGTACGTACAAGCATCTTCCATTTTGAGCCAGACTCACATGGGAAAATGGACTTGATGTACAGCCCAGGACAGTGAGCCCATGCAAATAGCCCTTGGCAGCTTTGCCAACCAGTGTCCAAAGAGACAAAGAACTCTCCCATCATCCCCTAGCTTCTGGGCTGAGAGTTCATGTTTCTATTTCTAATCCTAATATGTACACACACACACACACACACACACACACGTACACAAACCTTGTGAACTTGAGTTTGGGACTTCTAAATATAGTAAGGCATACCAGGGACAGGCAAAGAACTAGGGACAGATACCAGTGTTGGCCCCATCCCTAGTACCTTCTCAAAGATGAAGGGTTCCTCTTTCCAGACAGGATTGATGGAGTTAGCAGTAGGTGACAGCTTGGTACGATAGCGCCTTTTAGGGTCCCCTGGGAGGCCGAACAGCTCTACTTCCACATAGGTGCGCACACTGCGCTCTGACAGGAACTGCCCAGAGATGACCTAAGGGTGAGAACCCAGGGGAGGCCAGCATTAGATATCTCACTCCCGTTGATTCCTAAGCCCGTGGGGCTTCTGTCTCCATAGGCTAAGTATCTGCTGTAGGTATTGTAAAGTTCCCCCTTCAGCACTGGCCATCAAATAGCAGCGGTGTGACGCAAGATTTACAGGCAAGCTCTAAGGACCTGAGTGCTTCCAGGACTCAGGAGAGGCAGGCCACCCACACTTCACCCAGACAAGAAAGGAGCAACAAACGTTTACCCCCTGGTCTGAAGCCTGGGCTCCTGCTGCCCAGCATGGCCCAGACTCCTTCTCCCCTCCCCCACTAGAGTCTCAGCCCTTCCCCTTGGTTTCCATGGGGACCAAGAGGCAGACTCCAGTGCTGAGGAGGAGGCAGTTTCCAAGGCAACTTGCTACTGCAGGAACTGGCTGGGGCTGAAGTCTTCAAGGTATCAGGAAAGGGGGCTGAGGTAGAGGGTGGGTTTCTTGGCCTTTCTCTCAAGAGCCCAGCCCTCCCAGCTACTTGTCAACCCTGGGCCTTACCGTAATGGAGAGGGTGGTGGCTACCACCACATCAATGCGGTCCACGGAGAAGGGGTTGAACTGCTTGTCCAGCCTGCGCATGAACTCGTGCTTTAGGAGGTAGCCACTCTGCCCATTGAATTCAAACAGTGCCATGTTCTGCTGCATGGGCAGGTCTGGGGGACGAGAGGATGCGGTGAGGATGGTGCAACCTGGATCGAGATTCAGTCTCTTTGCAATACTTTCAAGCTTTTTTTTTTGGGAGTGGGGAATGGGTGAGTTTGGGTCGAATGAGAGTTTCACATGTCCCATCCCAGACCTTTGGGAGTACCTAGCCTTTCAGGAAGGGTCTTCAACCTAGAGTCAGCAAGGAGTAATGGTAGACCAGGCTGCAAATTCACAGAGGATTCGGGATAGCTGGTACAGATGTGACATCCAACCAGAGCATCCATGCCAGCCTTTGTGTCTTATGTATGCTCCAATATATGAACAGCTGAACAAGCATGAGGGAATGAGCCCCTTCCCAAAGTGCTCCCAATACCAGGGTATGCTCCCAGAGCTTACACAAACATCACTTCCAGTAGGCATCAAAGCTCTTTATCCAGGGAGGAGTAAAGATAGGATAAGCAGGGCCCAGAGGAGGGTTTGGGCTAGGGGTGTCTGGGAATGCAGGGCCCAGAGGGGGCTCTCTTATTTTGGAAGTGCCCTTACCCATTGTCTGGAAATTGAGGGCAACCATCTGACATCCAGCATTCCAGAACATCTGGGGCATGAAGTTGGAAGAGTCCATGCGTGTGCCCTTCGGGTACACACGGCTCATCTGGCGTTTATTATAGCTGTTGCTGAGTATAGGAGGTAGCCAAGGCCACTTGTACCAGGAGGAGCCCAGACCCTCCCCCAAACCGCACCCACCAGGGACCTTGTCTGGCAAAGCCTCAAGGATACTCCACAAACTGCATGGAGGCCTTGGAGAGCAGCTCATAGGCCTTGAGCTCCGTGAAGGAAGAGACAACGTAACTTCTGTTCTTCTCTGTGCAAGGGCGAAAGGGAGGGGAGTCCACATCAGGCTGCCCCCTCTCTCAGCCCTGCCTTCCTTTTGGGTAACTTTCCTCTATAGAGAGCTGCTTCCAACCTAGGATTCTGTTGAGGTCTGAAGGTCTAGCAGCCAGATTTGAGAGGAATGTACTGGGATAAAGAGACTTCATGGCGGACATGCAGAGGGAGGGAACCTGCATCATGGTGGGAAAGGGTGAGGACCATATGCCATGGATAGGCATGTAGGGTATGGCGGACATATGAGGCTGAGTCCAGGGTATCAGGAACATGTGGTATACACACCTGGTGAGAGAACAGCTGGGGCATGTAGTTGGAAGAGACTATGTGTATGGGACACACGAAGCTCACATATTGTTTGCTATAGCTGTACCTGAGTATAGGTGTTGGCCAAGGCCATTGGCAGGACCCCAGCCCTTCCTGCAAGCCTCCAGGCAGGGGATGGTGGCTGGTGAAACCTTAAGGATACTCAGGCAGTGATGTTTACAGGGAGTGAAATGTGCAAGCAATCGGCAAGTGCAGAGGAAGCTGTATAATAAGGTTAGTACCCCATACCCTCCAAACGTATCCTGGGTGTGCCTAGGTAGCAGAGCGGGTTGGGAATTCAGATATGGGGAGTCAGTGTTTCAGAGATTCACCTGCACAAGAATGTTCAGAAAGGTACTCATGTTGAGGAGGCACACAGAGTGGGAAATGCACTCAAGGGCATCTTGAAAAGATCAGGACAAACGTCATGGCGACACACAAAAAAGGAAGGATCTGATGGGATAAGTGAGCCTCTGGAAACTGCTCTGCCTGCCGCCCCCTTATGGGAATTCTCTTCCCTCCCCATACTCTCTTTCAGATAGGGTCTCTCTATGTAGAGTTCTGACTGTTCTGGAACTTGCTATGTAGACCAGCATGGCCTCTAATTCACGGAGGTCAGCCTGCTTCTGGCTCTGAATGCTAGGGTTAAAGGTGTGCTCTCCCAGGAACTCTTCCTCCCGGGCTGGGGCTCCTAGTCTTGGTGCAGCACTTGATAGAGTTCAGGCCTGAGAGATGCAAAACCTTAGGAAACTACAGAAGCTCCAGACAGGCCTGGCTGAGGTGGCCTGTCATACCGACCTGCCTGTCACTGACACACAACAGAACATTCCGTTTGCAGCCAAGTTCTTCAGTCCAATGCTGAGAGCCACTGTCACTTAAATAAGCCCTTTGTCTGACTCCTAAGCTGGGTATTTATAGACAAGGCCCTTAGTCCAAGAGGGAGCAGGTCCCTTCCTTTCATCCCACTCACGAGGACATTCTTGAACCAGGACAGCCTGTTCCTGAACCCGGCCTGCCCTCTCTCCCCAACCATCCTATACTAACGTACATACGTGCAGAGAACTCGAAGGAGATAAACTTGGTTGGCTGGATGTAATTGACAAGGCTGGACATTTCCTCGTAAGCTGTCACCTCCAAGCCTGCTGTGCCCTAGAGGACAAGGGGAGAGTGGAGAATGGAATAATACAGAGCCCACACGGTAGCCCGTGTCCACCTAGAAGGTAGCACAGCAGAGTGTCCCCACACACCTCATCCGACTGCATCTTCTTAATTTCTTCTTCATCCAGGCTTCCTGACTCCTCTTCTTCCTCATCTTCCACCACCACCACCTCCTCCTCCTCCACCTCAGTCCGGTCCTCAGCACTCCACCCTGCTAGACTCAGTATTGTCAGTCCTGGCTCTCCACAAACTCCACCCAGTCCCATTACTCACTCACCTGTGTCCTCTTCTACAGGGACACTAGACGGGAAGCTGCCCTCGGCCACCCCACCAGGCTTTTTGCTGGAGGAGGCTGGCCCAGAAAACTGGTTCTTCTTATTCTTAATGAGGATCTTGCCCCGGAGGTCCTCAGGGCTGGGCAGAGGGATGCCAGGTTTCAGCTGTAGACAGGAAAGAGGTGGGTCCCATTGCCTCCCCTGTGGTGTGTCTCTGTGGTGTGTCCCCGTGGTGTGGGCCTATGTTGTTGCCTCACCTCCAACCGCTGCCCCTTGTGTCTTGAATTCCGATTTGACTGAAATCACTTGTTCCTTGGCAGGAATGTCTCTTTCACCCATTCCCTCTGATTAGACCTCTCTTTTCACATGGTCACTGAATCTCTGTCATCTTCCAGATTTCACCTTACCCATCACACCCTTCCAGAAAGCCTTCCTTGATCGTCTAACTCCTGAGCACTGTCTCTCATAGCAACCACTGGCTGTAGTTGGCCTGGACAGTTGTCTGTCTCCTCATGAAGTGGGTCAGAAGCCTGGGACAGCACTTGTGGCAATTGGGTTTGTTGTTTTGGCTTGTTTGTTTGTTTGCTTGCTTGCTTTAGATAGGGTGTCAGTATGCAGCCCAGGTTAGCATGTAACTTGAGATCTTCTTGCCGCAGCCTCTCAAATGTAAGTGCCGCCATGCCTAACATTCATTTCTGTCATGGGCAGACCCCTAATTCTAGCATACTCTATGACACATGGTAGATGACAGGACCCCAGACTCACAATCTATCAAATAAACTCAAGTATCTCTGTCCCGCTGACCTGGTTCCTGATGCCCAACAAGACTGTGAACTCACAGGAAAGTTTTCCAGCGGATCTGTGAGCAAGGTCTCTCCAAACATGGTCCTACAGTACTCAGCCATCTTGGCCTGTTGGCGGGGTCTGTTAGCAGGAAACAAAGTACAGGTAGGGGTTGGTGCCAACCTCTTGCCCTGATGACCCAGATCAGGGGCCCAGGAAGTGGGGCAGGTAGGAAGAGAGGAAGGAGAAGCTGAGGTCCTAAGGAGACGGAATGAATGCCTAGAGATGGGGACAGTATATGTGTGTTGGGGGTGAGGGGGATTCGGGCAAGAGGCTGGGGCAGAGGGAGAGAATGAGGCTGAAGAGGCCAGGACACGCACGAGTCCACATGGTTTTCAAATGACAGGATGACAGGATATGGGGAGGTCTTAAAGGCACTTTCTGCAATGGCTTCGATTGCTTCCTAGAGGAGAAAGGGACTCTGTAAAGAGGGCAACTTCTCCCCACTACTTAGCCTCAGCATACACATAAAACTAGATAGCCACGGTAGCCTCCCAACAGCTTGAGGTATTCCAGATGCTTCTCTCCTTCAGCTTCACTTCCCAAACCCAGAAAACACCCCAGGCCCTTTCTGATGGCCACTGTCATCCACTTCCATGCCCCAAGACCCACCTTGAACAAGATATCTGTGGTCATGGTGAAGCCATGGGTGATGATGGGCTCTTCGTCGGGGGGCTTTCCCTTCCAACAGTCTAACTCTACACAACGGCAGCCAGACAGCAGCACCTGGCGGTACATCTCAGCCGAGGAAAGACCTGAAAACTGGCCAGCTGAACCAATAGAGAGAAGGGACAGGGATGTCACTCACAGTCAGGCCAGGCCCCTCACTACCTCATAGTCTGTCCTGTCAGCAGGACAAGCAGTAGTTGAGGAGCATCTATGAAGCATCCGGAGCTCGGGGGCAGGACCCATGAGGTCTCCAGGACCCACCTGTCAGGTAGGTGTTGTGTGAAGAGTTGATGAAGTAGTGATTCAGTGGCTGTGTCATGTCTTGGTGGGTCAGCAGAGTATCATGGGCCAACACACTGTTCTCTGGTCCACAGAGAAACCAGACCATGCCCTCTGGCGACAGCTGGCCTGCAAGACAGTGGACAGCAAGCAGTCATGGCTGCAACTCAGCCCCCGGGGTGGGACAGGACTACAGGAGGTAGGTTTCCTTGATCCTCACCCCTCTGCACATTGATGCCGCTGGGCTCGTACTTGTCAATGAGCACCTGCACCTGCTCAGGCCGGGCTGGTGGGAACAGCAAGGAGTTGAGTCGAGGGTCTCGCTGCTTCTGATTGATGAATTTGGTCAGGTGCTCCTTGGTCATGTAGGGTTTAGCTTTAGCATGGCTGCAGGCCAGAGAGAGGGGCACAGTGTATGTCCTTTGGACCCGGAGGCTTGGACTACCCTCTTCTCTTGTACAACCCTGTGATTCCCAAAAGGACGAGTGGAAGGAAGGAATCACTCCCTTACCAGCACTCCATGCCCAGCCCACAGAACTCACTAAGAAGTGAAGATCTCATCGATTTCTGGCCGAGGACAGAGGCTCATGAGGAAGCTCTTGTACACAGATTCTGGGAAGTCCTCGGGATTGATAGCATCATTCTGGAAGAACCATCACCTTGTTGTCATTCATCTACCTCACCTGCTCAGAACTAAGACCCACCACGACCTACCTACGCCTGGCTCTGGGGAAGGGGGGCCTGATCAGAGAGGAGTTACTCGAGGCAGACAGGTGGCAGACACATCTCAGGGAGCTTGGTGCCTGACTGCAGGGCTGGTTAGCTGGCGTGCTCTGATGATGATTTTGGATAGTGGCTTGTTCCGGGTTTGGAACGAGATTGGGACTAAGACTGAGCAGAATGAAGAGGACAGAGTGTCATAAGCAGGGGTGCCACTGGCCTGCCAGCATCCTGGGCTGTTATTCTTTTTTCTTTAAGTGAAAGACAAACTTTCTAAAGAATCAGTTTGAATATAGACAAACGTAGAGCCCTGGACTGTGAGAGCTAAAGGCTGACAGAACTGGAGGGAGAAATATGATGGCGCACCAGGAGCATTCGCCTGACGTGGACGAACCCCAGTACTTGAGTACTTGAGAGGCAGAGGCAGGTGGATCTCTGTAAATTGGAGGCTAGCCTGGTCTACAAAGAGAGTTCCAGGGTAGCCAAGGACACACAGAGAAATCTTGTCTTGCAAAAACAACCAACCAACCAACTAACCAACCAACCACCACCATCATCAACAACAACAAAATGTATGCTTATAAGGACACCATGAAGAAGCTGAAGGCAAACCTGAGCTAAGGAATTAAGGATGGGAGGGAAAGAAGAAGGGAGAGAGGGAGAGGATAGACAATCCACAAAATAAGATAAAATATTTTCCAATCCATTGCCCATTAAGTGTTAATCCAACAACAAAAAGATAGTCCAAAGGTTGGGAAGATGGCTTAGTTGTTCAAGTACCTGTATGCAAGCGTAAGGACCTGAGATCAGATCCCCAGCACCCACATAAATGCTGGTCTCCATGGTATGTGTCTATAGCCCCAGCATTGGGAATGGACAGAGACAAGAGGATCCCTGAAGCTCACTGCCAGCCATCCTCACCACACATGAGCTCCAGGGTTAGTGAAAGTCCAACACTGAAATGGGAGCAGGAGAGATAGCCATCCTCACCACACATGAGCTCCAGGGTTAGTGAAAGTCCAACGCTGATATGGGAGCAGGAGAGATAGCTCAGCGGTTAAGAACGCAAGCCAACAGTGACCTTGCAGAGGATCTGAGTTCGATTCCCAGCACTCACAACAGACAGCTCACAAGTGCCTGCAATTCTAGCTCTAGGGGATCTGATACCTCTGGCCCCTGAGGACACTTGCAGTCACATGTACATATCCACACACAGGCACACACAAGCACGTAATTAAAAAATAAATAAACTTTTCAAAAATAAAATAGAGAGTAATTGAGGAAAGACTTCTGACATCGACCTTCAGCCTCCACACATGTACAAACTCATGCACACACATACATACACCACAAATACACATGCACACACACAAAAAGAAGTGAAAGACAACGAATTAGAAATGGTGTTTCTGTAAAGGAGATACAGAAATGATAAATAAGTACATGAAAGAATTCACTATCATTAGTTATTAAGCAAATGCAAATTAAAATCAAGATGAGATACCATCTCATTCCCACTAGGACAGCATAAAGAAACGACAGACTGTAGCAATGTTGATGGGCCATAGGAACATGGGAACCCTCGTGCATGCTAGCAGGAGAGTAAATTGTGGCAGTCACTTGAGAGAACAGTTTGTCAGTTCCTCAAAATGGAAAACATAGAATCACCGTATAGTCATACAAACAATTTCATCTGTATATATAGCCAAGAAGACTGACAGCAAAACCATGACAAAATGCTTGTACAAGCATTATAGTAAAAAAGTGGAGAGAAGCCAAGTATCTATCAACATGGAATATGATAACTGCTATCTTAATATACATATTATATATAACTGATATATAATATACTCCATATATATGTATGTATATATACATATATGTGTATATACATATATGTCTGTATTATACATATACACACACATATATATGAAGTACTGATGCTACCACATGGATGAATCTGGAAAATACAATGTTGAGTGACAAAAGCTCAATATAAAAGACCACGGACTGTATGAGTCCAGAGTATATAATTCTATAGAAATAGAAAAAGAAATTAGACAGTATATAGGGATTCTGTGCTTTTCATTTTGTTCCTCCAGAAAACAAAGCGTTCAACACTATTCAGGACACACTGTAGGATCAACATGAGTCTTGGGGGATGAAGGTCTGAGCAGGAGAACATGGCTAGATCTTCCCCAGCCCAACTCTGTCTCTGAAGTTGGCTGTGGCTTTTACTGGGACACCGGGGAAGCAGACAAGGACCCAGCTAGGAATAAGCTCAGGAGAGAAAGTGGGCGGCTGTTACTAGAAGCAGGCAGGCAGGCAGTCTGAACTGTAAGGACCACCTCAGGAGCCCAGTCCACCATCTCCCTGCCTCATGCTTGGATCCAGTGTCTCTGGCTACACTTGGGATCACCAGTGCTACAAAAGCTGGTCCTGGGGGAGCATCCCTTGTGTGGTTCATGAGGAGAGCTGCTTGGAGACTTAGTTTCACTCATTTCTGGTGTCCTAAATTCTTACCAGGAGAAATGCATCATGGGGTGAGGCTTGTACTTACACAAGGGCACTGGCCAAGGGGAAAAAAGGTCTGAGATCCAACACCATCCCCAAACCAGGCCTGGACCTTGGCTCTGGGTCGTATCTACCCAGAGAGCTCTTTTTTTGGTAAATCACAGAAGACATCTCATGGGGTGACCCTGCTTCTGATTTGTAATTAAAAATTAATTGCTTAATTAAAAAGAAGTGGAGAATGTGTTTCTGAATTGAGCCAAAGTCTGTGCCCTGGCAGCTTCCACTCTTGGCTCTGCCCCTCTCCCCAACACCCAGCAGAATTAGTCCTTTCCTGGAGCTCTCAGACCCTGTGGTCTGCCTCCTGTCCTGATGTCCCTATCCTGATCCCCCACAATGAAAACATCGAACTCCTATGCCCAAGGCTAGGATAGGAAGGCTTGCCATGTCTGCTGCTGTCCTCCCCAACACTGCCTCCTACCCTGCACACTCCCTCGCCCTGGTCCCACCTTTAGGCCTAGTGTCAGTAACCAGAGCTTCTGTTTAATTGGCTTTGGGAGCTGTGGGACAGCAATGCCATCTCTGCCATCAGTCTCCCCCGCCATGTTTGCTCTGGTGGCAATGAGGGTTAGCAGAGTTGGCTGGGGCTGGAGAACTGCTCACCTTGCCTTTTGCAAGGTGACAGGCACTGAGGGCAGCTTCTACACGTTTGCGATCGGCAGGAAACATCTGGAAAAAACTGAGGGAACAAGGAAAGGTACCAGGCAGTGGAGGAGTCATGCCTAGGGAGGAAGGGCTTGGGGAGCTGGGTGGGCAGGTTGGAGCAAGTTCAGGAGACTCACTTCTTCACAGGAATTTTTCCTTCAGGATTGAGCTGCATTTTAAGCTTCACCAGGCTGGAGGGGTGGACAGTATCCCATCAGTCTGGGGGCTGGGAAGCCAACCCTTTGAGCTCAGGCGGGGAAGGGGGGAGGCCAGGGACAACGGGGAAATCGGCACTTACATCTTGTCCAGGAATGTGCTTCGGGGAGCATTGGCTGTCATTGGGTGTTTGGCGAGAGCCAGGACATCCTCAGCCCAGTCCTATAGAACACAGAGCCCAGAAGTCAAGTTCCTGACCACGTGGCCACCTGAGCCCCTTGGTCCAGGCCTATGACTCTCAGGAAGGTCAGGCTCTCCCAAGGGTCAACACTCTATCCAGGTGTTGCCAATGCACCTTGCCTACATTCTCCTTGTAAGAGACAAAGTTGTGGAAGGTGAGGTCCACCATGTCAGGGCCGGATACCACTGTGAGTGTTTTCAACAGGAAGTGGTTGTCTGGAAAGTCCATGTTAAAGACCTCCCGGAGTTTCTGGCTCTGTAGGAAACAGTGACACAGTAAGTCAGAGGTATGCTCTTAGTCTTGCCCAATGTGTCTTTTCCTGTATCTCCTCATCAGCCACTTGAACTGCCAGCCACTGAGGCAGAATGGCCATGGAACCTAGGGACCATGGAACCACAGGCCTCAGCATCCCCCTGTTTCTGGCTGCAGCAACTGCCATGGGAAGGAGAGGCCCATGGGAAGAGCTTGGCTAAGGCAGAGGGATCTGGGAATCCTGGGAATTTTGTTTGAAGATAGACTCTTAGCTCCTAACTCAGGGAATCCTGCTTCCAACTCTCAGTACCTTCAATCTTCTCACAAGCTTTAGGCAAATGTAGGCAAAGCATCACCAAGGAGTGGGAGCAAGGGGTAGAAGACACTTTCCAGACAGTCTGGCATACTTAGGGGCAGGAATTCCCAGGGTCAGAATCCAGGCAAGTCGAGCAGCAGCCACCATACCAGCCTTCCTTGGCCCGAGCTTGCATCCTTGCTGCCTAGCAGCCTAGGACCCACTCATCTGGTTTCACAGACAGACGCCCTAACACCAGCAGAGACTCACTCCTTGCCCTCTGCAACTAGTGGCTGCTTCTGGGTCCACTTACCTTGGGTATCTTGGCAAACTTCCCAAAGCGAGTGTCTCGGATGCTCGTGACATCCAGAAACTCCATCTCCTGGTAGCAGTTCCCAGTGGGAGCAAAGGAGGGTGGGGACAAGAGGGTCAAGTGGAGAATAATGACTCAGAGGGGAGAGAGCTCTCCACATCCCTTAACATCCTAGCTGCTGCCTTCTCTAGATGCCAAGACTGCTCCAGGCTTCCTGCATCCCTCCCTTCACGTCCTGCTCATCAGCTTCTCTCTACTTAGGGTGAAGTACTCTTCATCCCCTCCCTGGAATAAGAGCTGCAACCTGCAGCCTGTTTTTTATCCTGGAGTCTCCCACCCTCACCCCCATGCCTTCTTCTGTTTCTCTCAGTGGCTGTGCAGATCCTCTGAGCCCTGAGCTCTGAAATGACCTGGCCCTATCAGTAGCTCAGCAACTTGTTTTCCCCACTCTCTCCAAGAGATGGTAACTCAGGACTAGGCGGGCCCTGGCCAGTCATGGAATGAGGTGACTGACTGCACCTTCCCTCCCCGGCCCATAGGAGAGCCCCAGGAGCTACACTTCCTGCATCTCCTGCATCCATGTTTCCATCCTATACTACCAGGAGTCTAGCAGAGTTCGTTGGATCGGTTGGAGCTGAGGGCCATGTTGGGTAGAGTCTTACCTTACTTTGATATGTCCAGTATAAGTAGTAGCCCTTGGGATCCACACGGAGGATAACAGGAGAGGCTATTGAAGTTTCCTGAGGAAAGAAAGGGTCAGCTATCTGCTTTAAGATCTCAAGCCAACCTTCCTGGCCCAGGCTAAGGATTCAGATAGAGTCCATCCCCTTCCTAGAAATTAAAAAGGCATTTCCCTTTGTCCTCTGAGCTAACAATGGGGAAGCCTTGAGGAAGGGAGGCGGGATTATCAGATGAGAGGTGCACTTTCTGAACCCCAAGCAATGTCTCTACCTCTCCATGGTCTCAGGGGTCATGGCTCCGCTAAAGGATAGAATATCTCTCCAAGATTCCTTGCTACCATCTAGAAAGCTTGGCACAGTGGGAGCTGAGGCCCCAAGCTCTGATCTCCACAGCCAAGGCCCTGTACAAATCTAGCAGTAAGCCCTGATCCTCAGATTCCTTCCGTTCAACCATGAGCACTGGCTACCCCTCCCATCCAAATGACCCCAAGAGACACCAAGTTCCTTCACATCTCCAAAGTGAAGTATTCAAACCTCCTCAGTCTGAACTGTCTCAAAGGACCAGCCCACATTTCACTCCTTCAGGAAAGGATTTTCTGAAGTGTGCTGTTATTAATAAGTGGGGTCCATGGTCAGGAACTGGTTCACAGATGTAGAAATACATCTGGGCGACTCCTATGAATTCAAGAACTCCAAGGGCTGTGAGCCAGCTAGACCTTGAACTTGGTGCTTAGTGGTTAACCTTGGAGTGTTCTGAATGAGTACATAAGCGAATGAGCAAACTGGCCTAAATTCCTATTCCACTCACACAGTACTTAGGCGATCTTTTATTTTAATAGCCTTTGCATATATAAACAAGATATTACAACTGAAGTTTCCAACAATGCGTGACTATTGCTGCTGACACACCAGACCAAATACAGGATCTACCAAGGAAATGGAACAAGAAAGGTTCCCACGTTAGAGGTGGTTAGAGTGTGGGGGAAAGATTTTGTAAGAAAGCTGATTTTGGAAAAAAGCTGTATGGTGAGCTCTGAATCCCTTCTCCCAAGGGAGGGTCAGTGCTGGTTCCTTGACCTTAAGACTGTTTAGTGTGGGGTAGTGTAGACAGGAGCTGGTCTCTAGCCTTGGAAACCCAGAAGGTGCCCGGTGGACTGCCTCTGATTACACAGTTGTTTGGACAGCAAAATGTGAGTATTTGCTGGGCCCAAAGCAGACTCATTCGTGAGGGATGAGCAAAAAGGCCCAAAGCTGCAGGGAGAAAAATCAGTAATAAGGAAACAAAAACCCAATTGCGAGTGATCCCCTGAATAAGGATATTGGGAGATTTCAAGCAAGTGAGCCCCAATACATGGAGGGGGGACTCCCCCAAATCATCAAAAAGATCACCAGAGAAAGAATAAGCTTTAAGTTCTGTCAGGTCTAGAAACTCCAAGTCTGCTGTCGACAGCAACGTATTCAAGAAAGAACTCTCATCCTTCCTTGCGCCCCACATAGAAGGCCCTGGAAGAGAAAGAGCTGAGGACCCCTCTTTCCAGGGAGACTGCCGTTGCCCCCACCTAGTCCTAGAAGGAGAAGGGCAAAATGCAAGCCGAAGTAAGGTTAGAGCTTCACTTCGAATTTATTTCTGGAACAGGACTGGGTTTGGGGGGATCGCTGGACCATTGCCCAAGGGTGAAGGTCATGTCTGAGAGCTTGCTGAGTTTCTTTCTATAGTTAGAAAAGTTTTCCCCTCTACGTATGTTGTGAGGGGCTGTTGGAGACTAAACGGAGGCAGGTTGGTTACATGCTTTACACTACGGTTGTCAATATAGCGTGATATATCCCTGTCATCTACTAACTCTGCCCAAAGCAACCCGAGGCAGAGCCTGGTTCATAGGTCATGTGCCCTGTGACCAGGCTTGGAATATTCTTGCTCATGCAAGTCAGAGTCCAGGAACCACACAGCACTCTGGGTTGGGGAATGGAAACGGTCAACCAGACACACAGGTTAGAGAAAGAGTTACATAGCCTTACCCCTGATGACCCACTGCCCCCTCAGGTTATGCACACTTCCCAGAGGAACTGAGAGAGTCACTTCACTTTTCATTGTGAGTCATTTTCCTCCTTCCATAGGCTCTAAGACACGCCATATCACCACCATGTCACCACCGTGCCACCACCATACCTCACCAACCAAAACACTTCTAGAGAAACAGAAAACATTTCATGCCGGACCCCCATGCCCATAGTTTTGACAACCAGATGCCTTAACCAAGCATAGCCCCAAATGGTCTACCCTCAGACCCTTCTCGTTGCATAGAGAAACTAGACAAGCCAATCCAGGAGCTGAGGTAATAACTGTAGGTGTCGTCATGCACTGTTGGAAACCTCAGGCTTTCTCTAGGCCAGGCTAGAGCTTTCTTAAGGAGCCCTATCCGTCCCTGAAGGACAGTCCTCATTTTATTCTTCTTAGACCAAAAGATTCTATGGTTAGTGGCTGTGTTTTCAGGGCCCCGAGGACCAGAGACTACTTAGGAAGGAACAGACTCTGGGCTGGGGTACAGACGGGTTGGCAGGTAGTAGAAGGCAGAGCTGAGCTGAGCTACCATGGGGGAAGCAGTAAGTTCCTTCTCAGACTCTAATCCTTGAGCTTCCAGTTATCACCTGGGTCCACGGCCCTTTTGTGGCTCTTCCTACAGGAGTAGCTTGAGAGAGAAATGGCTTCTCTGAGACAGGACACATCTTGTTGTGTGGACTGGGGTGGTGCAGCTGGTTATGGGCTTCCTGCCAGAGTAAACTTGGGGTGTCTGTGCTGGGAAGGAGACCTGACTGACCTCTTTTACTGATCTCTCAGCTGAGTGGGGAGGAGAGAGGGAGGCACGCATTCCCCTACCTACACTGAAGTTACTAGAAACTAACCTTTATCATCTTCGGGGATTTGAAAAGGGCAAGTCAGATCCAAAGAGATTCGCTTTTCCGATACTGACTCACACACACACACACACACACACACACACACACACGCAGCCTACCCCCTCATTCCCAAACACAGAGGCTTCCCTCCAGCAGCCAGGAGCACACACCCTCACCCTAGACTTGTTTATCTAGACTGTTGTGACAGTTGCCTGGTCAAGCCACATAGGCGCCTGGGTGCTTGAAGACATAAACCAACCCTCCAGTTCTGCAAAGCTCCCAAGCAGCCCAGCCCCCCGCTGTCCGGTCCCCGGGAGGGCCCCAGCCCTACTCACGTCGTCCCACTTGATGAAGCGCTCCCCTTGGCTCAGATATGCCTTCACGTTAGGGGGCAAGAGAACAGGGTTGAGCAAAGACATGATGCCAAGGGTCTCCCTCTTTGGAGAGATTGGACAAACCTCTCCAGAGGACAGGAGGAGAAAAGGAAGGAGGGTGAACTAGAGGGGAAGCTAGGCTGGGCTCACATGTCACCCGCCCAGTACTGGTCCGGAAGTCGGGGTGGTGCTCTTATAGGCTACAGGGTGGCACTAGCTGGACTCAGAGCATCAGTCAGGGGCCCAGTCGATCTGCCTTGTAAATCAGCCTCCTCCTCCATCTGAAGTCAGAGGCTGCAATGGCTGTTTCTGCCCACCGGGGCTGGGCTCCCCTCCTGGGAGTCCCTCCCCACCCCCTGTCTCAGCACTTCCTGCTCTGAGCTTCCTTCTCTGGGCTGCTGTGAACTGCGGGGCGGGCTATGACGTCTAGAATTACTGGGGCCAGGACCCCTGTTACAAGGATAGTCTTTGCTCAGATTTACCCCAGCGGCTGGACCAAAGTGATATAGAGGACAGTGGGAGATGCCATTACTGAGGCTTGGGATGAGGTGAGAACACACATAGCTCTCCCGGAAAAGGGTCCTCCACAGAGCAGGGGTTCTGTCCTAAGAGGGTGGGATCACTCAGGAGGTGGGAGTCAGGGATGGGCCAGGTCCCGGCTGGCACTGAGTGTTTTGAATAAGCAAAGTTACAGGAGCAGCCAGCTCCTCTTTCTCAATGCTTCCTCCCCATGAAAATGAGAGCAGGTGAGGCAATATGCCTCTCACCCATGACACTTCTCTGCATCTTTGAACCTTTTAGTGAAGACCTAAAAACTCCACTGCACAGCTGCTGCCTCACACAGCCTCCATGGAGAGGCCCTTTGCCACCAGTCTCCACTGGAGTGTTCCTTCATGCACTGTGTTGCCTCACACACAGATCCTGGAGGAGAGCGGTTCTGAGAGGCAGAGGGGGCCCTGCTCTAGCCCCTGTTCAGGGTGTAGCCCGCTCTAGCCCGGTTCGGGGTGTTGTGATCCTTACATCCTCCATATCTATCCCAGAGGTTCAGTTCCAGGTCACCCCAGGCCCCAGTCATTTCCTCTTACCTAATGCACTCTTATCAAATGGCTTAGCCCCGCTAGAGAGGAGGCTAGAAACTTAACCCATGATTTCCTTCCCCATCTGAGGCCTGGCTTTCTGCAATAGGTCTCACCAGGGTTCTCTGTGCCACTCCTGACAACTGTGAACTCCCATCCCCATGCTCTGGAACTGCCTCTGCAGCTAGGAGCCAAAGTGGGGGCTGGCGAGAGAGAAGAGGTTTAGATGAACAGGTTAGTTAGCATTAGTGAGAGTCAAAAGATAAAACTGTGGGGCTGCGGCACTTGAAGGTGGAGGGATGGGGATTAGGAGTTCAAGACTAGCTACAAAAGAGCCTGACACCCCCACCCCCACCCCAAAAAAGTAGTGAACTTCTCAAAGGAAGATAGCTTAGAAATTGTCCTCAAAAAAGCAATTCTAAGACCAGAGGGGCAGAACCAGAGCAAGATCTGAATGAACCACCTGGAAACAGCTCCCAAACTCCTACAGGTGACAGGTGTTTCAAGTTTGCCCTCAGTGTCTCTCTTCACCCCCTCCCTCCAGCCTTGGATCTTCCTGGGAGCCTCCTGGGAGCCCATGCATAGCTGGCTGTCTCCATGGGATCAGGTTCCTTGTCTGTTTGAATGAATTTTGCAAGGGAAATCCCTGCCCCTTCCCAAAGCCCTACACCTGTCACCTGCAACGGATCTGGTCCCCTTATCCAAGTTCCTCCTTCCTGTCTTGCCTGCAGCCATAGGCCTGGAAGACAGCCTAGAAGGGAGGAGGGATGTCTCTGTTCCTCCTTCAAAGATTTCTGGACTCTTTGCTCCTTCAATCTCTGGCCCTAAGCCCACAGAAGAAAAGCTTTATATATCCCTGCCCATTGATGGCATCCCCTGGACAGGCTCTGGGATTCCTGACTGGAACATCAATGGTACTATCTTGCTAAATCTGGATGCCAGCCAGAAGAGTGGCAAGCTATTTGAAAGACCTTTACTGAAGAGGGGTTTCCTCTTTTAAAAATGCCTATACATTGCCCAGCATGGTGACACATGTCTGTAGTCACAGCTCTTTGGGGGAACAAGCTGGAAGATTGTTGGAACGCTATAGTTCAAGATTTAAAAATATTAAGTTGACAAAGAAAGAAAAACGCAAGGTAAATAAGAGTAGAGTGGCGGTGGCTGAAGGGAGAGAAGTCTCAGGAATACATTTGGGAAGTTGGCCTTGGACTGACTCTTGGGCATTGCTGATTGGAAGGCATCTCTGGCAGTAGGCCAATCTAGCCCCCAGGGTGGACAGTGGAAGGGCAAGGATGCCCCCTGCTGGGCTCACTGGAAAGCTGAGCCTGCTGGGGAAAGAGGCAGACTCTGGAATCAGCCACTCCAGGAAGTCGCTGGTAGATCTGTGTCACTTGTGATGCCGAGTTTGACAGGCGGGAGCTGTGGGCTGCAGACAGGGAGGGAGCTTATACTCAACAGCTGTCTCTACAGGGGTGCAGGGGGAAGGAGGTCCCAGTCTCAGCTTCCTCTCCTCACTTGTGGCACTGGACTCATGGGGTGGCAGGATTTCCAGTCTGCTCACCAGAGAAGTTCAGCTGTGGGTAGAAGCTAGACCCATATCTTCAGGTGACAGGTAGATAATTTTCCTACTTGATGCAGAGGGATTCAGGAATAGGGAGGCACACTGAGTGTCAGGGGGTGGGGGGACAACAGCCACCTTGCTCTTGAGATAGAGGGATCAGTTGTTGCATCCTCTGAAGCCCATTTCCACACACTGCTCTATGAACACAGCCAATTACCAAGTAGGTCTATCTGGTGATACCTTCTTAAGCACCTCATCTTTCTCACCTGTATAGTGGGAATAACCCTACCTCACAGGGATGTCCCTGAGCTTGCTGGAGAAAGGGGTGGACCCAAGAGAAGCAACCACTCTAGGAGGATGCTGGTAGATATGCCATTGTGATGCTGAGTTTGATACGTGGGCGATTTGGGAAAACAGCTTATGTTCGTCAGCTGCCTCCCAAGGCTAGGTCCCAACTTCCCATGCTCACAGCCTGACCTGGGGCACCCCCTCCTGCTTCAGCTTCTCCAGTGCTGGAATCACAGGCAGGTGCCACTATGCCCATGCCTTTCTTCTTCTCAGTGAGTTAGCTAGCCTCTGAACCCATGGGTTCTACATCTGTGGAGTCAACCAACCATAGATTTTTTTTTAATGCTAAAAATGGCATACATATTGAATATGCAGACATGTTTTCCTTGTCAGTATTTTTCTATATAATACAGGGTAATAAGTATTTACATGACATTTACATATCAAGCATAAGGGATCTCAATATGGCTTACAGAATGTGGAAGGTATGGTAGACAATATGCAAACACTATACCATCTTATATAAGGGGTATCTTTGGATTCTGGTGTACACCATCTTATATAAGGGGTATCTTTGGATTCTGGTGGATACAAAGACCCAGAAGCGAACACCCCATGTATACCAAAGGATAATTGTACACATGCTGTTCTTTCTACATGTGTCTTCACTGACTTGCTCTATACACACACACACACACACCAGCTGTTTGAAGAATCACGTGCTTGGACCCACCTTCCCAGAGCAAACCAAATTAGAGACGCTTCAACTGTGGTCTTGAAATCTGCTGTCTCCAAGGTGCCTGAACTCATAGTTACCAGCACTGGGGCTCAAATTATTAACAAACCACAGCCTCCCGTGTTTGTCTCAGCACAACCCTCACAGATGACAAGACAGATACACGGATGAGGACCCAGGGCAATCACTGTCCAGCTGTGCATCACTGAAACTCCATTAGCTGCCCACTGCAGTGCTGGAGACTGAGTGTGAGTGGAGGCAGGGACAAAGATGGGACAGGGGTCAAGGTTCTAAGGCAACCAAGAAACTTCAAGCATCCTCTGAAACTGGGATGGTTCATGACTGTAACCCCAGAATTCAGAAGGCTCAGGCAGGGAGATTGCCACAAGTTGGTGGCCAGCTTGGGCCACACAGTGAGGCTCTGACTCAAAAATTAAAATAAAAAAATTAAATTATATAAAAAATGGAGTTCTCTGTAGCCAGGAATAGTGGCACTGTTAGAACTGGAGTTCTAACACTCCAGAGGTTGAAGCAGAAAGATCACAAGTTTGAATGCAGCCTTGGCTACATAATATGATTCTGCCTCAAAATCAAATAAATGAATAAATAAAAGTTCTCTAGAATTCTAGGAGTAAGATGTTTGTTTGGCCTTCCTGCCCAGCCCCCTGGACTGCAGGAGAACCACTTGGAATGTCACTTGGGAAAGATCAGAAAGAGCAGTCTCAGATACGGTTTTTCTTTTGGTTTGGGGGCAGGGTATCTCTGTGTGACCCTGTTGTAGCCCTAGCCATCCTGGAACTCACTATGTAAGTCAGGTTGGCCCTGAACTCACAGAGATCCACCTGCCTCTGACTCCTCCATGCTAGGATAAAGGTGTGTGCCACCACTCCTGGCTGTATGTTTCCTTTTGAAGTGTCATTTTGGATCAAACTTACCTGGTCCATGCTCAAGAAACCTAGGTGATAGTCCCAAGTCCCAAAAGCTTGCTGTGGGCTCTCAGCAAAAGGACAGACAGCTGGGTAATCTATTAACCTAATCAGGTCCCGGTTTCTCTAGTTCTAGAA
This sequence comes from Grammomys surdaster, assembly GCF_004785775.1. Classification (NCBI taxonomy): domain Eukaryota; kingdom Metazoa; phylum Chordata; class Mammalia; order Rodentia; family Muridae; genus Grammomys; species Grammomys surdaster. The sequence goes on from NW_021604618.1 coordinate 21,105,561, forward strand.
ATCCCACTCCCATCAGGAGGGCCAACCTATGTCTCTGAGAGAGAGATGGTCACCTTAGGGGTGAGAGCTGCAGATGACAGAAAAACATGACACTTGACTCGGCATGTATTGTTTAGATATGGTCACTTTGCTTTTCTGCCTCTGTTTATACATCTGTAAAAAGGGGTCAGTTTTCATATGGTTGACAAGAATAAATTAGTTGATGTCTGTCTCTGAAGCACAGTGCATCATAACATGAAGTATCCTAGGTGTAATTGATTGCTTCTATCTTTACTCCTAATTTGGTCCACACCCAGCCTTTATTATTATTATTTAATTAGGGCCCAAACAAAACCACAGCCCTTTGGTTCTGTGACTAGCAGGAAGCTAGTCATTACAGGAACATTTGGGGAGAATTGGGACCAACACAACCTACTCTGCTGCAGCAACAGTCCAAATCCACAAGGTAAGATGAAAGGGCTTCATTGAAGGATCCAGGCTTGGCTCCAAGACACCGGCTGTACAGGGACAGGGTGGGGGAAGTGTCGGCTTAGCAGAAGCATGTGTGAATAAAACAGGGATTTTGCTGACAGCCAGCTCCATCTGAGTCAAAAGACAGAGCTGCCAATAAAAGCGGACACTCTTGAGTTGCTGGATAGAAGCTGCCTGTGAGCCTAGCAGTTCTCTGTCTCTCAATTCCATCAGAACCACCTGCCAACGCAACCTGTTCCCTGCTGCACCCAGACCCTTGGAATCAGGGTCCAGAATGAGAGTGAGGAGAGGACAAAGCCTTTAGGGAGCTGGGACATCTGCAGATCTTCACTCCTTGGTACCAGGAGCAGCCAGTGCCCTAGAACCAAGGAAGACTCTGCCCCATTCTCCTTCTCTGCATCATTAGGCCATATCTGAAATACTTGTGTATTTCTATTTAAGTTGCTTTATTGCAGGAAATGCATGAACTGGAGAACATTTGGTAGATATCAGCCAGGATGTAGGAGGCATGCAACATGTCGTTGGACCAGGAGAGAAAGCACAGGTGTCTAGAAGTTCTACCTTCATAAGGCTGACTCTTATTCTCTGGGTCCCAGATGCCAGAAATAGAGATGACCTTGGAGCTGAGAGTGTATGGGGGGTGTCCTTTCAGAGAAAACACTTCAAAAGTGGGAACAAGTCAGGACAAAACAGAAAAAGAAATTATCGATGATATGGCCACAACCCCGAATGCCTCCATGGAGAGTGGTGGTTTGAATGAGATTACCCTCGTGGGTCTATATATTTGCATCTTGGTCCTCAGTTGATGAACTGTTTGGAAGGATCTGGAAATATGCCCTTGTTGGAATAGGTGTGTCCTTGTTGGAAGAGTATGTCCCTGAAGTTGGACTTTGAGGTTTCAAAAACCCAAGTCTCCTCTCCCCTGCCCCCTCTCTTCCTGCCAATCTGTGGATCACGTAGTAAAACTCTAAGACCATGTGTGCTGCCATGCTCCCACTATGATGATAATGGACTAAACCTCTGAAACTGTAAGCAAGTCACCAGTTAAAAGATTTCCTTTATAAGAGTTGCCTTGGTCATGGTGTCTCTTCACAGCAATAGAATAGTAACTAAGACGGGGTGGGGGGGATAAGGGTGGGGCTCTGGGGCTAGGATGTCCCTGTGAAGCTAGCCTTTACTAAATAAAGAGGTCTGTGCCTTTGAGATGGGTCTTGAAGCTGGGCAAGGAAGTTCTGTTTGGCAGCTGCAGGAAGTCTCTCGGGGGAACTCAGTCATGAGCCCCTAGCAGCCAACACTCCTGGGAACTTGGTCCTAAAGACAAGATCAAGGGTTCACCTGCAGTATCCTTCTCAGAGTAAGTCTATTCTACCAGGACTAACTCCTTCACAATGTTGGCATTTTTCTCTGGGAAACTTATAGCATTTAAATGGATGAGCTAAGGGTCCCACTACCATAGTCAATCTTAGTGTTACAACAGATATTTATTTCCCATTCCTCTCCTCTATTGCCAATTTTCTAGTTTCTTTACCTTCTGTGTGACTGCTGCTGGTCTAGATGGGTTTTCTTTCCAACCATGCTTCTAAATATCCCTATTTTTTTGTCAAAATTAGGCAAGGGAGTACCAAGAGACACCACAGTGGACCCCCTGAATGTCAAATATAGTTTCCTTACTCTGTTACATAATGGCAGTCTGCTGGCAGTGGTGTACATGCCTTTGGTCTCTGTGAGTTAGAGGCCAGCATGATCTACAGAGTGAGCTAAGGGCAGCCGGAGCTACAAAGAGAAACCCTGTCTCTAAAAACCAAACCAAAATAAAAGAAACAAAACAATAACAAGCCCACACAGTGGCAGTCGTATCTTCCAAAAAATAAGGGTCAGTCACACCTGCCAGTAAGTGACTCCTGTTCTTGGTTACTGGCTTATTTCCACAAGGACTCCAGATAGAAAGCAGCACATTTTAGAGGAGTGTTATTCTGTTCCTTTGGGGAACTCCTCCCCAATCTGAAGCCAAGTTCTGAACACTGGAGTTCCTACTTAGAACTGTAGGAACACAGGGAATGATAGGTCAATGGGGTCATTCTTACGGGTTCCTAAGACTTTATATTCGAAATGTTAGGCCATGAATAGCATAGAATAGATATTAATTAGGGTGTACACATATTCTGGATCCCAGAGGCCCATCTTCTTAGCACTTTAACTGCACTCCAGAGAGGCTAGTCCATTCTTGTCTCAGCTCTATTCAATATGTAGCCTCAGAGGGGTTGTACAAGAGGCCAGAAGGCTCTGTGATCATGCACCTACCTTTGCTATAAAGTGCGCTGTTCTGTGAGACCCTTTGTCAGCAAGCCAATACTTTCTAAGCATCCCAGAGAGTGGTCTTCCAGCTGGAAAACCAACCCCATATCCAGAGTACATGCCAGTTTGCGTCAAGTGAAATACCAACGTTTCTAGAGCAAAAACAGGTGCAACAATCAACTTGTTACCATATGGTCATTTGGTTTGGGAAGTAACAGAGAGGTCTGTTTTGCTGTGTGGGAGTCCATTCTGGTGGGCCACGCCTACCATTGCTTACATGCCTGTATCCGGCCTCCATCTATGCCACCATGTCCATTTGTGTGACTGTCGTGCCAGACATGCAGGTCATTCTATCTACTTGGTTGTTGAATATCTCCTTTGTGGTGGGTTCCTTTGAGTGGACATTAACACATAATACACAGACTTTTCAATTTCGTACCTCTTCCCATAGATAGACACCTCCCCAATCCCTAGACTTTCTTCCCCTTCCTCTTCATTTGCTGCAGCTCCCGTGCCTGAACAGATACTCACGTTAGACCTCTGTACTGGATGGTCATGATGACAACGTAGTCTCCAGTCAGGTATCAGCGTCAACTTGGATACTATGTCTAGCATTTAGCTTTCCTGCTTGTCCCAGCATTCAAGTACTCAGTACTCAAATAGTGATTGGTACCTCTGAAGAAGTAGGAAAATTATGACTGCATTGTCAGAGTGCTTTTGGAGAACCCTCCTCTTGGAAACATGACCTTTAAGCCAACATGCCAGTCACTGCTCTATTGCTGTGAAGACCATGACCATAACAACTCTTCCAAAGGAAAACATTTAATTGGGGCTGGCTTACAGTTTCATTGGTTTAGTCCATTGTTATCCTGATGGGAGCATGGTGGCATGTACAGGATATTTAATCACATGGTAAACCCCGAGATTGTATTATTTACTGAAGAAGGAAAAAAACTGTTGTTAGTTGTGGTGTTGCCCATTCTTAGCATACACCTTTAATTCCTTTGGCTGGAATAAGACACACCCTTAATACACACATTTAATCCCCCAACAATAAAGGTAAAGTTAGTGTGTAGAAGGAAGCACTCATGTTTGAAAGTGAGGTCTAATTGAGTGGCAGACAAACTGATGAATCAGAGGAAGATTTGACAGAATAGGATATGCCCAACTCTCAGGAGAAGAGAGAGGAAAGGGAAGCTACTTAAGAGAGTGGTGCAGAGGAAGGAAAAAGGGAGAGAGGAGGTGGTTTTACCAGGAGAGTTTTACAGAGACAGGTGAAGACAGAACAAGCCAGCGAATGAGAAGGAGCCAGAAGATTAGAACATACTGCCAAAGTCAGTGTGAGGCCAAGCAGAGCAATTCAGGAGATACCAAAAGAAAGGAGCCAGATTAAATCAGTCAGTGTGGAGAGGAGCCAGCACAGCTGAGTTGAATCAGTCAGCCAGAGTTCAGAAAGAGCAAGAAAGGGTGAGTTTATTCGGCAATTCGGCAATAAGTCTCAGAGAGTGAAAACATTCTAGGCCTAGATAAGATTGTATGGAGGCTAAAAGCTTCCAGGACTAGCCTAGGTTAGCAGATGGAAATAGTAAGCCTTGGAGATGACAATTACTTCAGGAAAATAAAAGTTACTTTTATAGTGGCAGGCAGGCAGACATGGTGCTGGAGAAGTAGCTGAGAGTTCTACCTTAGAGCCACAGGCATCAGGAAGAGAGAGACACTGGGCCTGGCTTGGACTTTTAAAGCCCCAAAGCCCATCCCCAAACCTTCCTCCAACCTATTCCAATAAAGCGACACTTCCTAATCCTTCTCAAGTAGAGTCACTCCCTGGTGACCAAGTATTCAAATATATGAGCCTATGGGAGACATTCTTATTCAAACTACCACAGTAGTTTGATGTGACAGATGTAAAAAATAGAATCAGGCTTAGAAACTGGACAAAAGACATAGCTTTTTATTGGAGCAGCTACCATTGGTCTCTTGGTCTTTCATACTCTATTTTATAAGCATTTTAAAGCTTATCTCGTGTGTGTGTGTGTGTGTGTGTGTGTGTGTGTGTGTGTGTGTGTGTATCAGTAACTTGTTGGGGTGGGTTCTCTCCTCTCCTTCCAGGGATTTTCTCAGGGCATCAAGCAGCTTTACCTGCTGAGCCATCTCCATAGCCCTATTAGCATATCCTGACCCAAAAGATGGGGTTTAGGACAACATGTTCACACATGTAGATAATATACTTTGAACGAATTTAGCCTCCATTAGCCTCTCTCGCTCCGCCTCTCCTCTCCTGTCGGTCCCCTCCCTCCTCTTCTTCTTTCACTTCTTTTTTAAAAATCTAAATCCCTGGGATAGATAATTTTGGTTATTAACTGGACTACATCTGGTATTAACTAAAACCAAGATGCTGGGCACTGTGGTGTGACGATGTCCTAAATCAGATCATTTGGAGCAGGAAGACCCACTGTAAATCTGGGCCACACCTTCCTATAGCAACCCACATAAAAGACCATGGAGAAGGAAGCTTTGCTTTTTGCCTGCTTGCCCTCACTCTTGGTGGCAAATCCATCTATCCTGATGCTGTGCCACTCCTTAACCAATTTTAGAACCAGCATCTCCAGGATTTCAACATAGACTGACTACCAGTAGCTCTCCAGGACTCTTTTGGATCTTCAGAGCCAGATCAGGACTGCAAGGATTCTACCCCGTAGATTGAACAGCTACTAGATTCTCAGCCCCTACAATGTGAGGCAGCCACATTGCTGGACTCCCTGGACCACATCCCATAAGACAGTTCGTTCTATCAGTTCTGTTCCTTTAGAGAACCCTAATACAATTCCTTGTGTGAAAGAAAATGTCTTTAAGTTTGGGTTATAATATCAATTATGTCCATAACTTCCTCCCCCTCCCCCTTCTCCTCCCATCTCTCCTTCCTCCTCCTCCTTCTCTTTTGTTTTTTAAGACAGGGTCTCACTGTGTAGCCCTGGGTGTCCTGACACTCACAGAGACCCACCTGTCTCTGCCTCCTGAGTTCTGGGACTAGAGGTGTGTGCCACCACACCCAGGTTGTTATTACGTTTTTTCCTGATGACAGTTATCCTAACTAGGGTAAGTGGGGCTGTTATTTGGCTTGCTTTTGCCTGATGGATAAGGATAAACACCTTCTCCTGTGTTTTTTTATATTTCAATAATTTTTAAATCATTTATTTACCTTTAAAGATTTATTTTTATTTTATGTATATGAATGTTTGGCTGAGTGTATTATACATGTGTATGTGCCTAATGTCCACAGGGACTAGAAGACGATGCCAGATCCCCTGGAACTGAAGTTACAGTTGTCACTTCCTGTGAGTATTGGGGATGAAACTCAGGTCTTCTGCAAGAGCAACAAGTGTTCTTAGCCACTGAGCCATCTCTCCAGCCTCCACCCCACCCCTTTTCATGTATTTATTGGCTACTTATACTTTTTTCTTTTGAGAACTGTGAATTCAGTTCATTCACTCATTTATTGCTTGGATTATTTGCTACCTTGGTGTTTAACCTTTGAAATTTTTTAAAATCTTATTTATTTAATATGTATGAGTGTTTTGAATACAGGTGTGTCTCTGCACCACAGGCATGCCTGGTACTCTCGGATGCCCTGGGCCAGGTAGCTGTGAGGGGCCATGTGGGTACTGAGAACTGAAACTGGATCCTCTGTGAAAGCACTCAGCCATAACTCCAGCCTCTGAATTCTTTATATATTCTGGATATTAGTCCCCTGTCAGATGAATAGCTGGTAACCCCTGCATGCACATGAGGGGTTAACACACACACACACACACACACACACACACACACCACCCTGTCCCTTCACACTGGCATCTATTTCTTTTGCTATAAAGAAGCCCTTTCATTGATGGAATGAATCCAAGATGTCAGTTCTGACTGGTTGGCTATCTGAGCCCCTGGGAGCCCATTCAGAAGGTCTTTGTCTAGGCCTACATCTTGAAGTATTTTCCTTTAGAAGTTCCAAAGTTTCCAATCTTATATTAAGTTCTTAGACCCTTTCAGAGATTTCACAATGTCAAAATTATTTTCACAATACTAAGATGTGTATTCTGCCTTTTAAACAGGTCTGACGTTTGCACCAATGGTACAAACATAATAGTGAGAAGAAAGCAACACATGAACTATGAGTTTAAGAGAGGAAAAGGAAGAAAAGGGAGCAAAACCCAGGTTCACTTAAGAGCATCCTTCACAAGCAATAACGTGTTACACTATACTAAATCACGGACACTTCCGCACAGCTCCTTCTAACATGCTCAGTGACAGGCCATAGAGCACTCTACTGCACACAGAAGTGTAAGTATCCCTTCGGGGAAAACACTTGAGTGACTGGGTTACGACCTGAACTGGCCACCTTTGCTATGGAACATTATTCTCACTTGAAGACTAGCTGACATAAAGCTGTTGCCATGTAGACTTGTCGACTTGGCAGATGTTTTCTCAAATGTGAACCAAGTGTCCCTGTCACTTTGAGGAAAACTCACATCTATTGTCAATGATAAAAGTCTGACCTTTCAAGTAAAAATAGAATTTGGAATAACCTGTATGCACTATATTATGAGCTTGACTGATTTCCAAGGGCTTAAACCGTTTCTGGAATTACCAAAAAAATGATTATTATATTGCATCATTAAGTGTATCAATATTTGGAAATATGCATGCCATTAAGTCAATATTTTTCTAATAACTAAAACATGATGTTACAAAATCATGCATAGATAAAAATGCCTTCCCAAGAGCAAGGTAGACAGTGACTTCAATCAAGTAAGTACCAAAAGTCCATTGATAAAGTAATAATGAGGTATGGCTGTTTTGTTTGGTTGGTTGGTTTGGCTTGGTTTTTGTTGTTGTTGTGTTTTTTTTGTTTTGTTTTGTTGTTGTTGTTGTTTTGAGACGTTTTTTCTTTGTAGTTCTGGCTGTCCTGGAACTCACTCTAAAGACCTAACCAGTCTTGAACTCTGAGATCCACCTGCCTATGCTTCCTCAGTGCTAAGATTAAAGGCCTGTGAGGCTGCCACCCCCACCCGGATAGTAATAACGTTTTATAGTCTGCATTGTAACTTCCACTTAGCACTTGTTGAGATTTGGTGTAGTACAAAAAATAGCCACAGTGATCTGAAAGTCTACTAAAATACTCCTCTATTTTCCAACCACATATCTACATGATGCCAGATTTTCTTTATATATTTTGACCGAAGGAACACAGTGCCAGCAAAAGTAAGCCTCCAGCTGTCTTCTATAAAGCAATGTTCAAGGGAGTTGTAAAAATGTGAAACTGGCCAGACATAGTGACACACGCCCTTAATCACAACACTGGGGAGGCAGAGACAGGCGGAGCCCTGCGAGTTGAAAGCTGGCCTCATCTACATAGTGAGGTCCAGGAAAGCCAGGACTACCTGTACCTCACCTTTGCAACTTAGTAAGTCTTGGTTACTTTAAAAGTAACCAAGCTACTTTAAAAAAAAAACTGTTTTTAAAAGAAATATACTGACTTTCATGAAAACATGTCCTTTGTTCACATGCAATAGAATTGTAATGTCCAAACAAATTAATAGTTTATAAATCCCTGCCTCATTTCTAATGTGCCAATTAATCAATAGCTATAACCCACACAAAAAAAGGTTTATTTTTGTGCATTGGTGTTTGCTAAATGTCTATCTTTGTGAGAGTATAAAATCTTAGCGTTACAGAGAGTTGTGAGCCGTCATGTGGGTGCTGGGAACTAAACTCCAGTCCTCTGGAGGAGCAGCCAGTTCAATGCTCTCAACCACTGAGTCATCTCTCTAGCATAACAAAACTTTTTTGTTGACCTCAGTTTTTTTAATTGTCTCATGTTGCCAAGATTGGTCTTGAACTCACAGCCTGAAGTGGTTTCCCTACCTCAGCTTCTCAGATATCGAGGACGACATGCATGTGCTACCAAGGCGAGCTCTGGAAAGCCGAGATAAAGTGCTTGAGAACCTCTGGCACAGTCGAGGCTCAATGTGCCATTGTGAGCCGCTCAGCTAGCTTGCCCCAGGGTTACTACAGTATCAACCTGATCCATAGATCTATTGGACAGGACACCCACACCCACACCCACACACACACACACACACACACACACACACACACACACACTGGATGCTCATCATGTTAGCTACCTTAACAACTGACTTCTGTTATTTCACAGAGCCAGTTATAGAAGGGCCTCTTGTGGGCCTCTGGAGGACAGCTCACACTGAGACGCTCCATGCTACAATACCGGTATCCTTCCCTCTTTGCTTTGATACCTAAGTATTGTCTGAGCCTTCTGGCCAGACTTAAATAGGCTCCTGACCACATATAGAATATCCACAGTAGCACCCCAACTCTCAGGGTTTTTTCCATGGCAGTTCTGGCCTTCCATTTTATGCTGGTGTTTCTCCGATCACCCAAGGTCATTGTCAGGGTATTAAATCCTGCTTCACAGGCTAGCGGTTCCATAACAACAGACTCCCTCACTCAATGTCATGTTCAGCCTTTCCCACACTCCACTAACCTATACTATACAGGAGTCTCTGGCTCCTGTCAGTACATGGTGTCTACTTCAGCAACTCCTGCAGGGTACAAGGGCCCTTCCCTCTTTCCCAGAAGGACCCTGCAGATCTCTGGCTGGGTCTCATTGCCATTTCATTCTACTCAATGGTCTGGTAGTTGAGGAGAAAGAGGCAACTTCCTTTCCTGCTTGGGGATAATTCCCAGGAACAGTAGCAGCAGGGAGACATCCGTAGCCAATACTCCTGGCAAAGTATCTCCATCCCATGGACACACGGCTGATGCACCACAAAATCCACTACAGAGACAAGGTTTAGCTGTGCTTCCAAGTGGAGTAGAGTAAGAATCAAGCATCTAAGTCCTGAAGTCAGTAACACTTGGGTGTTCATTGAATTCTAGTCAAGTGACCTGGAGTAAGCACCTTAACCCCCTTGAAACAGTTTCTTCTACAAAATGGAGATAGATATTAACTACCTGATATATTGCAAATAATTATGACTCTAGACATAGTGCCTGGCACACACTAAGACTATATATAGGTTGTGTTGCTGCTTTGATTGCCTCGAACTTTTCTAGAGGCGGAAAGGGCTTCTTCAGGGAGCGGACAATGAGGCTCCTCAGCAGAGACGTTCATTTAGCTGATGCGGCATAGCGCTCCACAGGAATGTTGTACAAGAGGCTCTAGGGTGGTTGAGGATATTCACCAAAGATGGCCTTTTTGGGTCCATTCTGTTCCCAAACTTGCCTTGATTCTTGAGTTCCTGCCTAACCTTGGTGGGGGAGAGGCACTTAGAAAAGCATATTCACTTTCAGGCCACTAGGGGGCCATTTAGTTGCCGGCAACAGGAATACGCTAATGGTTTCTTAATGGCTAAGGCACCAGGGAGATCAGGCTCAATTATATCTGAAAGCATTTTGAGTTCCAGGGGTAAAAGACACTATGTAAATCCAGATAATAAATAGTGCTTATTGACGACAGGTTAAAGAATCTGGCACTGTTTCATTTGGGGAAGAATAGGGAGAGGAATTGAATAAGGGCTTCAAGTACATCATTGTTTAGAATAAAAAAGGAGTGACACATTGTTTTCCGACTCTGCTGGGAAGCAAGCAATGAAAAAGGAAGTGTAATTTGCAGCAGAAATAGGAAGAGGCAATATGGAGTGCATTCCAGAAAGGGAGTCAAAGGGGCCTTAACAAAGATTTAAGATCTTATGTGAGATCTTAAATGGTAATTCAACTTGGGATGGTGCTGTGAGCGACAGCACCAGGAAGGTCAGAGAACAACTGAGTAAGGAGAAAACAACACCTGATGGTGATTCTTGGGCTTTAATGCTACAGGCCACCTTCAAGACCTGCTCTGGCTGCCCTAGGAACAGTACCTCACCCCGTGTGTGTGTGTGTGTGTGTGTGTGTGTGTGTGTGTGTGTGTGTGTGTATGAGAGAGATAGAGGGAGACACACACACACTGCCTATCAATCCACAGAAGCCAATGAACACTAAACTCCCAATGTCCTTGTAATTTCTCAGAAATTAAAAAGGCACGGTTTTCCTTGAAATAGCATTGGGTGGGCCATTGCTAGAGGCATAGCCTCACCTGAGCCTCCAACCAGGACCGGATTAGAAACTTGTGGTTCCAGCAGCCCACTAGTAAGTACACTTCTGGTAGCTGCTTCTGTGCCTAGGGATGGAAAATTTGGGGAAGGGCTGGATAAGGAAAGTCAAAGTCAAAGGCTCCTGGGAAGGGAGAAGTGGAAAGAACAGAGGGAGTCCTGCCCACGGGATTAGAAGCCAGCCAGGCCCTCGCAGAGACCACACCCCGCCCCAACTACATCAGGACCTGCGTGCAGAGGGGTTGCTGGCAACCGAAGGGCCCTAAGAGCAAACAAAGTCTGAAGCCTGGTAGGACCAAGCCTCAATGGGAAAAGACAATTCTCTAGATCCTGGGGCTGAAGCGGATCAAAGAATGAAAACGTTGGGAGATGTCCTCCACCAGTTCAGTGCAGCCCCTTGGGTACAATTCAAGGCCAGCACCGAGAGTCAGAAGACCAGAAAGTAGGACCTGAGACCTGTTGTGGGATTTGAGCTTAAGGTGGCAGGCGAGTCTAGTAAACTCAACCTTTGGCTCTGTCCCTGAGACTCACGCTAGCCTGACTCGGGGGAGTCCTAAGAGGACCCAATCAGACAAGATTCGAGTGGTCTCAGAGTACAGCCCAACAGAAGAAGCGCGACAGGCCGCGCTTTCGGTGTGCAGGCGCCAGGTTTCCAGACCCGAACCAGGCTCTTTGGGGTGAAGGGGTTTGGGACACTACCTCCTCCCTACGCGACAGCTACGCGGAGAGCACGAGCTTAGTGTTAGCCCCACTTCGGAGACCTGGTGTAGGTGGGCCTGGCAAGTTCTCCCACCTACCACCTCCTAGCCTGGGGCCATGTGAGGAGACACCCAAGTTGACAGCTTTTCGAGCAGCCTGCCCCTCCCTGCCACCTCCCGGTTCCGCACTCCCTCCGGCAAAGTGCCGTTCCCCCTTTAAAGAAGAGCCTGTCGCCCCTTTAAGGCCCAGCCTCCCTTAACTCTCTCTTAACTGGGCGTCCCCCACTGGGCCCACGACGCCCCGCCGCAGCCGCCTCCCAGCGCGGCACTTCCGGGCCCCTACATCGCCCTTTTAAGGGGCAGCCCCCCGGCAGCGCGCGGCCCCGCCCCCTGCACCGGCGCGCCCCGCGGGGGAGCCGGGCTAGAGCCGGAGCGCGCGGTCCGCGCGGCCACTGGAGACCAGGCGGCCGGCGGCCGGGCAGGCGGCGGCAGCGGATGGGGACGCAGAGTCGGGCGGCTGTGGCTGTGGCGGCGGCCGGGAAGCAGCTGGCGGGCCGGCGGCGACGGCGGCGCTGGCGGCGGTGACGGGCCCAGGCCCCGGCGGCGGCAGCGACGCGGTGGCGGGCTGCGGGCGGGCGGCGTGAGAAGCAGCGGCGGAGCGCGGAGCCGCCGGGAAGCCAGGGCGCCGAGACGCCCCCTGCCCAGTCCTCTCAGGCCGCCAGGCCCCCTCCAGCCGGGGCCGTGGAGCACCGGGGCAAAGGCCGGGGCCCCCCCATGAAGGAGCGCGACGCGGCCCCGGCCGAGCGGGGTAAGCCGGCCACCTACACCGGGGACAAGAAGGCGAAGATGGCGGCCAAGACCAACAAGAAGTGGGTCCGGCTAGCCACGGTGTTCGCCTACGTGCTCTCCGTGTCGCTGGCCGCCATCGTACTGGCCGTCTACTACAGTCTCATCTGGCAGCCGGTGGGCGCCGGGACCTCGGGGGGAGCCGTCGGCCCGCCCCCCAGCGTCTCCAACACCACCGGCCCGTCTGGGACTTCGGGGGCGGCGGGGCCCAACACCACCAGGTCGTCCCGCCGCGAGGCGCCACGCGACGCGCCCCCGCTGCAGGCGGCGAGGCCGGCGCCCCCGGAGCCCGCTGCAGACAGCCCCCTGGCCGGGCCGCTCGAGCGGCCGCAGGGGCCGGACGAGGACGAAGAGGAAGCGGCCGAAGAGCCCCGGAGTCGTTGAATCTCTCCGCGTTGGGGACGGTCGGGAATCAACGTCCCCCAAGTCCCCAAGCAGGACTTTGCAGCAGGACCGGGTCCGGAGCCCGCCGGAGTGACCCCTACGCGAACGTACGCCCCCACACACCTCAGCAACCGTCAGCTTGCCCCGGGAGTCGGTAATGCACAACCGGATCTTCAGCCAAGGGACCACGATTCGCCGGGGACTCGGGGTTTGATCTTCCCAGCACCGTGCTGCGCCAGGGCCCTGAGCCATAAGGGGAACTGGGGGAGGGTGGGGAGAGTGGGGAGAGCGTAGCACCCAGCCCTTCTGCGCTGCTAGCTCTGGTGTTTCCTAAACGCAGAGGGTGACTCGGGTGCCCCCTCCCCAAGACTCAGGGGAAGGTAGGGAGTTGTGTAGGGGCTCTTTTTTAATAAGCTGAGGCTCTCCCAAAGAAGAGAGCACCAAAAGTAGCGGAGCTCAGGTACGTCAACCTAGTTGCAGTGGCCAGACATGCGTTTAATTTATAGATCCCTGTATATAGTTGTTGACATATGCACTAGACGCTATAATCACATAGAATTCTATGTATCTCCCCACAGCCTGGGTAGCTACTGAATGGTGGGGTCCAGCAAGAGCTATTTGCTGGCCTTCAAACTGCACTTAGCCAGAAGGGCACAAACACAGACTTTTTTCTTTTCCATCACCCACTCTTTCACCTGTTCCCTTCCTGTTTCAGAAAGATAAGTTTCTGACGTTCTTACACAAGAGTATAATCATTCTTAGACCGCTAACATGACAGTGGAAAAACCTTAGCAATAGAAACCGTTTAGGGAGGGTGGGGAATGTGCTGACCCCCCTCCGGTTCCCATCCTAGTGCTCCCACCAAAGTGGCTTCCTGTTGTAGCCTGAGTCTCTGGATCCACGCCAGGGGCGATGGAGAGAAAGAGTCAGGCTGCTGTGTTTAGATCAGTCCCTTCCCTCACAGAATTCCTTTAGGAAGAGCAAGCCTTTTTAAGTACAGTGATTGGCAAGTGTTTTCTCATTCCTTTTCCGGCTCCTCAACTATCTTATCGGTTCCAGATCTTGTCTTATTTAATTTCTTGCCCTTCTAGATCTCGTCTTACTCATTTTTGCATTTCCTATTTTCTGAGCCTAACACAGCAGATTGCCGTTAGGACCAAATCAGTTGCAAAACCAGAGCTTTGGTGTGGTTCTGAGTTGCTTTAGAGGGTAAGAGCAGAAGGTAGAATTCAAGTTCAGGAGTGTGCTTAGATTGCCAGTGAAGAGACCAGCTATGGGAAGATTGAATTGGCAGCTTCTCTTTCTCATTCCTTATAAGCGTCCACTTAACTGCAGCCAACGATTTTCTAGAGGTGGTGACACATACACACACACACACACACACACACACACACACACACACACACACAGAGCTACACAGCTCCAGGGCAGCAGAAATTATTCTTCTTCAGTTTGGATTCCATTTCCTCCTGCTACTTGCTTTTAGGCAGTTGAGTGTGGGTAGTGACAGAGATCAAACCCCTTAGTGTTTCCTTTTTGGGAAATAAGCTATTTAAAAAAGAAACAAAACAGCAACCTTGCCCACCTTAGTCCTGAAACTGTCTATCCACTTATCCACTTTTCTGGCCTACCTTGTAGTTAGCTCTGATTCAGGTTTACAGGACAACAGTCTTGATTTAAGCCATGTCCTGTCCTGGGCAAGAAAATAGCAACTAAGCTGGCAGCCTCCCAGTAGGCTGCTAACACCCAAGGTGTCTGGGCTTGGAGATTTCTTCACAGCTGATGAGGACTTAAGTCATTAGGAGGCCCATGGGGACTTTTTAAATTTTTGATGAGAGACTGGGGGGAAGAAACATAAAATGCCACTTTGTATCTTCAATAATAGCCTGTCATTTATATTTATGGTGTGAATTTTTAGTCCTATATTTTAATAATTTGTAAATTGATCTCTTATTCCAAGAATCCTCTGGACTCATGGGAGAGTGTCTGGGAGTCCATTCCTCTTCCCCTCCTGACCCTGCTTTATGGACTGTTTAAATCCACTTTGGATCAAAGAGTTCAGCAAGACCACTTGTGGTCCAGCTGGCCTCCTGACTCTATAAGCCTTCACTGGAATTGGGACATTTTCTCCAGCCCTAGCTGTGAACATGACCAGAGACATTATTTATAATTCAGCCATTCAAGATATACCTGTACTTTAAAAGTCCTGTATATTTTTTAAAAGTTTTATTTTTCAGGTGAACAAAAATACATTCTAAGAACTCTGCCTAAGCCTGTGTAAGTTGATCATTTCTCTTCCTGACTGGTGGAGGAGGAGCAGAGGTGGTCTCAGGTGTGGAGGCTGATGTGATGAATAGGTTTGGGAGGAGAAGGCAATTGCCTTGCTGTCTCAGGGCCTGCTGCTGAGCAGATTCCATAGGGGCGGCAGGATCCAGGATCCGGCTCAGGCAGGCAGGTGCCGCTGGTCGGAAAATAGC
Source organism: Grammomys surdaster (assembly GCF_004785775.1). Classification (NCBI taxonomy): domain Eukaryota; kingdom Metazoa; phylum Chordata; class Mammalia; order Rodentia; family Muridae; genus Grammomys; species Grammomys surdaster. Next base: position 21,120,894 of record NW_021604618.1, read on the forward strand.
GTCAGCTTTTGCCAAAGAAAGTTCCACTCTACAGGACCCTTAAGCGGACAATTAGCTAAAGGACTAGTAAGTGTGAATATTAAATTTTAGTCACAAACATTTAGCTGTCTGAGGTGAAGACAGCTGCCTGCTGGCATCACACTCTCACCTTAAACTGTTGGCCTCTTGATAACTTAGGAAGTACTGACACTGGAAAGACAAGGCCATGTGGCTGCACTGCCTGGTCAGAGCCTATCACCCCTGGAGCCAAGCTGCTGAGAGGTGTAGGTTGCTTCAAAGGTAAGGGTTTGTTTCTACCCTTAAAGCAAACAAAAAAGATCTGTGGGTGAAAAGCATAAATATAAGGGATTCGTTCTGCTGCAAAAATACACGGTACGGAATTGAGCTCAGCTCATTACTAGACAATGGAGCCCAGCACAAATCCTGAACGAGAAGCCAGTGTTGGTGGAGCCCCCTGTGGCCTGCACTTCTCCAGAGCAGTTAGTGGGTAGCCACTGTGCTTTTACTTCACCTTGTAGTCTGCAGGGAGGCAAGGGAAAAGTCCCGCCTTCCTTTATTTCCCTCTTCAGCCTACACAAAGGCTTTCTGTGAGGGCTTGGTACAGCAGAGCAGGAGAGTGAGTTTGGTGGCTTTTGGACACAGCCCCTCTTTCTGCAGATGGGGACATGTGGCTTCTACAGCTGCACACAGCTTCCCACACTGGCCAAAGACAGCAGTAGGTACACAGAGAGCCTGCTGGCTGATTAGAACGGGGCCCGATGGGATGGGAACAGGCGTTGGAACAGCTTTCTTTGCAAATGTTGGGAAGGAGCAAAACTAACTGTCCGTGTTTTTAAGCCTAGAAGGTCTGTATGAGGGGGTTGGCTATCTCTCCCTCTCCCTCTCCCTGCTCTGCACTGGGACAACCCCTATGTGTTTGCTTATACTAAGAGTTAGCACTGGTCATTCTCTAGCAGCCTGGATACGTAGGAAAAAAAGAATGAAATTTTGAAGGTCCAGGGTCAGGGAGCTCTTTGGATGAGCTTGTATCTCCCTCTGTCCTCCATGGATGATCAGGTACAAGAAGTGTTTCTCTGACGCTTTATTTCCCCACTGACAGCTGTATCTCAGTACAGATACCTCGGTTTGAGCAGCTTCTGCATCTACCTTGTTTTTCAGCTTTCACTGGGGAATTCTACGCTGGTGTGTTCTGTAGTCAAGTATTTATATCCTGGTTTGAAATGCTGAAGGCAGAACATGGACTTGTTCCTACTTGCTGCTCTAAGGAGACTGAAAGGTTGGTGGCTTTAGGGCCACTGCAGCTATTTAAAAGGGTAATGACTGCCCTCCCTTTCCTGTCTGCAGAAAATGGAGGTATTTCTGGAATTGCAATTCAGTAACAAAAGGGCCACAGCTGTACTGTTTAATTGGCCTCCCTCTGGGGAGGAAAGAAGTGCAGTAGCTTTGCTCATTCCTCATGACCAACGCCAACTCAGTGCCTGGCACAAAGCACTGGGCCCTCAGAGTCTGGTAATCACCTGGGTGGTCAACATGCTGGAAGCAGTTGGCATGTCATCATGGTGTCCCTGTCACGGCCCACTCGTAGAGCCTGCATGGAACACAGCCCACAGTCCCATTGAAACCACATTGATAGCCACACTGACCCAGCTGAACTGTTTCTTTCTTCCGTGTTGACAGGCCTGGGTTTGGCCCTCCAGTTTTATCTGGGAACCAGAAGTCCGTGGCTGTCATCCATGGGTACAGCATAGGCTTTCCGACCCATTCATTGTCCTGTCTGCCCCAGCACTAATGTGGGACTACAAAAATAGCTGCACTGTTGACAGTCTTTTGGTCACATCTGTTTCCCTCACAAACATAGCCTGTGGTTTTCTACTGCAAAGAGCCTGTGTTACGATTTTTTGTTCCTTCCAATGGTTCATCAAAAAATAAACAAACAAAGCCTGTCTTTGCCACACACACTGACTCTATTAAGATGGCCACAGTCACAACAAACCAGGCCCCCAGTGTTCCCTCTCACACGTGAGTCACCTGGTCAGTCAGTCATGAGCTCCTTTGCTGAGCCATGTGGTCCTACAATTCTGAAGCCTTGGTTAAGCTACAGGAAGGGGACCAGGAAATCACCACACACTGTGTCCATGGCCGTCATACTCCATCCTAAACAGCCCCATCGTCCTAATTTCAGCCATCAGTTATACCAACAGCAAGATTCCATTTAATATCCTCAGGAATATTTTCCAGAAATCATTACCATTAATTTGGTATTCGTTGAGCCAAGTGGACTTCAAAACTCTCAAAACGAACATGTCAAAAAAAAAAAAAAAAAGCAATTGTGTTAATCAGAAATGGTTTCTTGTTAAATATCCCTTCTGCTCCCTATGAGCTCGTAGCCATTATGAGCTTTTCCTTCTTGTATCCTAGAGGCCACAGGTCCCCTTAGGTGCCTGCTGGGCAGTGTCAAGTCACAGAAGCAGGGCTGCAGAGATGGTTCAGCAGTTAAGAGCACTTGCTGCTCTTCCAGAAGACCCAAGTTCAATACTCAGCACCCACATGGTGGCTAACAACCAAGGAGTCCCCCCTCTCCTATGGCCTCCACGGGCATCAGTTATAAACATGGTGCACAGACATACACACAGGCAAAACCAACATACACATACAAAATAAATTATATATTTTAAAAGTTATGGGAGCCCATCTCTGAGCTGTAGTCGGTTCATGCATGACCAGGACCTAGGTGTGGAGGTAGGATGTTCTCAGAAGGGACCCTGAACAGGAAGGTTAAGAAACAACTCGTTGGTAGCATTGGTAAAGGCGTGGCCTCCTGTTCTGCCAACCAAATGGCATGTCATGAGAGAGAACAGAGGTAATGGATATGAAAGTGCTTTACGACCTTGGGAATAAAAGGACTGTGCATACACATGAGGTAATATATTCTCAAGGGAATATGTATCCCTTTGGGGGGAAATGATGCATGGAAAGAAATGTGAAGGGAAAGCCAGTAAACAAGATGCTAACTCCCAGCCTGACAGCATCAGCATCACCTGGGAAATTGGGAGAACTGTGACACTGTGGGCCACAACCCAGACCAGCTGGGCAGCTGGCTCAGGAAGTGGAGGCAGGCCTTCACTTTAAAATCAGCTTTCCAGATGTGTGGTGGTGGTGTGCTCCTTTAATCCAGGCAGAGGCAGGTGGATCTCTTAAGTTTGCAGTCAGCCTGGTCTACAGAGTGAGTTCCAGTAGAGACGCCCCCCTCCCCGCCACCCCTGCCTTCTCAAAAAAAAACAAAAGACAGCTTTCCAGGTGATTTTGATACAGGCTGAAGCTGGAGAGCCGCAGGCCCCGCCTCTCCCTGATTTCTGTAGTTTGGGGGCTCTTTCTGTGCTGTTAGCTGGTTATCACAGTGACTTTTGGCCGCTTTGCTTCGGTGGAGCCGACTGCCCTGTGCAGAGGAGAGGAAGCACTAGGTCTCCAGAGTTTGTAAGGACAGGAAAAAGCCTGCGCTGTCCATTATTTTTGACAGTTCACCCTGGAGAGCTTGTTAAGCTGGAGGTAGGCTTGAGAGCTTACTCCCTCTGCCTCAAAGGTGCTGGTGTGTTTGCCTCACCTCCTGCCCTGGGGCCTGCTGCTTCTCCAGCCAGTCCTTAAAAGGAGCAGCGGGTGCCACATTTGTTCTTTCTGGTGCCAGGTCTGCGTTACTTCACCTCCCTGGCGTCAAGTGGCTGCTTAATGAGAGCCCTGACGTAGGCGCAGCCAACTTGAGAGAAAGCAGCCACAGCCTGGGCTTTCTGCTGCCTCTTTCCTCTACGTCTTTCCCAGCCCTAAATGTTGCCTCTGTGAGGCAGCCACAGTCACCCTTTCTATCCTCAGTAGCCCAGAAAAGGCCTCTGACTTGGAAGGAGATGCTGGTGGGGTCTGTGGCCACTGATAAATGACACTGGACAGTGTTGTTTATCTCTATCCTCTTGGCAACCCTCACTGGCCCTCAACCTCAGAAAAGAGTCATATGGAAAAGTTTTGCCATTTCTTGGTGTTTTTAAGGACCAGTGCCATCTCTTCCTATAATTCTTGTCCCTGACAGCAGAATCAAGTCTGGAGTTAACTAATGGTCAGACCTTCCAAACGTGTACCTTGTTTTAAATAGCTGAGGTTGGCCATAAGAAAATCAGTCATTTGCTCATTTGGCAGAACTTAATTCCAGGAGACCCAGAGGAAGCTCTCTGGGGTGGGGATGACTTCTGGAGGAAGGTAATGAAACAAAAACTAGGCTCTGAATTTGTGAGACTTTGTATTTTAAACAGAAGAAAAGAGGAGCCTTCGTAGCTAAAGTCAGCTGTGGAGCTCAGAGGGCTATGACGGAGCCAGAAAAGATAGAGTATATACTCCATATAAAAGCAAAGGCACCCCACTAGACACCCTACCTCCAGGGTTAATAAAAGAAGCTGTCCTGAAGGGCTGTCAGAATGGCTTGAGCTATCATCCCTCCTTTCCCTGAGAGTGCTGATCCCCAATAAAAAGAAAAGTTAAAATAAAAGGAAGAAACCAAGCAGCTAAAGACCTCATATCAACGCCCACTTCATTTATTCAACATGTTTTCAAAGCACCAGGCTACTGTTCCCAGAGTGTCTACTGTGTGTAGGCATGTTTTGCACACTCTAGCGTTCTCAGCAACCCTTCAAGGTCAGAGCAGCAAGCCTCATTCTACAGGTAAGGAGACTGAGGCTTTTAGAGGCTAACATTGAGCAAGGGAGATAGGAGGTTCAGGGCTCGTATTTATTGTCTCAGACTCCAGCGTGCGTGCTTTGTTCTACCTGGTGCCTGGGATCTAAACGCGCACTTTTCTGACAGGATGCTCTCCATTTCCCCGCTACCCTCGTCTCCAGGTGTCCTCTCCCTGCCAGGTCTTCCTGGCACCCTTCTTGCTTCCTTCCAGCCCTGCATCTGGTTTCCCAGAGTTGTGTTTAATGAAGACTCCTGCTTTTAAAGATTAGTCTTGTCTGCTTGTTGCAGGGAAGGGGGTTTTCTAAGGCAAAACTCGGGGTCAGACCTTTCAACAAAGCAACCAGGAAAAGTCATGGGTGGCCCTTTGAGGCCTCAAGAGGAATGGCTGACATGGGTTTCTTCTGCTCCATAGTTGACTCTGACAGAGCAGATTGTACAACCTGATCAGAGAGCTGAGAGGTGTCCCCTGTATCTTATCCTGGAGAAGAGCTCCCTTTTCTCAGGAAAGGCTTGCTGTTGTTGCAGGCTTCTGTAATGAAGATGTCCTGTGTTGGCTTCTCACCAATCACCAGGACAGCTTCCCTCAGGACCCTAAAGTCTGTTGCCCATGAAGAGAAGCCCCATGTCCTCTCAGTCCTCCATGTCAGCTCCTTCTCCTGCTTAGGTTCATTTGTAAAGACTGAACCAGAACCCTGCCACATCCTGAACCTGTGGTCACATGTGCCTTGCCTTGTGTTGTTTGATGGATCACATTGCACAGTTGGCAGCATCAAGTGGAAGGTGAATTGTGAGTTTTCTCTTTTCTGTCTCCATCCCTCTTCCTTTTCTTCTCTATTCCTTTCTCCTCATCTCTGTCTGTCTGTCTGTCTGTCTATCTGTCTGACTCACTATCTATCTTGGGATGTTCTGGACATTGAACCTATAAGTTCATGTATACTGAGAATGGGCTCTACCAACCTATGCCCCCAGCCAAGAATTCAGATTCTTAATCACAGCCATTTCTTTGCAACATCTGGATTCAAGAGCTCTCTGCCCAAACCTGCTCTGTTCCAGCCCCATCTTTAGGAGTCATGAGCTCCAGGGCCTGTGTCACACTCCAAAGTCAAAATATACTTGAGACTGGAAGGCAAAATGAAAACGTGAATTTGAATTCTTCACTCTGGCCCAGGCATGTCTTGTATGTACAGGAATTTTTTTTCCCTTTCTGGACTTCTTCTGAGCCACAGCACTGACTCTTCCACCCCCTTCATCCTGTCACATCTCAGTCAGCTTCCTTCTGATGCACTACATAGTTGACTCCAGTACCCACTGCCCAAAGAATCTTCTGCAGGGACCTCTGAAGCCAGGAAGCCTCTTCTCCTTGGCAGGGGTAGCACTCCCCCAGTTCTTGCAGTGCTGGCAACTTGCTTTAGATCTAGAGTCTGCTCTAACCTGAACCCTTCACACAGAACCTGACTCTGCAAAGGGTTCTTCAGGCAGAAAAGGAGCGACCATGTCTCCCTCACCTGGGACATATTAGAAATGCAAATGTTCAGACCTTCCCCAGACCCACTGAGTTCAACCTGCACCACATGTCACACAAAAGCATGAGAAGAGTTCTCTAAACAGCCTGACCTGCTGAAGATTCACCCCTGCCTGAGGAGAGGGAATAGAGATGGAACCAAGAGGCAGGAAGGAAGAACAAGGAAGGAACCCAAGTCGCAGGCCTCACGTGTAGTGATGAGATGACAGGACTTTCCCTAGAGCTTCAGAGGATTATAGAAGACCCACTCACCCCTGTAGAGAGCAGGGGAGGAAGGGGGCTGCATGGCGCCAGCAAGATAAGGGCTTGGGAGCAAAGGGCACATGCCATATCAAAGGGGAGCAGAAGTGGGGTGAGTCTCTTCAGGCTCCTACCCTCATCCTACCCAGGGCTGCCAGGCTTCTACAGATGAGAACAGCACTTGCCATTCAGCCTTGAGCTGTTGGATGACTGAGTTTCTTCCCTCCCTCCTGCTGGCAGAGTCACCCTCGCCCACTGGCTAGATTACTGGGAGAGGATGCTCAGGAAATGTTTGTTGTATTGAAAGGAAGCCACAGCTTGTGCAGAGTCTGGATAATTCACCAGACGTGGGCCTCGTGGGAGGGGCCTGGATGGAGTTAGAAAGACACATCCTGATGTCGCACTTAGCTGAGGTTGCTCTTCCTCTATCTTGTGTGCTTGCTTTTGCATGGCCTTGGTGAGGGGAAGTGGAGAAGGAAGAGAGGGCAGGAAGTGGCCCCTGGGCTGCAAGGTCTATTCAGGGCACCCGTGGTGTCTGATCTGGAACTGAGGAGGGAGGTTCAGCACCTGTGAGTGAGCTCTCATTTTCCCATGGCAGCGGGAATGCTAGCCCAGTTAAAGAGCCCCCCCCCCATGCCTCCTTTTCCCCCAAGAAGCCTTGGATTTTACTTTTCTACTCCCAAGTGTGTTCCTGTTAGCCATGAACCCCAAATCACTTTCTCTGGGCCTCAGGCAACTGTTGAAATCCCAATTTGGCCATTTTAGAAGACCGGGATTGTGAATCACCTGGATGAAAGGCATGGTTATCAGAAAGGAGCTAGGCTGGCCATACCAACTTTGAGAGTGCCTGGAGTTGAGGAGCCTGAAGGCTTGTGACTGGGGAGGGAGACCTGGCAATGACGAACTACAAGGAGTCAGGAGACCCATGTATTGGGGTCTTGCCAAATCTTGCTTGGTGGGAAAGGCTTATGGCCTAGGTAACAGTAAGCCCAGGCCAGGGATACCAGCCTTGAACAAGAGAGCACAGCCTGCAAAATACAGCAGGGACCTTGCTTACATGTACAAACCCACTGTGTAGAAAGGTATGCGTAAGAGGCATGGTGTCCCTGTGGAATCTTGCCACATTGCTCAACCAGGAAGGTACAAGACTCCCACTAACAGCTGTAACTCCTACCACACAGAAGACTCTTGACTGAGTTCTCCCCTCCACAGCCTAGCTCCCCAACTCCCATGAGCTTCACTCAGCATCTTCCTGCAGGGCCAGGACCACCAGCCCTGCTTCTTTTACTTGTGCCTCTTGCCCTTGGGCCAGTTCCTCTGGGGGGCCTGCTTCTTGGTGTCAGGTTCTGCTGTACCCCAGCCTTACCAGCCCCGTCCGCTTTGGGCTCTGGGGTCTCTGCTTCTCTCTGTGACTCAGTGCCACTGTGGACTTCCAGCCCAGGCTGGTGGTCATTGCACCCCAGGGTCTGCTCAGAACCATTTGGCCATGACACTGGACTTTCCTGAGCCCCAGCCTTCGGACTGAGTATACTTGTACTTTTTCCAGGATTGGGGTTGCTACCTCCTCCTACAGAGAGGTCAAGGGGAGCCAAGTCAGACTGTTGTGGAGAGTCTGGGGACAAACTGGCTGTAGAGGCTCCCGATTCTCCTTTTAGCCCCTCTGAGGAAGCTGGAGTTGGACTGGTTGCAGGGATGGTCTCTTGTCTGTCTGGCTCGCTTTCATTCCGAGTCTGTACACACTCTTCCTCAGCACTGGGACTCTTCGGGTTGCTCTGGCTTCCCTGAAGCAAAAGGATAGCCCAGGTGGCTAGTAAATTTGGGACTTCTGTCCCCAGCCTGTCCTAGCCTATGCCTAAGTACCCACCTCCTGTCTCTGCAGCTTCCTATCTTCTTTCACATCATACCTGTAGAAACACAAGCAAACAGCAGGTCCTGTTCCAGGCTCCACCTTGCTTCAAGTAACCCCCTTCATAGCCTGTGTACCCCAGAGAGAGCTAAAGCCCAGTGGTTTCAGAGTAGAGCCAGGGAGGCTCCTGGATGCTCCCTTCCCAGCCTGACCTGACTTCTCAAACCTAGCCATTTCCTCTAAGCATCCCTCCCAGGTCCCCAGCTGCTGTTTATGACCAAGCCTGCTGCACCTTGAGATCCATGGGGACTCCAGGCATGTTCCTGCATGCTCCGCCTGGGAAAGGCACACCTCACATCCCAGGGGAAGTGAGCTGTTGTAATTACCACAGCCTCTGGGCACCAGGCTCTAACTGCTAACACCTCTGCTGTGGCCTTTCTTGGTATCTCATTAACCTGTGGCAGGCAACAAGCAACCAGGAATCAGGGGCCCTGGGGATGGAACAGAGGGACCTGGACCAGTCCAGGAAATTAGGACACCTACAAACCTGCCTTGATTTTGCCACCCTCCATCTGCCCCCTGTCACCTGTTACCTTCGGGCCCTGCCAGTTAGCCTCTCCTTCCCCTGGGGTTTGCTGCCTATGGTACATGTCACCGAAGGTCTTCCAGATTGTCCACCCCGACCTGCAAGACATTGTAGAGGACAGAAGACTGTAATAATTGCCCTCACCAAGCTGAAGCAATTCTGCTCCTTTCCCACTCCCAACTCACATTTTCCATCCAGGGATGATGGTGGGTGCTGAGGCTTCGGGTGGGTCCTAGGACCTAAAGGGAAAGAAAACAAATGGGTATGGGAGGTGTCAAAGGATCTAAAACAGAAACCGGAGCTCTAGTACCTGGAAGCTTCCAATGGTCATTCATTCCCTTAGGAGTTCTACCTTCCCAAAGCCCAAGCCACCTCCACAGAAAAGCCTGGGGTCCTGGTCTGTGTTTACAACACCCAACTAAATGACTTGGCCAGCTCGTTGGCCCCTAGGCTCTGTGTATGAAGAAGGAAATCACCAGAAATTCACAGGACTCCTCCCACAGCAAGCTAGGGAGGGTCAACAGGACTTTTACCCCACAAGGAGCAGCATCTGGAAAGACCCATTTGGCTCCCACTGAATCTAGCCTGAGCTGTAGCTAAGAAAACACAAGAGAGGTCAAGTAGTGTGGGAGGGGAAGGAAGGACAGACTCCTTCCATCTTCCTTTTCATCTTTGATGAATAGAGAGGATAGTGAGATCCTAGATGAGACAAGAGTATCATGAGTTCTGGGCCAGCCTGGGCTAAGACTCTCAAAAAACAAAGCACAAGAACATGAGGTGGGTATCTGCTCACCCTTTCTGCTGCCCATGGCCAGGTCCTTGTCCCTAGGCTTGTTGCAGTTCTGTGGCCTGTGTAGACAGAGGAGAGCATTTAGTCACTAGTGGCAGTGTGGCAAAGGCTGCATCAGGCTCCACCCAGATATTGTCTCCCCTAACCCCAGAGCTCAGGGCAGCACAGAGTTGGTGGTCCCAAGAAAGAGAGAGCACACAGAACAGTGGGGCCAGAGTCCCAGGCAAGTCTTTTCCCTTGAGGCACCCATAGTTAACCCTACCCCAGTCCCACAATCACAGCAAGCTGCTCAGCCATGCCACCCACATGGGCTTGGCTTTGTCCAGGTCCCATGGGCGACTCCAGTCACCCTGTGGGTTTCTGTGCCGGGCAAGGCGGGCCAGGTCAATCTGCTCTCTCTCCTGTTTCCACTGCATGTAGTCCCAGCTGGCCTCTGGAGGCACCCCCAAAAGCTGTTGGGGAGGTGGGCCTGGGTCCACACCTGGACTCCGGGGCTCCAAAACAGCCTGCAAGGGGAAGATACTTAGTATTGTGGGGAGAAGTAGGGAGAAGATTTGAGCGAAGCTCTAGAGTCGGTGAGCCCCTTCCTCTCTCAAGGTCTCCACTTCCCAGTACATAATTAGGTCTGTCTCCTCTCCAGCATGCTGTGCTTGTTTCGAACTGTTTGCACGCATCCACTTGTTCACTGCCAACAGGTTCACTTTGAGACAGGTAATTTAACCTCTCTGTGTATTCTGTCCCTATCTATGAAAGGAGGCGTTTCTTAAAGTCCTTGGTGTGGATAGACCAGCCCTAGATAGAAGGGGTACCCATAGGCGGTAAGCAAAACCAAGAACAATTACAAGGGGCTGCTGCCACCTAGAGGTCACAGCTGGCACATAGCCAGTCACCTACACATCCCTCTGACATCTTAGGGATGAGTCATGGGTCATATTATGGCTGGATAATATATCTAGATTAATCATTTCTCACTGCAAGGTACACCCAAAGTGGATATTGGCTAGAGAAGGGGAAGAAGGTAAGAATTCTCACAGGTAGTGCCTAGGCCAGGTTTGCCCAGATAAAGGACATATTTGGCTTAGTTTCTCTGCCTACTCCAAATGGGGATTGTGTCCCTACCCTTTTTTGAAGATGTACCTTCCCTGCTGAATCTGAGCTGAAAGTCGTCTGCAAGGGACAACTCCGGCCCTGGCCTCCTCCAGATGTTCCTTTTGCCCTTGGGCTCCTTGGTTGGGTCGTGGGTTTCTCACTCACGATGCGCTTGGCCTGGAGAGGGTAGAGATAAGTATCATGACTGAGCCAAAGGAAGGAGATCTGAGGGCTGGAAGCCTCATCTGCTCACCTTGGCTTTGTTTTCCATGGTGACAGCGAGTTCCACCCGGTCCCCCATGCTGAAAGTTCCCCGTGAGTCTGCAGCATCTTCATCTGTCAGTGTGGTAGTCACTCCAGGTGAAAGGGGCGCCCTGGTCCAGTTTCTGCTGACCACCCTCTTTTCCTGCAGAGCAAGACGCCTGTGTCCTCAGACCTCATGAGTAATCCTGAGCAGAACCTGGGTGCTGGGTGCTGGGTGCTGGGGGGAGGTGGAGGGGTTCCCTAGATTTGGGTTCTAGGACTCCCTGGAATGCCCATGGCAAAGCTTGGCCCTTCAGGAATCTACATGCCAATGGCATTAGTTATTCAGAGCTCAGAGCCAACAGAGGGGCCCAAGATGCCACAAGGGCTTGTCATCTCTGAGTCAAAAAATCCAGAATATGCAGACGATATGGCTTTATCTCCAAGACACTGTTTCTTTTGCTTTCATTGCAGACTTCTCTGCAGGGTTTCGGCCTCAGTGTCTGGGGTAAGAAGGAGGCTGTGCTCTGCACATAGGGCATATGTGCAGAGCTGTAGGACTGGGAAAGTCTGGACAAAGGTTTCTGTTTAGCCTTTCATTTGTGGCCCTTTGGAGAAGATGGCAATAGCTTGGTTGTTGAGGAAGCCTGTCACTCAGAGGCACCCAGAAAGGCAATTAGGAGAAAATGAGATAGTTGTAACACCCTAGACATGGACCAGGCCCCAACCCTGCCTGTCTCCAAGGTGAGACTTACACCAGGAACCTGGCTGATGGTGACTGTGAGGCTGTCGGGTTGGAGGAACCCTGGAGTGGTCACAGCCATGCCCCCCTGCTCCGCCTGCCGACGATCTTCTTCTATCTCCTGTGGGAGGGCCTGAGGTCAGCAAGGCCATGGGCCTCCAGGATCACAGACACACAGACGCTGACAGGCCTACACAAAGAAACACTAGCGGGACACCAGGGGGCAGAGGCACCGAATCACCAGTGCCCAAGACTCTGACAGAGCCTCTGTGAGAGACTATTCACCCAAACCCTGGGCCAAAGCCTGAGGACACAGTCTAGAGCCCTCCAAGAGAACCCAGTGTGTAAACAGCCTTTTGAAGGTACCCAGGGACAGCAGCCACAGGAGCTCTCTCAGCTGGTACAACACACTCACCTGGTATCTTCGTAGTAAGGCCTGGTTCTTCTTGCGCAGGGCAACTATCCTACGGTCCAGCTCGGCATCTTTATCCTCATGCCTGCGCATTGTGGACTCAGCTTTGTGAGGTCCCTGTAGAAGGCAAGAGACCCAATCCAAGAAACAGGTTATAGCCCCAAGCTACACCACACAGGGTGAAGGAAGTTCCTCAGGAAGATGGTCTACAGAGGGCCAAGCCCCATGCCAGTGAGGCCTGACTGCTAGTCTGCCTCCTGAGGGGCTCAGGTCAGGGCCTCATACCCAGGGCCTCTGCTCCCAGCAGCAGTCTGCCCTTCCCCCGGCTCCCCAGGGGGTTCTGCTGTGAGTACAGCCTGGAATGAGAGTTAAAAATGGCTCTGGCAGCCGAACCTGCCATGACTGGGAAGCTGCCAGGGGATTCAGGAGGTCGAGGGGAGACTATTTGCCTCCCAAATCTAGAACCACACACACACAGAGAGAGGCTTTAGCTTGGTTCTGGCCTCCCAGGCACTGGACCCCACTCCCTAAGCCTGTGCTCAGTCTGAAGGAGAGAGCAGCTCCTATGGGCCCAGCAAGCCCTCCAGAGCTGAGCTGCTGGCTGACAAGACAGGAGAACAGCACGTCCATAGCAGCCTCAGCTGGGAACTACTCTGGGCAAGCCGTGCCTCTGCATAAGATCTGAGGTTCTTCTGTGTCTGGCTGTGGGGTCTGTGTTTTGCTCAGTGCCTTGCCCAGCCCACCACCTGCCTCACCATGGCTCTCTTCCTCCCAGGCCCAGCTGCCACCAGCTGTCCCCAGAATGTGGCTGCTTAGTAGCTTAGCTCCCTCCCATCCTCTAGAAGCCCCCTGCCAAAGAGGAGGTGCCACTCACAAGTAAATGCATGGAAATACCAGGCGCTGAGAGAATTCCAAAGCAGCTCCCAGGAGCCAGAGCTGGAGGGAAGCTGGAGCCACCGGAGCCGGGCCTGTCGGCCTCTCCCTGTCGGCTTCAGCTTTGCTGCTCAGCACAAGAGATCATGTTGTGATTACAAAAGAGTGCTCTGGGCTCCCAGCCAGGAACGCCTAGCCGCCACCCCCACCCTTCCACTCTCAGAGGGCGAGGACCAGGGCACCAGCAGCCGGCTGGTCTTGTCTAACACCTCTCCCTGCCCTGCCTCAGTGTCCTCCCACAGGAGATCTAGGCACACAGGGGACCCACTTTTACCTGTGGTCCTGAGCCCCTGTAAGATCTCCTGTCTGTGTTTGCCGGCAAATAGGATAGCTGACCAGCATACACAGGTCTTCATCCCTCCCACTAGTAGGAAAAGGCAAGAGATGCAGGTTCTCCCCGCAGACAGCCCTCCCTCAAGCGTTTCTCTGCTGTCCTGCTGACTGTCTAGTCAGCGTGTTTAAGTCATTAGATAAGAGTGAGAAACCTCTTCCCCAGGGCCATCGCACACTACCACAGACCTAAAATGCCATGTTCCACCATTTGGTCCCTGAAGTGGAATGTGGTTTTCTCTGTACTCCAAGCATAGCTACTCCTGGAGGCCTAACTCTCTGGGTCTCCAGCCCCCTACCATGCTCAAAGGAGCCTTTCTCTGGGGTCCTTAGCATTTCCACTGGGAACAGTCAGCAGCCCTTGGGATCCTCTCACAGGGTCCTTCCATGCCTTGCACTCCCAGGATAACCTTTGCAGACTCTCTGATCCCAAGAAAGGACACAGACCCCTTCCCCAATTCTTCACACAGCAGAGGCCAGTCTCTGCTCAGGGGTGTCTAGGTCAGCTTCAGTTCTTATGTGGTCCTGACTTCCAGGCCTTGACATGAGCGTCACAAACTCTGCCATTCCCTATGTCCCTGACTGACCAGGCCTCAGATGTTTTCCCTCCCCATAGTCTCCCGACACCCCCCCCCCCCATTCTCTAGCTACTCTCCTCAGCCCCTTTGCTGTCCAGGCTTCCGCCCCTGGCCCCACACCCCATCTCTGCAGCTCTAGAGTTCCCATCCTACTTGCAAATGCCACTGTGTACCCTCCTCCCTTCCTGCCGGATGTTCCCACTGAGTCAGACTCTTGTCTACTTTCCCAGCAACACTGACGCATCCAAGCTCCTAGATCTCTGTCTCCTTCCCCGCTTTTGTCTACACACACATACACACACACACACACATGTGCACACATGCACACACACATACACATGCACATACATACATGCACACGCACACACACATACACATGCACACACATGTGCACACATGCACACACATATATACACATGCACACACATGCACACACATGCACATGCACATACATACATGCACACACACATGCACACACACACGTACACATGCACACACATGTGCACACATGCACACACACATACACATGTACACACATGCACACACACATGCACATACATACATGCACACGCACACATGCACACACACACACTCACATACATATGCACACACACACACCTCCTCCACCTTCTCTGCTTCACAAATACTGCTGAGGTCAACCCTATTCCACAAAGCTCCAGAAGTCCCCAGCTTCCCGCTGTACCCACCGCTGCCATGCTTCGCTCAGCTAGGAGGTCCACAGATCCCAGTCCTAGAGGAGAGAGACCTAATGCTGTCCCCTTCTTTATAATTTTAATCCTTGATCAGGTTAGGGAGGAGGGATGTCGACAGACTACAGAGATGAGGCAAGGCTTTTGTCCACTCCCAGCCAGGGTCAGAGCAGAGAGGCCAAGAGGCACAGGCAGAAATCTGGCCACCCTGCAGAGAGGATGACCCATCCTTCTGGAAGGGCTACAAGGAGATAACCTGAATGTAGAAGCAAAAATTTACCAGCCATCAGGCTGAAGGACCATGTACCCTGAACAACCCCACAGTCAAGACTGAACCCCAAGTGTTGCTCACAGCTTCTCACACCCTTGAGCAGCCCCCACATTCTTTTACCACTTTCTCCACAGAAAAAAAAGTCATTTATCTGTCTGCTCTCCCACTGGGCAGAGGCTGTCTGAGAGCAGAAGTTGATATGCTAAGTGCCCTGGGCTTCCCCCAGGGCCTGGCCCAGTGCGGGCCC